>NW_027287205.1:28578191-29178191 GCF_022747635.1 Hetaerina americana
TCCGCTGGCAATTCAAATACTCTGTCTTCCCTCGCGCGATACCCAACCGTGAGGAAATCGAGCGTAATCACCCGCATAATTTGATCTCAAGAACTCAAATTCAACGATTTAGTTGAGCGCATCAACTTTTGCATGATTGGAATGCGTGTGTGTGTTCAAATGAGCGATTCAATATTCAAAAGCACATACGGACTAATGTTTGTGTGCATCATTGGCTGGTTTTGTAATACACCTGCAAACCCTTGCGGCGGCTTGCGCCCGTAAATGTTAGTCTCTCGAATATAAATTGACTGGTAGTGGTGGGTTTTGTCGCCCACCGCAAGCGGTCAACCTATGCCCTTATAAGTGCCGTGATTGAATCCAAGCAATTCGGTACAATCAAGAATGGTGTATCTATGTTCTGGCTCAGTTCAGTGAACGTGCGCTCGGGAAGCACGTAGATGTTGTGTGTGTCGGATATTATGAAAGGCAATCGTTACGAAGTGTGCGAATTTTTTATGTGGACATACCACATTTACGTGCCCCCACGTTCGTCATAGGTTTGGAGCGAGAGCCCGATTCACGCGGTTGAGAAAGTTAGCGGTGCGCGCGGACTTCCCGTCACTTCAGTGTGCGACGCTGGTGTTATGCCTCCGGCGGGAAGGTCCTTCGGCATTTCAGGTACGCTTTGCATCGGGCACACTAACTGATAAAATCAGGGACTTGACTGTTTGCTATCATAAGCGGTTTGATAATTATACTATTAATACTTAGTTTTCCCCCTCGTTAGCCGCCCTGCGGATTAATTTTCTCGTAAGCGTGTTTTGGAATGAGGGGGAAGGATATGAGACCTCGCGTTTTTCTCTTTTGACCTCGATATCCAGGGACCATAGTGTGACTCGAAACGATAGGGGTAATAAACGATAAGCATTGCAGCCGTAGGTGGTTACTGCAAAGATGCCCTCGAGGTAACCAGTTCTATAGCAGCGAGCCGACCTTCGCTGCAGTGCTACTTGCTCACGTACTTTCGTTTGGAGAGGGGGGGTTATATTATTGGAAAATTGGGCAAGCCGGGGGAATATATTTGATCCAAAAAATTAAAGTCAGTCAGGGCAATTGCACGACATGGATACGCATTATATATATCTGCCGTTTCGATGGCACGACCGTCGTCATCAGAAGTCCAACTAAATTTACCTAATCCTAATATTTACAATTATGAATATCGAATGGTAAAACAGAAATAAGGGAGAAAAGTAATTGCTGGAGAGAAAGTGAAATAGTTTTGGTAAATGCTTGAGGGAAAGTAAATAGTTTTGGAGTGAAAGTTCCAGGGAAAGGATAAGGCAAGATGTCCGCGAGTGTATATCATACTTGAAGAGACTTTGAAGGCGAAGAATGTTAGCGGTCTCGGGCTCTTAAGAGCATGTAAGAAACAATGTATGAATGTGACAGGAGCTGGGAGTGTTTCCTGAAACAACGTAGCGTCATCCTTTTTTGACCTTGCCTGCCACAAAAGAACATCCCGGCACAGGGGGTATTTTTGTGGGCTTGTACTATTTAATTACGACTGCACCGCTGTGGTATGTAAATAGGAGTAATGTAGTATGGCGTTCGGGAAAATGCTGTGACTAAAAACACTGCTTTTCCGCCTCGAAGACTCGCGTTTGGATCCCGGAGATGGAAGGATATCTTCAGTAATTTCCCGATCCCTGCAATGTGAGGAGCGCTTTAGGTGAGTACGTCATCCGTCGGACACAGGGTTTCCACCCTTTCTCCATTCCCTGAACTTTCTTCTCATACCAAATTACCCGCCTATCCCTACTGGCGCAAATGCACATACTGTCGATTGTCATATTCCAATAACTAAACTGTACCGTAGTGCTGAATGCATGTATCAGTGTCTAATACCTATTGAAGGGCATTTTTAGGGCTGGTATTCCATTCCTTTCGGTGTCCATTGAAATTTCAGTCTAGAGAGGAGAGAATATTGAACTGGGGATATGTGGAGAAGTCGGGGAATTCATAAATTATGAAAACCTGCGCGAGGAATGTGAATTTAATGTCCGCGGCTCCGTGGGGAATTTTGCCCTGTTTTTCTAGCTATATTTGACGTGGTTATTATCGTTTGATTATCAAGTCTGTCCCCCCCTCCGAGGGAACTCAAAACGTTTCCCCTCGGAGGATAGCGGGGAAGGCGGGCTTTCGGGGGGATAAGGTTAAGGAAGGAAACCACCTCGGATCGATATGCGGGTGGATTCGGGTGCAGTTGCACGCGAGGTGTTTGATGGGGTCCCCCTTCCTCCCCCACGTGCCGATGAGCGATGGAGTTCTCCCGATGCTATAAATCTCGGTTTTGACCGAAAAACCGAGAAAAATTGCGGTGGAGAAGTGAAGACAGTCGTCAGCATTTGATAGGAATATGGTTGGTGCAGATGTGGGAAGCAGTGGACTTCACGAATGAGAAAATATGTAGAGGTCGGTTCTTATCGTGTGTCATTCTTGGTTGCTTAAAAAGTGAACGTTTTTTTTCGCCCCAATCGTTTCCTCAAGAAATGGTGAGTTTGAGACTTCGTTTTTAATCTCTGGCATTGGATTGAGATTCTGATAACGTGATGCATTATCTGCTGATACGGGAAAAAATGCTTTTGATTTGGTTGTATCTAACGACGAAGGTATTTTCTTCTTATGTGTGTGGTAATCGCCCACAAATGCAATTTTATACAATTTTAGTACTTTTCTATGGATAGCTTTGACTTTGATTTTTTGGATTCATTTTGACTAGGATTTTTTTTCATACTTTGATCAATTGTGCAAATAATTGGCAGCCTGGAAAATCATCTACAGTTTTACATTTCATTTTACATTACGTTACTTAAATTACATTGAATACGTTACATAACTACATTATGCGTTGTTTGCATGTAGCAGTTGTTCTTTAAACATGGCCACCTATAAAATGGGTTTTTTGGGAAGTCAATGTTTTTGTGCTCTGTGATTGGCGAGGCAAGGGTGGGAAGCAAGTGGACGGATTTTCCCAGATTTCAAAATCGTTTGGCGCTCAAAATGCCTTAGTCAGAATAGTTATTCTTGCTCTTCTTCTAAATGATCAAATAAATCTAAATGGTCTCTCTCCATAGTGTTTACATGCATTCTTACTCATCTGTAACTGGTGTATCAAACAGAGGTATACTGTGGCTTGTTTTTGCTCTGAGTGTTTAGTTTGCCTTCGTTCGTTTTGCGATTTTGCATGCTAGCGTCTTTTTATCTTAGCTTTTACCCTAGCGCCTTATTATCTTATCTACAGTGATTATGATTTTTGTTTTGAGGAAGTGCCGAGGCTTATTCCACGATACTCCCGTCAATTGTAGCTGGTGAAAATATTCGAAGTATTTCGTTGAGTGTTATTTCCCTTCGTCCCAATTAAGTAGTTGACAATTTTCACTGATGTTGAATTATACTCGAGTATATTTATCATATGTAAAGAAGCCGTCGTCAGAATATAGTTTCTCAGCATGCGCTCACCCCTAAGTGCTGCTATGTACTTCAGGGGCCAGTTGATATACTACCTTGATCAAAAAGTTCCCGGAATAACCACCGTGTGGCGCTCCCATCGTTCCGATTTGAGTTCTGTTTTTTTTTGTTAAATTGGTACATCTGTTGTTGATATTCCCTTTAAATCTTAGTGTCATAACTTGACATTTGCAAAAGTTACGTAGCCAAGAGTACATCTATCTCTGTGTGTGTTGGCGATTTTTTACAATGGCAGAAATGGATTTAAATTTGCAACAACGAACTTGTATTAAATTTTGCGTAAAAAACGGATTTAGTGGCGCACGGACGTTGGAAATGTTGGAAAAGTGTTTCGGCAACGATTCTCTAAAAAAACGGTCGTTTACCAGTGGCACGAGCGGTTCAGAAGTGGTCGTGAGTCAATCGAAGATGATGAACGCAGCGGCAGACCATCGACATCGAAAGTCGGTGAAAAAATTGATAAAGTAAAAGAAATGTTGGTCAATAACCGCAAATTAACCATCAGAGAAATGGCGGAGGACTTGAACATTGCCTATGGATCCGCCCAAGACATTGTGGTTAATGATTTGGGTTTCCGTCGTGTAGCAGCAAAGTAAAGACCTCAATTTCATGCAAAAAAGAGACCGTGTTGACGTCGCAAAAGACATGATTTGCGAGGCTGAATCCGATCCCACATTCATCAAAAGGATCATTACTGGAGACGAGACGTGGGTTTATGAGTACGACACGCAATCCAGACATCAGGCAAGTGAATGGCGTTCACCAAATGAGCCGAGACCAAAAAAACCACGTCGTTTTCAGTCAAAAAAGAAGGCAATGCTGACGGTTTTCATGGATTACAACGGTGTAGTGCATCATGAATTTTTGCCAGAAGGCCAGACAGTAAACAAAGAGTATTATTTGGGCGTTATGAGACGTTTGCGTGAAGCAATTCGCCGAAAGAGACCAGAAATGTGGGCAGAAAACTCGTGGATTTTGCACCATGATAACGCACCGTCGCACAGTGCTATCATTATTCGTAATTTTTTGACGAAAAATGCAACAAATACCATCCAACAGCCACCGAATTCACCTGATTTGGCTCCCTGTGACTTCTTTCTGTTCAATCGAGTTAAAAAACCATTACGGGGAACGCGTTTTAGCAGCCGAGAGGAAGTAATGGAAAAATCGCAGGAAGCACTGATGGACATACCGAAAACCGAATATAAAAAATGTTTCGAGGATTGGATCAAGCGCTGGCATAAGTGTGTTGCAGTCGATGGGGATTACTTTGAAGGGGACAATATAGATTTAGATGAATAAACTTGTATTTTTAATTTTCTGAATAAATTCCGGGAAATTTTTGATCAAGGTAGTATTCTAATGAAATCCATGTCGGTGTGTACTAATGTGCACTGCTCGTAGTATTAATACTTTTAATTGTTGACAATTTCACAGAATATTGCTCACATGTGGTTTTTGTGGGTTTAATTGTGTTGAATACTCGGGAAGGGCGCGTCTCGAAACACACGTGGGGACTTGTCAGTTCTTAGCTGATGACTCTCACCATAGGTGGTGTGTTAAAATTTCCTCCCGGAAGTATATATTCAATTGCAAGTAAAGGTTTCTTAAACAAATGCTGAGTACTTATCGATGCGAATGGCGTGTCTTTTAGCCAGCAGGGCCCAGTTTCTCCAAGCTACCAAGTCCTTTACATCACTCTAAAAGTATGCCTTTGAAAGTAATTGAAACTTTCACATTCGCATACTATTTAACAGACTCAGTATGTGAAAATTACTGACACATTTACCTTTATAGTAACGGTCTCATACATTTAGTGTTACAATGCGAACAATTATGTATTTTTTTTTAGATTTCGACTGGTGGGAAGTTGCGACGTGACCCTTGTTGGCGTTGAACATAGGAACTAATTAAACCCGGACACCTAAAAACTTGATGTGGGGTCACGTGTGTGTGTGTTTTCATCCAGCCAGCGCCGTTGCAAATGAAGGCCGGCGGATTTTGGGGCAGGCCTCTCCCACTCCCATCACTTCCCAGCTTCGCGAGTCGACCCGGCCCGTCTCCGGGTAGTTTTCTGAAATCTAGCACTTCCCCCACCCCCCATCCCCCCTGCCTTCTCCATCCCCCTCGCTCCCCCCCTGAAGCGGCGGCGTCCGACGGAGCGATCTTCAATCCCGACCCGGGAAACGTCCCTCGGTTTTGAAGCCGTCGCACCCCACTTCCGACGCCCCCACCCCTTGCCACCTCGTTGTACGTAAACCCCCCTTTCTGCTCCCTCACCCACCGCCATACCCTGCTGCCTCGCCCCACCTCATCCCGATCTAAAATCCTTCTCCCCCGTCCCTTTAAAACCTCCACCTCCCTATCCCTTCTCCCACTGTCTTTTAGACTAAGCTGCGCTGTGAATATCGATCTGGACGTAGGTCTCACACACCATCCCGACACAACAGCCCACACAACCCCCACCACTCCCCTTTAGTACAGTCGAGTGAGTGCCCCCTGCCACCCCTTACTCGTCGGTGCACAGCCTCCTTCCCCACATACGTACGGCCTCCTCCCCCATACCAGCTCACTCTCACTGCTCGAGACTCCCCCATCCCGCCCCGCTCTACGTGTTAGTCCGCCTTCGTTTACGTTCCCCTTCCCCAAGCCATGCCAACTGTCCTCCCCCGTCTCGCATGCGGCAGCCTACGGGGCCCGGATTCTGGACCACTGTTCCAATGCGCCCCCATCCCGGTAACCATCTTTTACTCCGGCATCGGCCGGGCACGCCCCCTCGGAGATTGGTAATGCCGTGAGTGCTGCCATCCGTTTTTCCCGTTTCCACAATTATTTCAATGTTGTTTTCTCTCATCCCAGTGGTCTTCAGGCTTTGTATAGCTCCTGCGCAGTGTCTCTTGGTACGTCTAGGGCTTTGTGTGTCTCATAGCGCGCCGGCTGAAAAGCTCAGCCGTACAACTTTTGCAGATATCTGTGGTGTTCATTTATTAGGCGATAACCAATACTGAAGCAATTTGATTGAATAGTACATTTTTTCCTTAAGTGATTTCTGTCTTTCAGCAATCAATTCATCAATTTTTTATTAGTGATGAACGGTTAAAAAATGTTCTGCATCATTTTTCAATTCATGTTGGATGAATGGTGGTGAGAATGAATTACCCTTTCGAATCCCTTGATACACGAATTGCGATTCTCATTCTTGACATTTTGCAGGGAAAAATATTGTAGGATAAAATTCAGTCCATCCAGTTCGCCCAGGTGCTAGCGTCAAGATGCGCGGAGTCGTCACTGGTTTAAGCCCCCTCTCCGCTTAGCGTTGGGTGTTCGTGAAGTCGTGAAAATTGAATGAAATGTTCTTCGCTTAAATCTCTGCTCTTTATCGTGGCCGCTGCCTGTTCTTTATTTTTCTGTACTCTAGAGCCGCCTAGGATGGGGAAATATTTTATTATTAAAGCTGTTGTTGTGTGCCGGTTTAAGGTTAGCTCGAGGGAGAATTTGAGAATGCTCTGCGATCGTTGAATATGGGGATATAGGGTATCGGCCCTGATCGAGTGTTTACTTATCGAATTGTTTGTAGTCCATAGTCCACTTTAAATCATTGATCTATCAGTGGTAGTTTCAGTGATTGAGGCATTAAATGGTTCCAAAAACGAGGTTTTCGGAACCATTTAATGGTCCCATTCAAGGTTTTTAGCTTTGTTATAATAAGGGTGTAAATATGCTTCAGTGTTGATCCAGAAATTAGGTTGAGTCTTTCCTGTAATAGGTTGAACAAATCCACTCGGAGATATTTATAACGGTGGTTGAATTTACTTGGGTTAGTTATCCAGGGAAGTATTGAGATCTCGCTTTATATAGCGGGGTAGAGTAGTAGATAGTGTGGTAGTCTATTGGGTAGTGTGTTAGGCTACTCAATGAAAGGTCTGTTTGATTCCTGATGACTTAGTCACCTTCAGATATACTCGAGCTCACTGTGACTTTTCAGGTGCCAATTATCCATGGAAACCGCAGATGGCACATGTCAATGTGTATTAGTTTTCCTAATCCCTCGCGTTGATTACTGTCTTAGGTTGTCTCCATCTTGTGATATGAGAAATATAAACTCCCGGTAGATCAGAAGATTTGCCGACCCCGGTGGCGGCGGGGTAACGTCCTCGTCTGCCATTCCAAGGGTCGCGGGTTCGATTCCCGCCTGGGTGAGTTTTCCTCCACCTAGGGCTTGGGTGTTTGTAAATGTGATCATTGTTATCGTTGTTAATAGTTCGATGTAAAGGCCAGAATGCGCTGTTTTCGGACTTATACTGAATAAATAAATAAATAAATAAAAATAAATTTGATTCCATCGTTCTTCGTATTTCTACTGCGAAATGGGTGAAATGAGTGGCGCCGATATAGTTGAACGCGCGTTTCCGCGTGAAGAAGGTCCTACGCAGTGTTCTTCCTCCGCCTTCTCTCTTTTCCCTTCCTTCCCCCGTCTCCCACTCTCATGGCCGCCGCAAATTCGCGGAATCGTTTCATTTTTCCCTCCCCATCCTCCCCGCCAATCTGAGTTCGTCCCAGGAAGCGCCGTGGCTCTTGCTGTCTGAAGTCCTCCTCCCACCCCCCCCATCTCTGCCGCTCTTTCCGGCGTACCAAATTGGTGCTTTGTCCCGGAAAAAGTGGAAGATGTTGGGTTTCTCTGAGTGGTGGTCAGAAATACTGACGCCGAACCTTGTTCGAACGCGACATTTGCTCTCGGCTAGGGATTCAGTTATCCATTAGTTTTTGATGGCGTTTCACTAGAAAATCGCCGTCTGCGAGATCAACCCGTAGGGATTTTAATCAGTGGAAATGCCAAAGGGAATATTCTCGCTAATTGCCAAATTAGAATGCGCAATAGGCTTTACGCATATTCGCGAACAAAATCTCGACGATCAAAAACATTTTGTAAAGAGCTCTTGTGCTTTGGGGGTTGTATTACTGGGAGTTTTTGATTTACAATTTCCGTTTTGTTCTAACCTATTTTTGTCTTCAAAGCAGAAAACTCTAAACTGAAAGTTTTTGGTTGAGTAATTTGATGCGCTTTGTCTAGGCTAAATTCTCATATTTTGGGTAATTCACCGTAAATACTCCCATTTCAGTGATGCATTTATAAGTTTCGTTTTCCATAGGTCTCTCATGCCATCTTTTAACTTAATTTTCTGTAATCTCTTTCGGAGAATGTTTTTATACCGTCCAGGCCAATAATGCCCGAGGTTTCTTTATAATTTTCATTTTTTGTAATCCCAAATTCATTCAGATTGTGACTAATAATAATTTTTTAAATTATGTTATTGCTTTTATTGGTGCGAGATGGAGAATGTATAGTTACTTGACCACCTAACCCCTACATATTTCATTTAAGACAGTTACAAACGTCGAAGCCCTAGTTGGAGGAAAACCCACCTAGGTGGGAATCGAACCCGTGACCTCTGGGTTGGCAGGCGAGGACGTTATCCCACGCCACCGTTCAGGAATAAGCTGCCTTTGAAGATTTTTCGGTGACATTCCAGCTGCGTTTGATCAGCAATGTTCTGCACTTTGAGGTCATTCTTCAGCTACTTAGGTTTCCGGAGAATGAACTCTTTACATTGACATTTTCATGCAAGTTAAGCGCGGAATAATTCAAATTTCAAAAAAGTTTCATTTATCTGCGTGGATAGCTAACCATTCCTGCGGAGGAAGTATTCCAGTGTTTTATCTAATAACCTCAAGGGCGAGAAATTGCCGAGAATTTCTGCCGTGTTCGAGGGAAGTCAAAGTCAACATTTTAACTAGCCATTTAATGGGTGATTCAAGAAACAGCAGTTGACTAGCATTTAAAACGTTTCCCTAGGTATTTTTTTATCTATCATCTTTTCAGTTGTTTACAGCGATCGTTGCATGTAGCATGACGCAGATCGCCCAAGACGAAATGAGATGAATCACGTGATATTGGAGCAAAATATTATGAAATTATGAGAGAATATACAAGCAAAGTTATTCCTTTATTTTTCCCAACATTATTATGAAAATATTTTAATTTGCAATGGGAATTGCCTAATAATTAGCCAGCTGTTAGAGATAATGTTATCCTTCTTAGTGTTAATAGTATGCCCGGGAGATTAGTGGGACGCAGTAGCGTTATTGCATTGGTAATATGGTAATAGTAATAAAAGTAATCCATTAAGGTAAAGTTAAATATTCTTATCGCTTGATAATTTATAGTTAAATTTAAATATATATAAATACTAGATAAGCCGCAAGTTTGGCGAAATTAATGTGTTCGCTTGGTACATTTTAATTTACTGTTGGTGTTTCGTGGGAGAGGCTTCCTCTGCAGTTTAGTTAATTAGTATTAATCCGAAAACAACATTTTTGGACCATGGAATATTTTAACATTGCAATACGTAACAGAGACAGTTCCTATGATACTACCTGCAGTTCTGTTGATTTCTTTGAAAAATGTTGGAGATAATTCAACTCCGGACGTGTTTGAGTTGTTTCTGTGCCTCGATCTATCTTCCGGCTATTATTCACATTTCCTGTAAAATTTGCCTAGCAGCCTGTGGGTAGTCACGTGCAAGTAACAGGAACGAAGCTGCTTCAAAATTATACAGCTACCCGGAATACGGTTGTTTTTTTTTTATTGATGATGCTTGCACTGATTGTTGACATTCCTCAGAATGTGTTATCTATTGAAAGTGAATAGAATTCCCGTTAAGTCGTTTGCTTCGACGTAACTGAGTATTTTTACAGATAATTGTTTGTAAACACGCCGGAGTATCTCTTGAATGTTGATGCAGCTCGAAGTTTATTAATAGAATATTCGTTTTGGTTGGGCAGTAGTGTTATCAAGCTTTCGCTTTTGATTTTCCGTGGTCTGTGGCACCAGTGTACTGCTTCTGTCATCGGAGTTGCCAAATGTTATTGCAAAATATTGTGTGTGTTCCTTACCGTGCTAATGAATGGATAAAATGTTGTGAAATCAAATTTACCATCGGTGGTTTACTCTCAAGCCTGTTTTTCTCCATGGGGTCTGTATATATTTCCCACCTTAGAAAATGTGTTGATATTTTCTTCCATGGGATAAAACTAAGGAAAATTCGCTCGACCTCGAGTTTTTTTTGCTTGAAATTTATTGCCACTCCTAATTGCTGAAAAGTTCATCAAATTTCGCTGGGGGTCAACCGCTGGGATTGAAAGCGTGCAATTCTATTGTTTGGGATCCCTTCGTCCAAGGACTTTTCCGTTTCCATTGAAACTGAGGTGACGCATGATATTGACGCCATATCGCTGAACTTCTCAGGCCCGCCCGTCCACGGTAGGAGGAGCACACTGCAATCCTCAATTACGCCGGTTTGGCCGCCCGTTTAATTCATGGAGTTCGCTCGCTCGGGTGGTATAGATGAGAACTCCGCAAATGGTAACATCACGATTGCCGAAGCGAAATATTTGGCGAGAAAGTGCACTGTTTTTTTTTCGAAATTTGTAAATGAGTGCGGGGGCCATCCCATGTATTTTGGAGGTCTTTCTCCATTCGTGTGTTACTACTACTACTGAGCCATTTGCTTAAGTTTCTTATTTCCGTGAACTGTCGCTGACCACTTCCTTATTTATCGTTGAAATGTCTCAAATGGTTTTTAAAGGATTACATTCTTCGAAAATTGCCAAATAGTAATAATAATATCTCAGGTGTTTTTTATTACGATGGAGAAAGTGTGAAATAACCACAAACGAAAGCTCTTTCCATTGGCTGCGTTGTTGGCATTGCTCAACTATATCCTAGGTGTTATGCTCCCTTCCAAAACGTTGTCATGCGACTGTTTCGCAAATGAAACCTCTAGTCGTTTAAGAATTAGAATCAACACATTGTTCCGCATGTTTTTTTCCCTTCATGCCGGTTAATAATCGTCGCATTATTTTATGGTAATTCTACTTCCGTGGTCAAATGGCGTGTTGCAGTTTCATCTGAGATAAGCCTGCCATTACAATGCCCGCACAAGCGCTATAAGAGGTCCTGTACGGAATTCATTCCATGGACTGTTGCCAATTTTCTTGTAGTCCTCACGGGTGTCGCTCAAGGGGGATTTAGGTTAACGATTCCGGAATTCCAGCTGAGACACTTCTAGGGTACAAACAGTAGTCCTTTCGTTGACTACTAGTGGTAATTGTGAACTTACCAACTTCGTTTGCATTGTTTTCTCGACATTTTTATATTTAGCTATTATTCCCATATTCTTTTTTTTAATAATTTTAGGCGTATTCGATATTTACGCGTCTGAAACCTCTTTGACCTTTTTTTCCAACCCTTTTTGTGGTACTCATTGACATTTATGCCGTACGGGAAGCAGTGGAGAACCGAAATTGGGAGGAAAGGATCTTCTATTCAAAACATTCTCTTCTAAACTCTTACATTCAAGGGAGTGTCGACAGTATACCATTCCTCTCACAGTGATATGTTTAAGACAGCGGAAACCCTAATAATCTGGTTATAATGATCATGAGTTATGATACTTTTATATTACGATTTAATGTCACTGGGTACGAGATATCATTCACAAGGAAAAACACGATTTTGAGTCATCGTATTGCCTGCCGTTAATGTAACAGTTCTCTCTCTAACTATCGTAACCCGTGATGCAGTTCATGAACATTTGTAGTTAAAGAAAGCGGGGAGGAGAAAAAAGGGATGAGGATTTTGACTGGCGGATTGAGAGGATTAAGAGAAAATTCGGTGAAATGATTTCTCCAATCGTTCATATATAGGAACTTGCAATCTATCGAAGAGCGATGATTATGTTGAAACCTGTGTTGCTATGATAGAAATAGTTACAGTGGCTTAATTTTAAAGGGGAACTGCAGTTTCGCACAATACATTTTAAACATTTGGATAAAAACAAGGGCGGACACCCTTTACGGGTGCCATACTAGGAGGAGGGAAAAGCCGACGGCGGGGAATCGAAACCTTGGCCTACGGATCATTGTGGAGATACTTTTGAGAAATGTTCTCCCGTTCCATTTCAATTGATCTCCATTCCATAGAGGTATGGATTGTTAGTGGGAGCTGAGACAGTTTTCTACGCAATTCCATGGAAAATTCGAGTAAACGTCCAATGGGATAGGTACGGTTCTCCGATAAGAAGCACGCACATACTCCTAGGTCAAAATAGACTATTTTCTACCAATGTAGCCATAGTAGTGCCAACGCCTTGAAATCCAAGTTCGCCTCTTCCCCTGAGTGGCAACCGCTCGTTGTTGGAGAGCCCTCGGAGCGCGCTCGGCCCTTCCGCCCACTCCTCGTTCACCCTTCCTCCTTGTCCTTTCCCCTCCTCCAGCCCGCCGCTTCCTCCTCACAGTTCTCTCTGGATAGGAGAGATAAGGGGCCAAGGTTGCTATGATATTAATCAATTTCTCTCTCGCGAAGAACGCCGCTAAGCCCCGCCGAGGCGTACTCTCTTTCCCCAAGGGAATGTTGGGGGAAGGGGGGGGGAGAATAGGGGACGCGTTCTGTCCACCTCCTTTGGTTCTCTCCTCCCTCCGCCTCCACCTCGACCTGCGCGGGAATTCGGGGTAACTCTTCCCCCATTTGCTGGATCGTTTGGGGGGGGGGGGACCTGCCGCGCCGGCCACGTGTTCAACCACCCTCGCACGTTAATAATCACGAGTTCCCCGGTGGATCACGCAAGAATGGATTGTCGTCCAGGGGCGTTTGGGTCGAGGTGTTAACCATCGAATGGTGGAGGGCTCGACGTGTTCGCGGTCGAAATGCGGAAACACTGCTCATGACATGATGCATTTGGTCGAGGAATGAATGCCAGTTGTCTAATTGCACGTAATCATTGACAATGTCGTATTCCGTTTATCTGGGGAGGAAAGTATTCTTGTACACCTCCCGTACAACAGAATACAACTGCATGCAAAACCTCAAATCAAAATCTAATGCACACCCACGTAGATGAATATATTCATACAAATGTTTACCAACACACAGCAACTAGTATAGACAAGTACATGCACCTGCATTCATAGATGTCTTCGAAGAGTTTTATCTTGTCCTCGCTTGTAAATCGATTTTTATTACTATTTTTACTGTCTTCGATTTCTTGCTATCATGATTCCTGATCGTCCGAGGAAAGAACGAATATGTGCTGGAGTCTTAACTCCCTTATCTTTCTGGTATACCCTACCTAAATAGTGTGGAGCCATAGTAATTCCCTTGTGCCATATGAAAACCGTGTGTTCTGAAGCTTGCTAAAAGTCCGTATCACGGATATGAAGACGGTGCAGCATAGAAACTAATTCGTGCCCTCGATAATTACTATTATAACGGCGTATGAATAAGATATTTTGCTTAATTTGTGCTAATTCATTTACATTTATCAACTAAGTTACGTCTCTGAATTCCAGGAGGAAGGAAAAAAGTGTTTTATTTCTCATTAATATGAGGTTGTCGTTGATAATAATATTTGTTAGACAGAATGGTAATTTTTATCTAAACGGCAATTGCATTCCTCGGTAACTTAATGTAAGATTCATGGTTTAAAATACTTAATTCCAGTCATAAAAAGAGAGCAATATAGAAATGCGTGATAATTGTGGAATCCTCACGAGAGTTGATAACTTTCTGCTTGAGATAAATGAGTGTGATTTTTCCGGATATTATGCAGCACAGAATAAAATACACTATGAACATAAATTGAAGAAGACTCTTTGCTAGTAAGCTAATAATTCATGGTATCCAAGTCTTGAAAATTAAAATTTTTTGCCATTTTGAACCTTGCGAGATGTAAACCCCCTTCGCACGAAGTCTTTGGTTAAAAATTAGAGTTGCTTGATAGTTGAGGCTTTTTTTCAGGAATGATCGATCGCTGTAAAGAATATATTGACGAAATAAAAGCATGCATGCCCTTGAAAGTGGTCTGGTTTTAATTTTCACGACGAACTGTGGAAGTAGAGAAATATTACGGAAAATGAATCACTAGGAATGCTGAGTAATACCACCACCTCGGCGGGTGAGGTTCCCATGCTGTCTTTGGTGAGGTGAATGAACTGGCGGCATTTCCTGCCCCCTCCATTTGTTCAATGTTATCTTATCCGTAATTATTTCTCCCAGTATATTTCATATATTGTATGCAGCCTTTCCAAGTAAAGCTACTTAGGCTGTATAATAGTTTTTGTAACTTATGTTGGAGCTCGTCTATCATTGTTTCAGCTATAGTTGGGACACGAGATTAGCCTTTTATATTATTGTATTTCATTTATACGTCACCTCTTTTGTTGCCAGCGGCCTAGTCAGGTTAGTGTACCTTTGGGAGATGATCCATTGATTTCACCCCTCCTCTGGAATGTCTGTCTGGATCCCAGGGTTGTCGCTCTTTTTACGTTGGAGACAAGCTCCTCTGGTATTTAAGTATGTTTGTGTATTCCTGGCGGGATTCCTTTAGGGGGAATAAAAATTATCACTGAAAATGGGAAAGACTATTTAGTGTTATTATTTAATGGAATACGAGATTTGACGCGGGTTGGCCGAACGAGAAATCAGTTGTTGTCCTCCCCATTTTAGTCACCAGGTAGCCATATCGCTAGTGAGTATTTCGATTTTTGAGAGCTGGTTAATTATATGAATAGACTTTTTGATAATTATTTGAACTTTTGTTAATTGGATCACCATATCCCTTATGTTGTTGGATATGCCGTTTAGTTCAAGGTGCCAAGTGGAACTGATTTGTCGGCAGCGGACCTCTTGCATTTGGGAGATGTTGGGAATCAAAATAACAGCGGGCGGTTCCAGGCAGAGGTGCCGGCTGTCCCTCCGTTTCTCGCCGGCCTCCTTACGAAAGAGTTTCTCGGGAATCCTTCCATTCCGGCGTCCAGCGGCGCGTTGGATGAGTGGGAGGCGTGGAGACCACTTGTGGGTGGGGCAAGAGATTATTCGAGACGCTCGGGAAAGGTTTTCCCCTCCCGAACGAGGCTGGAGCGGTTGGCATGGGGTGCCCGGTTACTCAGGCTGCAAGGCAGAAGATGAGAGGTGGGAGAGTCCGGACGGAAAACCGGTTATTCTGGTGACGATGCTTCGTCGTAACCTCTCATTTCTCTAACCTACATGAATTTTTTAAAAGCGAAGTTGAGACTTCCCTAGTTCTCAGTCAAATGCCTTACTGAAATGGACTCTAAAAGTGGCGAACATTTACATCTAACTCTACATCCCAATACTACTCCGCCAGCCGTGGCAATGGCGTGTGGCAGGGGGTGTTAGGTCACCAGCCATGCTACATCTACTCCAATACTCAACTAACTCTAACGATTGACATCAATGTGTGTTTTGATGAGCTGATTTTCTTCTAAAATTTGTCTACCAGAACATTTCTTCCTCAAACTTACACGGGTCTCTCTTTGGGCAGCATATTTTACAAAGTAATTTTCTGCGAAAATCCACTCAATTTTAGTGAGAAAATATGTTAAAATCAGTGTGGTCTTTCGCGAAATGCCGTGCTTTCTTTCCACCTCCCTAATGTTAGTAAGAACCTATTCGGCGTTTATTTATACGATATTTGGTTCGGTTGGCCAGTCGCTGGACGGGAAACTGCTTTTTCGGTAGGTTATCGACGATTATTGCTTGCACATCGCAGATTCTGAGCTCGGAAATCGCTGGGGTGTCGTGCACTTGCACACCGACACCCTCCCAAGTCTTATGCACCCACGCATTTCACGGGGCACCAAATCCAAACTACCTACACCTCTACGAGTCCTTTCGGAGAAGTAACAGGCCTTGACACCCGAACACCCATTACTCATTACCAATGCAGGACCTACTAAGAACACTGATCCTGCGTTTCTGAACACCGTGATAACTGAACGATCAGACACAATCAACTCGTTCAGTCATCTTTAGAAAGATCGAAAAGCGATGGACATGTGTGCTCTTTTTATGTTTTTCTTGTCCCCTCTGTGTCGGCACAGGGACAGCTACTAACCATGTAATAATTGTAATGTGTGTAGGAATGTTACATGAAAGGTGTTCGGTCGCTCACTGTCCGCGCGGTTTTTGGGTGGATCGCTGGGTGCTATGTCCATTAGGAAAGAGGAAATACATGTAGAATAGCTGGTGACCCACCGCCCCCTGTCACACTTCCTTGCAACGGTTTGCGGGGTTTGGTGTATGGCAGCACCTCATTCGGCGGCCAGCAGGCAGCGACTGGCTCACTCGAAGGCGGAGAAAAAATTCAAGCATGCGCATTAAGCTGTCTCATTCCACTGTGCACATTGGCATTACCATAGCAACTCTACTGTGCGCGGGATAAATTCAAGTTCGGATACTTTTTCGATAGGCCTCTTATGCGTGATGTTTCTTTAAAAGGAGTCGGACGTCGTAAGCCGTGCACTCCTCCGTCTCTCTCTCTCTCACCCGCCATCCCCGCGTAGATCGTTTCGGTCTGTCCCCTCTATGTATAAATATACGACCCCGGCCACAACTTATTTGTCCCCCGAGGAAGAGCGAGGAGAAACTCTCTGCTGCATCGCGCCCGTCGCTCGTGTAGGAAGTCTCCGTCCACGCACGCCACGCCTTTGCTATTATTAATACACCATCCATGTTATTTTATCGCCGCGAAAATATTTCGAGTTCCATTTCCGGCGTACCTTGCCAATCCTCGCACCCTCCTCTTTTCCCTCCCTACCGCCCAACGGCTCCTCTTTCAGTTTCCGTCGGCCCTTACTTACCCCCGCCCCGCCCCCCACCGAGGCTCGCATTCGGGCCCACTTGTGTCTTTCGTCCCAATCCAACTAATCTCTCTCTTCTCGTAAGAGTGCTGTTTCACCGACTCGTCTCTCCTGTCTTCCTTCATTCGCTACAATCCACCTCACTCCATTCTAGGTCATCAGCCGTATATTTCTCTCCTTCACAAACCTGAGAGAGCTCATATTATTTAGGCCAAACAAAGCTACTTCCTTCGAGGTGAACAGCACTTGAGCGATATAAGCGTTACCTTTCCTCAGCTCCCTCGAAATCCTCGTCCGATAAATGTGTGGAAATGCCAAGGAAAAATTAGTGATAAAACGAGTGATCATTATTGTGTGTTTGACGACCTCGTTGTTTTACTGTAAAGGAATGTTTGTTTCGTTTTGGTCGTTTTCAATCTTTGATTTTCGCTTCTCCAATGTGATGATGATGCCTACGTGTAATTATTCTGAAAGAATACGTTAGTATATTAGGTGGTAGCATATTAATTATAGTCAATTAATACATTTGATTAGTGCATTAGAATGTTCGATTCTTACCGTCATGAAGCTAATGGAAATGTTATTTGTCTTAAGCACCATTGTGTTAATTTTTATCATTTGTGGAACAATCAGTACCCATTCTCGCTAAAAGCAACACGGGCAATATCTCCCTCCTATTGTGAAACGTCTGAATAGTTGACACTGGTATTGAAAATTTCGAGTTATTGTCGCCTACCTTGTGTCAAAACTGATACTCTTGTTTGTTGTACCGTGTGGCTCCAAGTGCGAAAATTACCAGCAGCGTGCCAGCCAATATTCTTTGCCAGATCCCGCCGGTATCCGAGGCTCTCTGGATGGCATGCATTTTCCTTATGTCAATGGAATGACTAAGCATATTGGAATGCATTGAAAAATCCTTGCCACGCAATATTTGGCTGTTAAAGTTTCGGATATTTTGGAGCTGTTACTCATAGTATTGGCCGTGTGTTAGGAGCATGGGTGTCCAGTTCCATTTCTGACTGAATAGTTCATCTACTGACCCTCTCGTCCCGGTTGTTAATCAGGGCCCATCCAAACTTTTTCCATGCTTATGCGCGATTCCCAAGGATCATATTAAATATAGTAGAATAGTAGTAGTTACGGAAGGAACCGTTCATCATACTCGTGAATAGCGTGTGAATTTCGCCTGCGACAGGGCTTAAGAGCGTAGTGAGCTCAATCCTCGCCCATCAAACCCAACCTTCGGGTTGGATACTGAAGGTGGTTCACAGTAGGCCTTGGGCGGGTTTCATCGAAAATTATTCCCGTAAATCGTTGTTAAGTAAACGTGATTTCTGGGCAATCGGGCAAATCAAACCTCTGATAGGGCGTTATGAAATTTTCAATCCTAATTTTGCGACGGTATTTAGACGTTTGTAATTAAAACGGTGAAGGATACTCGGGCATTTTGAAATTGTTGTCCTAATTAAGACTCGTCTTGCCAGCAGGAGAACTCAGCATGTTAGAACCATGTTAACAGCATATTAAAAACAATTTATTTGCATACGCGTGTAGTTGGAATCTGAATATTTCACTGTTTTGAGTTTCTTTAGTTTAACGTTGAGCTATTATAGTTTTCCTGAAAAAATAATCTTCATAGCAATTAGGACATGATGTCATTTGGTGTAGCGACCGAAATGTATCGCTTATCGGTCCCCCAGGTGCTTACGAGTAAACCTCTAAATCTGATGGATGCCATTACTTCCGCCGCCCGTGGTTTATCCCTCCCCCCCTTACCTTGCTTCTCATCCCCATGAACCCGAGCGCGGGGAACCGTGGGCGTTTCTTTGAAGAAAGTGTTACTAGACTCCGTGGACGGTCGTTGCCGCGGAAGAGGGGCGTGAGTGGTGGGGTATCCATTAAAACGAGATCACCTCAATCTCTCCTCTTCGTCGCCCCCAAGCCGATAGCCCCACCCCGTGCGTGTGTGCCGCGCGAATTCCGGCGCCCCAAGATCATCCGAATTCACGCACTCCATCTCACCCTTGCCATTCGCACTCACTTCTTCCATATCGGCGCCCCCCCCAGGAGGGGGGAGAGGGAAGAGGGGCGCCGTCGAGGGAGGAGGGGCGGTTTCCCGCCCACCGACTGTGTCCTAAATAGAGCGCCCCGGCACTCGGGGGGTGGGAAACGTGGCAACAGTGCATTCCTCACGGGTATGAGGGGCGGGTGGGGGGAGTTCCACAGGCCGACGCCGCACCTATTGCTTTGTTTCTCCCACAATACACCTCCGTCCTCCCTCTCTTCCCCCTCCCCCACCCACCCACCTTCCTCTTGCTTCCTTTGGAAGTGGAAGGACACCAGTCTCTCCTTTCTTTCCTTCCCTCCTCCGTCCTTCCCTCTTCAGAAGGGCCTTCTCTCGTTCTCCACTCATCTCCCCCCCCCCCCCGCTTTTGCTCCTCACCCTTCTAACCCCTCCTCTCCCCCGAGCCCAAAATCCATCTTTCCCTTGTAACCCATATTCCCTCTCCCAGGGCCGGCCCGTTAGAATCTCCTCCCCCATCTCCCGTAGGTGTGTGGAGTAAAATCAATTCTTGCCTCGCCTAGTACGGTTGGTTCTTCCCAAGCGGGCCGCGACGCGGAGGGTGGGCACTTGGCCCATGTGAGGAGCTGGTCGTCATCCACGGGGGGAGCATTCCCGGGGAATGAGGGTTCGGGAACGTAGACCATCCGCGAGGTTGGTTTCCCGCCCGCCCCGCCTTCCGTGACAAGCATTGCTCCCATTTAAAGCCACCTCTCGATTTTTTACGGAGCTATTATCTCTTCTCTGCTTCAATCCCTCAAGAAATAAAGTGAAATAGTGGAAAAAGCGGAGTTAAGGGAATTTTGTGGCTGAAATTGTAGTCTTTGGTTATTGATGAAATGTTTTCGGTGTAATTGCGGTTGTTAGAATGAGATTCCGCTATTTTGTAACACGTTATATTAATAGAACTGCTTAAATGCCGCCCGTTTTTCAGGTACATTTTGTTTACACGTCACAGCCATTTCTTGCGTCCCTAATTTCAGAGCTTAACCATACCCGAAACTGTAGAGTTCATAAATAATACGCGCAACCGCGGTTGGAATTCGCAACATTTTTGAGTTCGGCAGCGATTACATTCCTATCCTACTTTCCCTACCTGTATTCATGCAGTACTCCGGTACCAGATGACCCTGATGTTATTATTAAAATATTTTTATTCAATATTTAAAATAACTAGTATTCTTGGATAAGTACCAAAAAAATGTAATTCTTATGGAAACTTTCTGAGTGTATGCTCTGGTATTTCGAGAATTGTCCCGAGCTTAATTATTTTTTTTTAATTTGATCTAGATTGCGATGAGACATCCCTTACACTCGCCAACCTTAACCTGGATGAATGCCTAAGGGACAGGAAAGCTAGGTACTAAAAGTATCGCGTGCTCAAGCATATGCTAAAACGAAAGGGTATCTCCCGTTCCCGTAGCGTTCGTCCAACGGGAGCAGTCGCAATCTTCTCCAATGTGAATATGTCGCTTGCACGACCTCTTCCCAGCGTTGTCCTCGGCGTTGAAATATGAATCGCTTGCAGATACGAAATGCCTCAATGAAATTATAACATTACATAGGAAATGGGGTAGAGGACATGTCGTTTGTCATGCCTAATGTATGCACGTGATTTCTAATATGCATACAGTATATCCAGCTCATTGGTGTATTCACTTGTTGTAAGAAAGAAGGATTTCACTTTTGAGAAATTCTTCCTCCCTTGGGGTTGAGCTCACGAGTAAGAATATGGACCCCGCCACGGTATCTTCGGCCCGCGGTTTCCTCCGGACGAAGTGTATATTCCTCCGTTCATTTTCGATGAAACTTAGTGTTTCTCACGAGTCGCATTTCCGTTAAGCTATGAATTATGGTCCTCCATCAGAGTATATGATATTAATTGGAATGCTGCTGACACAAAAGCGATTTCTATGAATCCGCTCCGCTTTAGGCGTTTCATCCCCTTTATGCTCGTTTGCGTAGCATAAGGAGAATTTCACCTCCACTTGAGAAAGAGACGCTATTACGAGGGAGAAGAGTTCTTCTCTTGAGTTCACCAAGAGCTCGCATCCGAAAACCCTGAATGGATACGGAGTCGCTTCTTTTAAAGAAAATTGCTCCATCTCTAACTTTCCAAACTACTTGACCTACGACTACGTAAGTGTAACTCTAGCGTGATTTTAACGTGTTTCTTCCAAGTTAAGGAAAACTTGGAACCAAAATATCGTGTTATTTCTCATTGCAAAAATTGGACATTTTGAAATCATATTAACTTATAATTAATGAAAGAAGAATGCGCATAGCATAGACTGGACCACGTAAATGAACTCGATGTTATTCAAACGTAATTGTCATAGGTCTCCTTAGTT
This sequence comes from Hetaerina americana, assembly GCF_022747635.1. Taxonomy (NCBI): domain Eukaryota; kingdom Metazoa; phylum Arthropoda; class Insecta; order Odonata; family Calopterygidae; genus Hetaerina; species Hetaerina americana. The sequence goes on from NW_027287205.1 coordinate 28,599,837, forward strand.
TTCGCCTCCTCTTCAATCCAAACTGTTTATTCACTAAAGTCCTCGCTCAATTAGAGAGGTGTAATTGAAAATGGACGCCTTTTTATTTTGCCTAGGAAGATTTTGAAAAGTTTAAATGATAATGGGAGAACATATTGGAGAAAATACATTTTAGTTTAGAAAAAACGAGCAGTAAGTCAGTGTATTTATTAAACCAGTTATAATATACGAGTGAACAGGATTATCAAAAAGTTAAGTTATTGCTAAACCATTGTCTCAACGTATCTAAGCGTGTAATTCAATGCGCCTGAGAAAATATACTCAAAAATAAAAGTTCAGCTATTCGTTGCTCCTGTTGTTTTCCGCTTACTCTCTGTGCACACTTCCACCGAAGAGATTTTCGTCCATATTGATTAGGGCTTTCGTTGGCTGGAAGCCATCGTTGTTTTCTGATTCCCCCCTTGGCAGTCCTAGGGTTCTTGATTGTAAATGATTAAAACTTTCATTCGGCCCGCCCGTCTGCCTTGCCTCCTCTGCCCTTCCCTCGGAATTGCGCGCCCTCTCCCGCACTCCCCCCCGTAACTGATTCGCCCCCACTCTCCCAATGAACGAACTGCCAACCCCCCGTCGCTTACACTTCTTAGCCGTGCGGTTTCCATGGCGCAAGCAAGCGTAGTAGCAGCGCCGCCTTTTTCTAAGTTTTTAATCGGATTTGCGATTTATGTCCCGCTCAATTAAACAGCGCAAGAAATAGCATTCGCGTGTAAATATAATATTACGGTTGCAATGCTACGATATAACATTCCTCGCATCCGCAACGGACGACCATTTTTCAGATAGTCATTATCAGCAAAAGTTGTCAAATATTTCCGACCAGCGTTGTCATTAATATTGTTTTCCTCGATGAATTGATGCATTCACTCTGATTTTGTTCCCAAAATACAGTTTTTTACATTGCGGACTTGATGAATTTGCACCAAACCGTGCAGGCCTTCACAAGGGTGTCGGGTGGGGGTATGTCAGGGCACCAGGCTGTTATGTGTGAAAGAATTCTTTTTTGCATAAATATGAAAACTTAATTTGCACATTTGTGCACATGTGTAAAGGCGTAAATGCCTATCTTCATAATGCAGTGATGGATGTGCTCGAGTAAAGCTCTGACGACTACTTGAAGTGAATATGAATGGCCGAATGGGATTCTCTTGTCAGCTAGTTGTCTTTGTTAACGACTTGAATGAGGTGACCGTACCCTTAAATTGGTGCCAAATTGACGGATTGTCGTGCGCATTCGTTCTCTCGGAACCGGAATGAATATGGGGAAAGTTTCAACTTGTCCATCTCGCCGCGACGAAAGATGGGCATCACACCTGCTGCGCGGCGTGCGTTAATTCAAAACCGGCGCCTCTTCCAATCGGCTGTGTTTTGGGTGCCCCGAAATCACGTAATCTCCTCCCGCACCCTTTCCGCCCCCGCCGCTCCCCCTGCGTCTCTCCGCCCCCACGACCCCCGGCCCAACTAGCGCACGTCCAACGGGCTTAAAAAGAGTGAAGAAAAAAAGTAAAAATGAAATGAGCCCTCTCCTCTTTTCCCCGCCTACATCCTCGTCCTTCACCCTCGTCCACTATTCTCTCCCCTCTCGGCAGCCTCCCCTCCCCGACCCCATCCCTCCTCTCTCCCACTTCCCCCCGCCACTTATTTCCCCCACTCCCACCCTTTTTTCGGTGCGTTCATCATCGCAAGGGCGAGAGGGAGGAGGGCACTTTACCTTGCCCGGGATCGGCGTCTCTGACGATTAAAGGCTTTGCGGTGTTCCACAATGCCTCTCTTCGCGGGAACCCTCTTTCCCCCCTTTGCCCGACAAGGTCCGGGGCAGTGCCCGGGGATTTTTTTTTGGGTGCCTCCCCCCCCACCACACAAACACCTCTGGTCGGGAACATGCGTCTATTTTTTTTATCACTCCATTCGCTCACGTCGCAGGTTAGGGGGTGGCGGGCTTCGATTTGGCGCCGCTGCAGCTCGGCGCCAGCGAGCCGTATTGTGCTCAACGCCCGCGTCGACATTAATGTAGGAACATCGGTAAAATATTTTTTTTTCTAGTTCTGCCCGCAATCCTGTAAAGTTTTGGGGTGTTACAATGCCTAAAAATAAGACTAGCCAGTAATATTGGAAGTCAGTTCTTTTCTGTCATCCATCGAGTTTTAATCCCTTGAAAGTGTTAACTGGTGTTCTTTTGACGGTACGTAATAAATTGAGGTGGCATAGGCTCTTGATAAGGGATCTGTAGGGTTAAGGTGACAGTTATGTATAATATAGTTTGAAGCCCTATTATCTATGAAGCCTATATCTAGGCCTCAGTCAGTGTTCGTATTTTACCGCGGTAGATAAATATTTCAACTGAGTGAATAATTTTGCTAAGTTTCAATAAACACAGTGTATACAAGTTAACCTTTTGGCATTAAGTAATAGCTGCTGATATTCCTACGACTTACAGATAAAATAGGTTTAAGGGTATAATTTTATTACGCTGTAAATGGTATCAGTTCGCTTCCTGTGCGAATGATTTTAGACATTTCAAATAGGAAAATTCTCCCAGACTGGAATCCTGGGTTAGTTGAACAATGTTTTCACTGTGAAATTTCTCGCATTTATACGCACATCTGCAGATGACTCAGCCAGAGTTACTGTGGTGACTTTTCCCGCAATGTTACTGAAGTTCAATGTCATCCCTTCGGCTACCATTACTCGTCACTTCAGTGTCGTCCCTTTTATTCTTCCTATGATGTTGTGCGAATAAACGATATGTCACGTCAGGGTCGTCCCTTAACTCTTCTTGTTACGTTGTGCGAATAAAAGAAGCCGAATTGAATTCGCTTTATATCTGCTGTTTATTGACCTTTATCGCTATATGTCACTTCTTCTGGAGGAATTCAGATTTCTAGTGGAATTCTTTTGAATAGCCATTCGAATTTTCTAAATGGAAAGTCGTAAATTCACCTTTATGTGAATTTCTAAACTCAACTCGGCGAGTAATTTCGGACGGATATTTCTTGAGGCACTCTTTTTTCAATTGGCGACGCCGACATATGATGATGAACGTAAAGGCCATGGACTTCAATCTCTCCTGGCCCTATAGTGCGCGAATGTGTGGGTCCCGAAATAGTCTGAAAGCCGGCGTATAAAACAATAAAACCACTCAAAAAATGTAACCTCCGCCTTATGTTGGTCGAAAATAAAATGCTGCCGAGGTAATATGCCTGTTAATATAATATACATGGGTGCTCTGAAATGTTTCCGACTTAACAAAGATACAAGACATTATTCTGAATTTTTTGAGGTCCAAAACTTTTCAGACCACCCTCGTATAAACTGTTCGTCCAATTTCATCGATTTTTTGTTTAATCGCAAACTGCCTGCAAAATCGAGTATTCCTCTTCATTGTTTTACCTCGATCTGCTTATGGGGGAAATACTTCACGTGAGTTTTAATCGTTTAGCTCCTATTAAACAAGCGATTGCAATGATTTGGTGTGACCATCCTTGAATGTTGCAACTAATAGTAATCACACTCTGACACACTCACCTTGTTATACTTTTGTCATCATTGGAAAAATATAATGGGAGTTTCAAATACCAGAAGTCAATCAATTTTGATAGCACTTTCCAAAGGTATTTCTCGCCTTTTTAAGGACTACGGGTTAGTGTGGTATCTATTCGGTTAAGGTTGCTGAAATTTGATTTCAAAATTAAAGTACCTCGATAAGTTGGAATGTTTAATATCAAGGAACACCCATTCAATAAAAGATAAAAAATATTTAATCTGTAGAATGTAGGTAAGTCAAAGTAAGGGTACTAATTTAATTTGATGTTTCGTTACACGCATAAATTTCGTCCGAAGATCGAGGAAGACTTATATACCCCGAGCGATAATTACCCCTCGCGGGCACCAAACACTTGAAAATAGCACGGCGGCACGTTTGGAAGTACGCGATCGGCCGTTTACCGCATACGAGGTTTTTGAGTTTTGCGACACACGTTTTCTTGTGGAAAAACGTTCTATTGCGACTCGTATCAATCCCGCCCACGGCTCGCAGCCATTGTCACCAGCAGAGAAACGGGCGTAGGGGGACGATGTTGCGTTTCTAAAGGGTACTTCATAGTTTCCGTTTCTCGGGAGGGAAGCGAAAAGGTCGCGTCCTTTTGGAAGGGTTTATATATGTATGCGTTCGATTGTGTGTGTGTGCGTGCGTGCGTGTGAGCGACAGGCGCGTGATATCCGTGGCCGGGTGGGCATTTTAATTCCGTCACACCCCTTTCCCCCCGACCCCTCTCCCCGCACACTCGGCTTTCCCACCCCGCCACGCAAGTGGTGAGTCGAGGGGGTTGAGCCGTCGGGCGGATGGCTTGCCAAGAAGTGTTTTTCCCTCCCCCTTTCATTTATTTATAACCGCGTTGCATTCTGGATGGTCCCCTCCAATCCCGGCCCCCGTTTCTCTCCCTCGGGTTGTCAAAAGGCCCTTTTCAGCGGCCACCGTCCCCGTTCGACCCATGTTGCCATTGAACCTGCGTGTGGTTGACGGGGTAAGGGTGTGATGGAAGCCCCGCGGAGGGAAGTAAGCTTGGGCGCTTCTAGGTTTTCATTTCTCCCATCCCTTTTGTCCATTGCCTTTGCAAGTATGAAAGGATGAAAGGGTTAATTCGTCGAGGTGTAATCAGCGGCCCCGTGTCCATCTCTGTCATAATTACTCCTTCCCCGCAATCGTTACGATGCTCCTGTTAGTGAAGTGATGTAAATTTGGGGGGGCGCTCTTACTTGGAGTACATCCCAGATATGCCGTGAAAAAAGGCGCCAGAAATTCAACTCTTTGATTAAATTCTCCGTTTTGGTTTTATCGAAGGCTTTCCAAGTTCAATATTATTTTATTTTTATCCTGAGTGGCATTCGTTGATTGATTTTCATTTCACATGCGGTTGACAAGAATGGATGGGTACGTCATACTGTTTCGAAGTTATATTTAATTATTTTGAACCTTAGATGGATCGCATTTATGGTTTTATGTTCTTTAATGTTGGCGACAGATTGTTGGAAAACATCCACGATATTAGGAATGGTTTCAAAAAATGTCGTTCATGGTAGTGCTAGTTGTTCGTATCGTAGGGGAGATATCACATTTATTTCCTCATGTTTCTTCATCTACTTCGGCAGAAATACCCCTCGATCCGCGATCAGGCGGGTAAACTAATCGGAAAATAGACTTCCATTGTTCCAATTTGGTTTGGCGTTAATCACTATTGTGATTTCATTCATTCTTCTTTGTCGCATTAGGTTTTACGTCACATGGATGTCCGAAAAAGTGTAAGGAAAACTATACTTACAAGACTGATGGCCGTTCTAGGCTTTGTGATTTCGTTAATCGTGTAATAATTTCCAGTTTAGACGGGAAAAAATAGTTATTATTTACTTACTCTTATTTCGTGTGTCTAAAATGGTTTAATAAGTTTGAAGTACATTCTCACTGTCTTCACTAATCTCGAGAATGTTTCCAGGTTTCCTTGAATGCCTACTTATTTACGTAACATCTCAGCTGCCGCGGCGGGAGGCCCACTCGTAACAGGCTTACTCGGAGATTATTAGTAGACCCATCGGCCTTTAAAAAATGGATGCCTGTTTAAATGGCCGCGCCTTTAAATGCAGCCCGGGAGGAAGTGAAGGATTCTCAGGAGATTCCTCAGCCCCGTCCCTCCCCTAACGAGTCCCATCTTCATTTCACGAAGTCGTAATGACGGAGTCTTCATGCTGGTTCACTTTTTTTTGTTTTGCCTGTGGTTTGACTGCTTTTCGGTATTTTTTAAATCGCAGCTCCTGTTGAGGAAGTTTGAATCCCGATTGAGACGTACGTGGAAGTATACGGTGAGTGATATCCGACTTTCTCCGACTTTGATGTCCCGTGTGCGATGCGGAAACAGAATGATTTGAAATGATATTGCTGAATTCCGCCATTGAAATTACGGAAATTACAATTATAAATACCAATTAATGTTCAAAAATTATAAATAATTATCCTGTTTAAGAGATGTTTTCGTGGAAAACATTAGCATATAATCGCGTGAGGATGATTATTAAGAGATGGGTGTGAGATTTGCGTTATCAGGGCAGCGGGAAATACTTCAAGAAGTATATAGCACAATGTTACTTTGCTAGACTTTGCGCCAAGCCGTTGAGTCAAGAAGCCCTACTATTAATATTTTTTTCCGTGTAACACTGTAGATTGTAACTTTATCCTTGTTTTCTTTATTTATTGGGATTGGTATAGGCGTGAGGATTATATTAATTTGCGGGCGTTACTAATTAAACTGTGGTCGGTAAAAATTAGCTCGTCAGGCGTTTTATTATTGAAGAGGAAATCGCCGACTTCCTTTTCAATACCCGCCCCGTATACCCACCCCATTGTGGTTTTGTATTAGAATAATTATTAACTCGACGTCGCCCTTCCAATGGTGTGTCGCGAGTCCCCCCTAGGAAGCGCCGCGGATAGGAAGGAAGGATTGATTGCCGACTCCCTTTCGGTCTGATAGCCCGTAGTGTGTCGATTCTGGGAATAAAACCCGGGGAAACACGCGGGTGAAACGTTCCCGGTTCGTTCGCCAGAATCTCGCCCCCCCGGAGAAGTTGGCGTCCGGTATGTGGGGTGGGGGGGATGTTTGTGTATTTGTGCTTGTGGCGCGGAGGCCGACCGTGGTGTTCTCTTCTGGGAATCGTTCCGCGCGCCCTCCTTGTCTGATTCAATAGCCCCGCGCGGTTGGGTGCCGGTAGTCATTGGCCTTTCTCGACGGATGCTGGCAGCCAACGAATCATGAGGCAGTTCGCGGAAGTCGCATTTGCCAGTATCCCTTAGCTGTTGGGGTGTCACTGTGACTCACTTCGTATTGGCCCGGGGCTCGTTTATAAAAAAATACCTGCGAATATATTAGTAGCCCCAGGCAAGTAGAATTACCCTAATGCGATTGCAAAAATCTTATTTTTTATCCTGCATTCCTATTATGGACATATTCCCTCAATCACGCTTAATTAATGCTTATTTCCCTACAACTACCGCCATATAACTCTTGAGGTGACTTACTAAGTACATATACATGTGCATAAATACCCTTCGATTGTATCATGAAGTCATTAAACCCCAAGCATCATAATGAGAGTAATTCTGATATACCTGCACCCGAATTTTTTTCCTTATCCCAGCTTCTTAATTTGCGTCTACCTACATCCTACACGTAATGCGAGATGAGTGAGGCTACTGCCAGCTGCATTTTATTCTATAAGCCGCCTCTAGGACGAGTGGCTAATCGTGGCACTGTGCTGGCTTTTGTTATATAAATGCGGTTTAAGATGATGTGCTCATAGTATGAATGTTAGATTATGATTAGGTTTTACGATCACAGTTGTGGTTTTGCTATGATGGAGAATTTTTCAACGGAAGTGCTCAATTTACACCCCTCTTTGAGTTTGGCTGCGGTCTCTCAAAAAGTGGTTGATGTTAATTTTTATCCCCTCTTATTTAATCGAGAGCATACCTTAAAACTTGTGGAGTGAGTAAAATTAGCATATTGAAATGTAATGAAATAATTGACTTTGTAATTCCACACACTTTTGTGTGGAATTACAAAGTCAATTATTTCATTACATTTCAATATGTTATGCAAATTCCATAAAGTTACACCTGAGACAACAATTTTTTTTTAAATTAGCATGTTTATTATTACTAAGTTTGCCGCTAACATGTGTGCACCGCCATGCACCTTATTTTCAAGAATTTTAAGATGAGCCTTTTACTTTCCTTACCCCTTCCGCATAGATCTATTATCTCCTGCCGCACACCTCTTTGGTGGATCGATGGATGTCTGTGTAGAAGTATGGCGTGCTGATTTCTTATTTCCTTTCCATAGTATTGTGCCCTCGGGTCTGTTGCTCAAAGCATCTAGCGAGTGAAGTTTCAACTTCTCTGAAAATATATTTATTATGCCTGACGGAGAATGCATTGGTAACGTATACTGCTGTAAATATATGTGATGTGGCGGAAAAATATTACTAAAATGGTTCTCTTCATGCGAACTGCAATGATTGTTCAATTGTCGTGCGAGTTGGAGAGATTGGGGTACCAGATGTCAATTTTTTGCCTCGAATATGGAACAGGGATGTCCTGTAGGGATTGTCTGGACCAAAGGAGTAAGGCAAAAAGTGGCAGATGTAGACGCCAGCCAGCTTTCAGTCCGTGGGCCTGCCATATGTCTAATGAGTGCAGGTTCGAATATCTCCTGGCTTGCCCCCACCCCAATGAATTGGTGTGCATGGGAAGAAATCTAATTTCTCGTCGATGGAGAACATACCAGTGGCGAATGTTTTAAGAGGTACAAAGGAGGCGGTAAATTTGGAATTGGAAGGCTGAATAATATTCAAGCGAAAGGAATCATTGACTGACGTTATACTTAAGTATCGGATAGGTTGAAGGGATAACTTATTTATTGTATATGATGTTTGTTCATAATTATAAAAGCGATTGGAGGCAGACGTCTGCGGGAAGAGAAATAAATTACGAATTTGATCAGCATCTACATTTTTCCTCGCAAGCCGCCACAGAAGTGTCTGGGGCAGGGGCAGGGGAATAGAGTTCACCGACTATTAGAAATTATTTTAATTGGTTTTCCGTGGCTTATTTTTAGGCAAGTTCAATTCTCGTACTAGATGATCATGATAATGTCGTATTCATCTACATCTACATCTACATAATACCCCGCAAGCCGCCGCAAGGGCGTGTGGCGGGGGGTGTTAGGTCACCAACCGTAAAAACGAAAAATACCACATGCAAAAAACAACACAGAAAATTACACCCCAGCAGCGCACACACTCATGCAAAACTCCCTCCATCCAATACTCATGCAAACACATACACCGCAAAACAACAAAAAACTGCACCCCAGGATACAGCACGAAAGCCATCCTAAAACACGCAAGCCAGGACACAACAAGCAAGAATGTGAAACATAACTACCACATGAAAATGCACCACAAAACACTCAACCCCCCAAAGAGACAGTAAAAGGAAGGGAATTCGACCCAACGTTGCAGGTAGCAGGAATTTCCCCCCGCCGGGAGGGAAGAGGGACTGAAAGGGAAACTTAAAAACAGATGAACAGAACACGAATGATATCATGCGGAAAGAATGGGTTATTATAACAAAACACATAAGGTTAGTGGAGGAGCATGCATTTAAGTAGAACTAATTATTTTTTAGACACTGAGGGTGGCAAGTGGAATTTTTACTATCTATAATCCTACAGTTGCTATCCCGTATTGTCCGTGGGAAGAAGGAGTCCTTGAGTCGGCTAGTCCTGGCATCTATTTCCCGAATTTTATATGCATGATCCAAGCGACCAATGTATGTAGGAGTACGAATAATCTGCGAGACCTCGGTGCTGAAACATGCGGATCTGAATTTATTTAATAATTTCAGTCTTGCATTGAATCGTCTCTCTTCTAATGATTCCCACCCCAAATCCATGAGCATTTCGGTAACGCTTTGCGTTTTATCGTAGGAATTTTTTACAAAACGGGCTGCCCGGCGTTGAACCTTCTCAATTTCCCGAATGAGACCTTTTTCACTCGGGTCCCACACGCTGCATGCGTATTCTAAATGAGGCCTTACAAGAGCGTGGTAACAACGTTCCTTGACCTTTGAGTCACTTTTGCCGACAATGCGTCTAATGAATCCCAATTTTTTATTTGCTTGACCGCAGACTTTACGTATGTGAGTCCCCCAAGTTAAGTCTTTAGTGAATGTGACACCTAGGTATTTTACCGTATCAACTACTGCTAGGTCACCTCCAGCTAATTTGTAAGCAAATCCCGTTGATCTTTTAAAGAAATTTACCACTGAACATTTATTATAATTTAGAGTCAATCCCCAGTTAGAACACCATTTAGTAATGCAATCTAAATCCTGCGCTAGAATAAAACGATCCTCATCCCCAGATATCTCCCGATAGATCACCGTGTCATCCGCAAACATCCTAATGTTACTTTTCACTTCGCGGTTCAAATCGTTAACAAAAATCAAGAAAAGTAACGGCCCGATCACACTTCCCTGAGGTACCCCCGACGTGACTCGAACGCTGTCGGAACTAGCGCCATCAAGGACTACCCTCTGTTCCCGCTCTGAAAGAAAATCTTTAACCCAACTTATAGCGCCCTTGTTTATACCCGCGACCTTTAATTTATGAATGAGTTTACCATGTGGGACCTTATCAAATGCCTTTTGAAAATCTAAGAAGATGGCATCCACTTGCCTACCTCTCTCACCAGATACAAGTAAATCATGTGTAAATAATCCTAATTGGGTTTCGCAGGAGCGGGTTTTCCTGAATCCGTGTTGATTGTCACTTAAAAAGTTAATGTTGTCAAGGTGTCTCATTATTGAACTGACAATTATGTGCTCTAATATTTTACAACAGATAGAAGTGAGAGATATAGGTCTGTAATTACTGGGATCCTCCCTGTCACCACTTTTAAAAATAGGCGTTATTTGCGCGGTTTTCCAAATCTTAGGTACTTTGCACTCTGTGAGGGATTTGTTAAATATAAATTCAAGGTACGGGGCAATGTTTGGAGCTAAATGTTTTATCACCCTAGCTGGTATATTTTCGGGACCCGGGGATTTGTTGGGTTTAATCTCATTAAGTAATTTTAGAATTCCTTGTTGGTCCACTGTTATTTTTTCCATGGGTGGAGTATGTATTGTTTCTTGGAGATATGCGGTGGCAACATCATTCGAGAAAACGCTTTGGAAGAATGAATTTAAGATGTTAGCTTTAACCTCGCTGTCTGTATGAATTACATTGCTACAATCCCTTAAGCAAGCCACGGTTTGTTTACTCCCATTTACTTCCCTAACATATGACCAGAAAGCTTTGGGGTCAGTGTCCAAGTGCTCGCAAAGTACTTTGCGTTTAAATTCCAGTAAGGCGCTACGTAATTGTTTTTTGGTTTCAATTTTAGAGGATCTATATGTGTCCCATAATTGTGTATTCTCAGGAGATGATGTGTTCACGCCTGCCCTCTTTACCCTAGAGTGTAGCATTCTCTGCTTTCGAAGGGCTTTTCTAACGTCTTTATTGTACCACCTGGGGTCGCGATTTGCTTTAACGTATTTTATAGGTATGAAATCTACGATTCCTTTTTGCATGATATTGACAAATTCTGTCCAAGTTTCTTCCACGTTGGCATGACTTAAGCGGGTTTTGAACTCGGGTAGTGAAGAGTTTAATTGATTGGCAAAAGATTCAAAGTCTGCTTTATGGTAATTATAAATTTTTCTTTTTGGTTTAACAATCTTTTTTATTGCTATGTCCAAATGGACATTAATTGCTTTATGGTCACTCAAGCCCTCATCAGTTGATACACTAATAATACGTTCCGGCGTGTTTGTAAGTATTCATCAATGATTCCGCATGGGGAAAAGAATCCCTTCAATCGCTTCGGTCGGCTGTCATTTTACCCCTTACCACAGCTTTCCGCTGTGTTCACACCTGCTATTGGGTGTGCGGGCCAAAAATTATTTCCTTTCGTGGTTTGGCGCAGGTGGCTTTGGCCTCGGGTCACTTAATGTCCAGATATTTGAATAACACCGTATCGACAGAGATAATTAAAAAATGTGCCTCCGAAAGTATTTTTTCCCATATGTAGCTGTTTATTTGAACTATCAATGACCTCTGTCTGCCTTTATCCGGAGAAAACCCTCATTTGATTATTATTAATACATTTCAGATGTTTCAAAACTGTTATTTAAATAACTTGTTCATTAATGATCTTAATGATGCAATAGTACGTAAAATTTGCCTTAAGTATGTCAAATCATTTCGATCATACATTAGTGTCCCTAGTAATATATCGGTGGCGTTATACTAGTTTTAAATGCTTAATCTGAGACGTATTGTGTAAAAGGAGCCACAGCTAATAACCCGAAGGCAGGTTTAGCAGGCGAGGGCAAAGCTCTCATTTGGTTTCCCAGGAAGATCTGGTGTAACCAAAAAATCACTCGGCTTGGGTTGAAGCAGGGTGAAGCAGAGGGGGTGCCCGAAGGCGTCACCTGGATTCGAGCCCGGATCCCCGAGTAGTTAGCCTAGTGTCCCACCAACTGGGCTACTGCACCCAGCAAAATTGTATTTAATTTTGAGTGAATTGGTATTGAAAGACGATAATTGACAATCACTATGGAGTGGAGGATTTGTCGCCGAATGGGAATGAGAGTAATTAGGTGCGACCCGCCCACGTGCCGTCGGATTCGCCTCCCGGCCCCCTCGTGGGTCCTCCGCTGGTCCACATTCTGGATGCGGCCGGATACTCCCTTCCCCCGGGTGGAGGGGCCCCATCGGAGGGTTGGCCGGCCCATCCGGGGGCCCTCCTCCCTTGCCTTCTATCCTCCCCTCCTCCCCCCTTCGAACCTGAACCCTCCGGAGCACCGTCCGCGTGGAATCCACGCCTAGGTCGGCGGCCGGCCGTGGTGCGCTGCCTCCCCCATTCCACCACCTCCTCCGGGGACTTTCACCACCTGGCGGTCGGGTAAGCGGCCTCAAAAGTTCCCGAGTCGGGGCAGGTAGGGGGTGATGGAAGGACAGAAGGGGGGGGGGCTGCTTCCCTCGCTCGGGCAGGTAGAAGGCGGAGTGCTGGTGGGCACGGCGCGGGCAGGAAGGGGGAGGGGAGGCGGTAGGGCTGACCTTGGTCCGTCCCCCAGACGCACGGGCCCAACCCCCCAACCTCCCCCGTCCTCATCCCGCTCACTCCTTCCCTCAGCGTCTTTTCTTCAGCCGTGCACGGCTCGGCCTTCGAAACTCTTCGAAAGGTGGAGGGAATAGAGGGGGCCTGTGGTTGATGGGAAGTGGGCATCCGTCGTGCCTGGTTTACAGCCACCCGCACCCCGGCCGACTACTCCTCATTCTCACTAGTCTTCCCTTCCTCCCCCGGTTCAGTTACCCCCTTCAGTCCGGGCTTCCGCCCCCATCTTTTTCCTCTCTGTTCAAAGGAGTTGGAAAATAAGCAACTCTTATTTTGTCGGTAGGAAGTACTAGGAGTAATATTGGCCGTCAGTGCATCGCAATCGGCCCCAGTAAGTGAATTATTCACATGCCTGTCGGACATAATGGAGGTGGTATCGGTTTTTGCATTTTTAGCAGTTTCGATGTGTATTCTACGCTGTAAATAAACCAAGAGAAGAACGGTAATTTAAATTTTAGCATGAGCAATGAAAGAAGACATTTTAAGTGTGTTTCAGGCTAAAATGAATTTTATGGGTCAAAAATTAATACCTTAACTGGATGAGATAGCGTCAGCATGGTTTTTAGAACGGTAATTTGGAACTCTTTAAATGCAGTCGCGGAATTATGTCCAACCACCAAAGCTGACATGTTTAAGAGGCGTTTTGGATATAGTTCAACAATATATTATTGAAACATTTTCATTTAAATTGTCGAATCTGGGTGATGCCTCTGGGTACCCTCAGCTTCACCCCTAGCTGTTTGATTTTCGGGGTACCAAGTCTTCCTGGGCTATCAAGCCCAAATCGGCTGATTACTGTGCTTTGGTATGTTCAAAATAGTCAATTTATACTGAACTCAGATGGGAAAATAGCCTTTCATTTCTTCAAAAAAATTAGCGGCCCAATATTAATACTTCTTACAGCTTAATCGAGATCATATGTTCCACTATTCAAATCTTATTTTTAAATATCAAAAAGATAATTTGACAAATATTCAAGTCATCTATCGGGCTTATCTTTCGTTTTAATTTTATTGTTATTGCTACTTTTCCGTTTCATTGTATTATTTCTGGCTCATTCTTCTTTTTTATGTGGCATGACAGTTTAATCTGCATTAAATAACAATTTGTGACGACATTCTCTAGTCCTTTTTTCTTTGGAAAGCAATCTAAAAAACATAAACCGCGAATAAAGTATGAGACTGGCATTTAATTTTTAAAATTCAAGTTTTCCCATGTTCACTGTAGGAAACGGAGAAGGAAAAAAAATACGGAGAGAGGCCAAGGACGAACAGTGAGTAGCAAGTGATAATGGAAAGTGTCGTTGCAAGGGGCGATGAGGGAATGGGAGTGATTGGCCGGGAACAGGACCGTTTTTAAGTTCTCCTCTTGGTAAACCAGTAGCCTGTGATGATGCAAGTTTGTTATGCCTGATTTGTTGCAATCAGCCAGTTATGCATGAGGCTGATTAATAATCATATTATTAAAAAGTATTTTGTTTTCGTTCATGCATTTAGTTAGTCTACAATAGTATTTTCATTGAACTCCGCGACCATGGTGGACCGTTGCGTGCGATTTGCTCAATAGGTACACTACAAGCTGTCGTGACAATCGCTATTCCATTCCATTTGTGGTGCTGTTGCCATTGCCAGCAGAAAAGGGAAGTTTTTGTGATATAATTCGTCATTTATTAGGAGTCGGGTGAGTGGGCGTTGTCCCTGGCCAATCAGTGACCACCTTCCACCAAGGCGGCTGCGCCTTAAGCCCACCTTCAAACCTGTTCGCCGATTATCCTATCACCCCTCCCATTTGATCTGCCGTTGAAGGATTTTAAGAATCTGACCTTATGTGTAGAATGTTTGACATGTACCTGCGTTACGCGTCAGGGGATGCGTCAAATAAATGCGTTTGAATGTTCGAAAAACGACTGAGTCGTGCTCTCCTTAAGTAGACTGTTGGGGAACCGTCCCATGGCTCCAATTCAAGTGCCGCCATTCCACCCAAAGGTGCGGTAGTTAAGTCCGGATCGTGGAGGACGTTCCATCACTCCCCTAATGGTTCCATCTCTCCCTATTTATGGTTTTTCTCCTTCCATGCCCTTTCACTGGGTACCCCTTGTTTTTCTCCCTCCGGTATTTCCTTTCCCGGACCTTCCATACGCCCTTTAAGTATTTTTCCCAGCGGTCTTAGGCCGGGGGTTAAGGGGCTCTTGCTCACTGCGGAGCACCAAGGTGATGGTCCATTAGTGAACGATTCCATCTCCGTAAACGTTTCTCCGGATTGCCCGGCTGCTGTTCACGCCTGGTACAAGAGTCGTTCGTTCTCTTCGATGCAGGCGAAGTTTCACGCGGGCCAGGGTTTTTAATTTTCACGCAATTTTCTTCTTTGGTTCATACGATATTTCTCTTTATTTCCCGTGTTGCGTGTATGGTTGGCTAATTAATTGGCTTCCTCAATCGGTTTTTCGAACTACCGCAGTGAATGTTTGATTTACTTGTTCTAATAAAGTATTATTCGCTAGATTTCCTTTATTTAATATTGATTACTGGTCTGTTATTTTGAACTGGTGATTTGTTTGTCAAGGTTGACTTGGCTGCATGACAGTGAATAAAATATCCCCCGTGATGTTGACTCGAGACATGAGCTTGAAATCATGTTTCGGAATTGTATCGTCAGATTTTTGGAAAAGATAGTTTCGTTACGAGGTTAACCAGTGTAGCCCTTTGATTCGGCTGGGTTTCGAATTTACTGACAGCGAATCTTCATTTTTCATTTATATCAATGCCTACATAATATCCCGCAAGTAACTTCCTAACTACCAAATCCAACTTACTGTTTAATGCATGAATGGTTTTTTATTCTCTCTGGCTCCTCAAAAACGTTTGCACAAAATAACTTCTTTCTCGCGTTCTATAATATGTGATAACTCCGCCCTGCCGTGCAGTTACGTTCACTCCAAGTCAATTGTTTTTTGTTTCTATTTCAATTTTACTCCTGACATTGAGCATTTTTCATTGGGACACTCATTCTGATTCTAAATTGATTTTTCATCAATTTTTAATTACTTTCGGAGCATCCTCTTAGAGTTCTTACAAAGGAAACGTCTTATAATTATTTCAAACTCTTGGAGAGGGGATCACGCTGAAGATTCAGAATTGTTTGAGTTTTTAACAAACAAAGTTAACTCTCCTGTACGATTTCACATCGACATAAATACCCCGCGGTACATCAAATAGATGTGTGGCAGGGCGTGTGAGCACCAGGTGGGGTGAGTAATAAGGGAGGATATGATTTTGTTTCTCCAACCAGGAGCTGTTTCCAACATTTTTGGATACAGCTCCTGGCTGGATTGGCTCGTTTCTTCTGGTTGGGCCCGCGGTAAATGCAAAGGGAATGACAAGAGAAGGTTATAACAATAAGGGGGGGCAACGGGAGATGTTCCGTACGGAAAGGAGTGCAAATGATGCTCGTTGACATTTCCGGAAGAAAGAAATGAATCTCCGCCAATTCTTTTATACTCGGGACTTACTATATATTCATCTACAGTCGCCTCAAGGATGTGTGGTGGAGGATGGAAGGTTATGTTAAATGAACGGGTGATAATGCGCGGAATGATTCATTCACGACCTGATGTGCGTGTGTTTGTGTATGAGCAAATTTATAAGTATTGATATGTATGAACTAGTGCAAGTGCATGTATCCTACCACCCACTCTTGCAGCGTGTTGCGGATATAGTGAAGATGTGGATAATTTAGTGATTCTTCTAGAAAAAGTGATTTTTCCCAAAATCCGGAGATCCATTTTCAAAAATACCCTTCTGACGCTCCCTACTTGCTCTTATGAGTACGTAACATCTATAAACTTAAGCTTGTAGGAATTCATTATTCTTTTAACTACCGTTTGTCAGGATGAATTGGATTCTTATCGGGACGAACGTGGCATCACGTGATTTTGGTGAAGTGTCCGTCAGGGTCACATCCTCGGCCCGATAAGTTGCATTTAATTATTCTTCAGCGAGGGAATTCGTACAACGCACGAGATTTCTGCTGCCTTTCCACCGAAGCTTCGGTCGATGTCGAATGCCGGCCTCCGTCCCATCCCCCCACGTTGCTTACTCCCTGTTCCTACAACGCTTTCCTTAACCTTCCTCCCGTTCCCCTCCCTGTCTTTCTCTCCCTCTCCCGTTTCCACCCCCACCCTTTCACGGTCGTGCAATGCATTCCGAAACCCTTCCCACCTAACATCTCCTCTCCCCCTCCCGTCCTCCTGTCTCCTGAGACCTGTTTTCGTGCTAGATCCGAGCTGAAATATGGGTCGATGGAATCCATGATCTTCCGATGATCCAGTCGGCCTCTGGAAGACTAATGGGCGAGGGCGAAGGGAAGCGGGGGGGAATAGCCGAGGGGTGGAGTGGGAACCACCTCCTTGTTCCTCAGCGCCAGAGAATTTTTGTGCCGGCCCAGAGGACTGGTTCGAGAGGGATGACGGTATTTTGATGGGTAGGAGACACGAGAAGGGCCCGGCTCTCTTCTCTTTTCTCTCTCCTCCGAGGTCGCCTGCTGCCTTCCTGAAAGGGGATGTTCTCTTTCTTCCCTTCTGGTTTATTCTGCTCCTAGGACATGAAGGGAAGACCGCCCTCGTGAAAGGAATTGGTTGGCGGTGCCCGTTCCCTGGCTCGTTTCTCTCATTTTGCACGATGGAGGTTTGGACGACGTGGATGGTGGACAATTCTGTCCTACAGCTGTGGGCGTTTTAGTCGATAGTTGTTCATTGTTTTAATCCATTCGGCAATGCAGGCCGTTTTGCTCCTATCACCAAGTATTTATTTAATAAATTTATTCTTGTAAATTTTTAGTTGTCTTTTATAAAATCTTTCAATCTTATGTAAGGTGGAAATGGCAAAATCATGCACCTTTAACTGGAAAAATTATAGAAAACATTTAATGTTAATTTTTTGAACATCGTCAATAAGTTATGCATTTTTCGCCGCAGGTTCATGTCTTGGTTTGGAGCATGCCCCGAGCGTATGGAAGTTGATTTCAAATACCAGGTTTTACGTACGAAAACGTAGGTAAATCTGCAGAATATGAAAAATCTGCATGAATGTGACGTAGTTATTTTTAATATTTTGCTGTTTAATGTTTGCCCTGATGTGTGTCCTAGTAATTGAAATGAGGAGGTGTAAATACGCCAATCAGGTGTTTGATCATATTGAGCTTTTAAAATCAGATTGTTTCGTTGCAGGGTTAGAGTCCTGCAGGAATTCATTCGTTTCAAGACTTTCTTCGAGATCGAAAGAACTTCTGGAAGGGATATATTTTATGTAATGGTCTCCACTCCGTAGCTAATGTTTTCGTCAACCAATAAAGTTCTTAAATTACACGTTGCGTAACACCTCAGCTAATATTTCTGTAAAGATGACGAATGGCACTCATCCCTAAAGAAAATGACATCTGACATTGATGAATGATCTTGTTGTACGTTCCCGATGTTTATTATGCATTGAAATGTTTGAGTCAATGTGATTTTGTGGCTAATAGGCGACCCTTTTTATTTTCTCAATGTCACTTGATATCAGGATAAATTCGAGTTTCCAATGTATTTTTTCTCTTTGGCCGCGAATACGCGCGGAATATTTTTTTGAGTATTCGTGTATTACTGTAATCATTGCGTGTGCAGATCATAAATATGGTTGCTTTATCGTTAGGTATTTCATTGATGAATTTGTAATTTCGTCACGACATCCTAAAAGCTGTCGCAAGGTGCTCTTGGATCATCAAGCCTTTTATGAGTTTTATTGATGTAAACTTGCTGCTAAATGAATAAATATTTATATATGCATATATATAATATATATATTATATATGCATATATTTATATATGCATATGCTACATAAATGCACTTGCATAACCACATGCATGCATCATGAATAAAAGGGGTACTTCCGCAAATCATTGAATTTTGCCTTATGAATTGAAAATTTAGGGATGCCTAGGTTTGAAGAGGAGTTGAAAAAGGTAATTAAATGAAAATGTGGTCAAATTTATTTAAAATCAAGCTGAATTATGTTTCCAATGGCTTTGTCTGCTTTTACCTCACATTCGCTGGAGATATTCTCGAGTGTCCCTTTGATATTTGTTGCCCATGCTCGCGTGCAAATGGATGGAGCGCCGTCGGTTGCCGAGGATGTAATTAGGTTCAATCCCATGCAATTATCTAATTTTGTACTCATGAGATGGGGGGAGGAAGGAACTTCGTTTCGTTCGCGACGACCCACGTGAAAACTTAATCGGCGCTCGCGATCGGAGCTGCTCGCTCTCCGAGGAAAGAGGGGCGGTCCTCTCGTGATAGGGCGGGAAGTGTGAAGGGGGGAGGCCGACGACTCGCGACATACGCTCCCCCCAGTCTCGCTTCAACATTCGACGGGGCCGCAAGGGCTTGGTGTGGGGGATTGGTAACCGGGTTGAAATTTTCGAAATCTGTATCGCCATATCGGAAGATAGTCGATATGAATAGCCGATTAGTTGGCTAATATTATCGACATTTCGTTATCGATATTCGAAGCCGTATCGAATCGAGTACCTTCTGGGCAAAAACTAGAGCGGGTAGAACAGTTTACGTATATAGGAAGTGTTTTGGACCAACACGGTCAAAGGAGTAGGGACGTAAGAAAAAGAATTGCGCTAGGAAAAGAAGCTTTCACGATGAGAAGGGAGTTGATGATAGGGACGTTGAGTAAGGATGCTAAGAAAATACTTGTTGAAACTTGGATATGGAGCGTAGTTATGTACGGCGCGGAAACATGGTCAAAGAAGCAGGATGATAAAAGTAGATAGGAGGCTTTTGAAATGTGGATGTGGAGAAGGTTAAATGGACCGAAAGGAAAACAAATGAGGAAGTACAAGGTATGGTGGGCGTGAGAGGGGTCTCTTGGGAGAAGTTCTAAGGAGGCAGGAAAAATGGATGAAGAGCGTGTATAGATTGACAGTGGGATGTTGAAGACTGTAATAGAGGGGGAAATGTTAGGCAAACTAGGAAAGGGCAGGAACAGGATAGGGATGTTGGACGGGAGAAAGGGAGGAAGGAAGTACACGGGAATAAAGAGGGACTTAATGTAGAATAGGTTGCTGGATTGTGTTTTGTTACGAGTCGCAAAATATTTTTGGTAGTCGTGTCCTTCCAAAACCCACCTTAACAGGTAGATTACTTCATAATAATAAATAATCTATGGAAACTATCGATGTGTACTTGTATCGATGCGTAAGGCCGTTGCTTCGGTTTGGGGAGATGTGGTAGTGCGGAGTGGAGTTAGCATGCGGGGGTGGGTACGGTCGTTAAATAGGACTGCGGGGAAAGGAGGGAGTCGTTAATCCCCACCCACGGGCCCACACCCACCCCGTGTGAACTTGGCCGCCGGCCAATCCACGTCAGAGGGCAGTCATCCGGCTCTTCAAGATTCTTAAAGAACTCGACTCCACCTCTCTCGCCCACTCCACCTCCTCCTTCTCCCCCCTCCAAGTGCTCATACCCCCCTTAAGCCTTTCCCGAGCCTGCCCCGCCCATTTTGTACCTCCGAATCCGCGTTTAAATTCCGTTGCGTCTTCAAAAACGCGATTCGACATGTTGCGATGTATCGATTGCCCTTCCCGCGCTGTGTCCCATAGCGACGTTGTTCTTTCGATTGGTGCGATAAATTTTGGTTTGCTTTGTCGATTAGGCTGTTTAAATCGAGTTAAAATGTCCGTGGGGGAATTAATTGGGTATATTCAGATATGTTAATGTATATGCTTATGCTCTTCTGTTCGATAAGTGTTAATTGAATTGTTCATTAGATCACTTCACATTGCATTAGGATAATGGTTGCGTACCTGTTGTTTTGCCATTTAATTTTGGTCATGCGTTTTCCTTGCGTTTTTGTTAAGGCTAGTCCTCCTGTCAGGGTGGGTTTGTTGACCTAAAAATGTGGCTATTCTGCTCATAAATATACTGATTTACCGAAATTTTTATCGAAATGGTTAAAGTGTAGTTGGTCGGCGAATGAAATGATATCATGCTATTGTTTGGGATGAATTCGCTGAGACTTAATTTGTTGACACTGCCGCAGCATTTCTAGCTTCCAAGTTGTGAGTCACATTTTCGTCTCCAACGAAAGTACACTGCTGTTTGTCACCGCGGATTGACGATGGAAAATTTGGATTTTGGCTTTTAAACGCCACATTTCGTGGAAAGAGGAAGATAATTGTATTCTTTCGCGGACGTTTTTTTTGAATTCCGGTTTTACTCGTCTCTTGGCCTCTTAATAACAGTGCAAGCCTCGTGTTTTCCGGGTAACGCTTGCGTCAGTTACATTTGGAAATTTTTATTCTAATTCCTGATAGTGGCACATCGCTTCAAAGCAGCTAGTAGCTTACTGTATTCTCGATTGACACCTGCCAATAGTTTTGATTTTCAGTTTTAACACTTACATAACGAATATTGCTTGCGAACTTTGTTCGTTTGCCAAGAGGTTTTGCCGTTATTGGCCATAATATTGGTGGCATGTAGCAATATAAATAAAACTAAACTTTAACAAATCTTCGGAGTAAGAACTTTAATCTTATACTTCCAATTTCACCAAGCTTATTATTTCTCGTGAGCGCTCGCCGAAATCAGTGGGCCTACTCGTCTCGTCTTTGAAAATGAATCGCACCCGAGCGTTTCTATATTATTTTATACCCATCCGGCGTTTTATATGATGGAATCGTTTCCTGTTTTTTGAATAATTCGGGGGTGAAAAAGGGGGGGTGTGGAATGGGATTTCGAAGACTCTCCGAAGGCGGCGGATCGAATAATAAGCGAGATTAATTCCTCTCGGGATAACTAATTCCTTCCCCGTCCTTTCCCTTCGCCTCGCCGCGGCTCTGTCCTCATCCTGACCCTTTCCTCGTACCATTTTCCGCCCGAAACCGTTTCTTTTCCTCTCCGGCTCCTCTTTTCCATTCCTAAATCCTTTGATGGGAACGTCGACGGCGAAAAGGATAGCTCACCATCTCATTTCCGCGTCCTCTGCAGCGTTTCGAATCCGATTGTCCCGCTTTTTTTATTTTATATTCCTTTGCACAAACCCATTTCCTGCGAATCCCGGGGTGATGTTCTTCTCTCTTTCTAAACCCCCCCCCCTCTCCCGTGCTATTTGACTCAGTTCGTGGTCTCTGGTCGGGAAAAAGATTGGCTCTCTAAATAATTTTAGATAAATTGGGGATTTTTCGCAGTCTTGATTCCATTGCTACGTATAAAAATAATTCCCGGTTAAAATAATCGGTCAAAATAACTACCGTCATTGATCTTCATCGGCAGTTCATTTTGAAGAGTGGCTTTCTCTGATTTAAGTTTGGTTTTCTCAACTGCTGTCCCTCATATGTTACCATTCTCAGATATTTTCTTCATATTTTTCGTCTCTTGGGTGAATTTCTTCTTGCGTCGTAATAGTCATAATGCTCGTCTTACCTTCATTTCCAATGCTTACAATTTACCCTGCTGATTTTTTTAACGCATCCTTCCATCTATCAGTGCTCAAAAATGCTCCGTAAATGCCTTTGAATAAGTCATAGACATCATGTTTTAATATATGTCGCAGTTTCCCTGAAAAATGTGTTTTTCTGAAATTTTCGCGTAAGAAAAACGAGCCTAGTTCCGTTTTGACTGCTAGGATAATAACTAATGTCAGTGTAAGATATTAACGGATTAGTTATACTATGTTGGCGTAATGCACAGTTATATAATGAAATACACAGGTCACCTAACTTAAGCTATCTGACTGCGAAGAAAGCCGCGCTACCAATCAACTGAAGCAGACTCAGCGTCTGAGATACACTGTACCTGTCTTTTTCGGACCTGTTGTCAGCACGGCGTTGGATTGGATGCCCCTTGGTTATTACTGGTGATCAGTTTTTATGGGTTGGATATGGTAGAATGATTTAATTTTTCCTTTCATTTCTTGTGCCTTATTTTAAAGGGAGATGTTCTTAGGAAGCCAGACAGAAAACATTTTTTTTTACCTTCCATAAACGTGGTAGTCCAGTGTACGCCATTGATATACTATATGTGTAGGAATTCGAATCCATTTTCCGTTCCTGGAGATTTAATGCCTGCCGCATCGCGTGATCCAATGTCCTGCACTCATTTTTGCCCTTGTATTTTTCTATCACATATTAATTCTTTCGCAAGCCTCGTCTGGGGCAGCTGGTCACCCAGGGTGATGCAGCACATACATCGGCACTAAGATAAGCAAGAGAAATGTTCACATTAAATTTGGTTCAAAGGCCAGGCTAAAGTACGGGCTTCGTATAATCAGCTATAACATTTGAGCGCTGCTAGCGCGTCTCATCCTAGACTTTTTTGTTCTCACGAGGAGCGTGGGGCGTATGTGAGAATTATTTGTCAATAGCTCTGTGCTTTAATGTGTGCCCAGTTATCACCAGCGCTCGCGGTTGGGCAACGAAAATCAAAGCTCGTGTTAGAATGTTTCACCATCCCTTTCTGCCTCTGAATAAAATCATTAGTGATACTATCAGCAAACTTTGAGTCCTCAAAGTCATCCAGAAAGCGTCAACAAGAAGCTCATACAAAATGGAAGGCGCGTTTCTTAAGTGTGGGGAGCGCATGTATGGCAGAATCAGTTAACAAACGGAATGTTCAATACTTTTTTTGTACGATTTTAAAGGGGAGAGGCATTGAAATATTCTCACGGTAGGAAAGAGTAGGGCGTGAGCTCAAAAAGGTCACGTGAATAGCCTTCAAGTGAAAGTTCACTCACATGTTTAGAGGGTTAATAGTAATTGTAGTCGGGTAAAGTTGAAAAAAAAGCCTCCATAGCACTCCCGTTTTTTGGATTATCGAACAGCATAGGTGGTTACTTGGTACTCAATTCGATCTTGTACATTATAACTAGAAAACTATGCTTTTATAATTTGTGAATGCAATCGGGTGAGGTAGTATCACTTCATCCTCGTCATATTTATAACGTCGCCGTAACCAAAGTAAAAAAAAACTTGTTAAATTTCCACAGAGAATTTCTGGTTGCTTTTTATGATTAATATTAGCCAGGAAGAACCCTAATAATAATTCTACAACTTAAAAGATCATTTTCATTTGAAGGTTGTCATCAGTTTCCAATAGTTCCTATTCGGGTTTTTTCAAATACTAGGAGTAATCGGCTAATATGGGACTCGCGCTCAATATGAATACGATTACATTGGTTTTCTTGCTACCTTTATCTCATATTTATGGGAGGCGGTAAATCTCTTAAATTTAAAGATATTTCAATATGCCCGCGATAGCTACGGACGCATTCCTCTACTAACCGTTTGAAGGGTTTGGTTTCGGCATATAGGTGCAACCTGTTGGACTCTTTAGTCTGCCAGTAAGAAATGAAATGAGTTGGTGTTGAGCCTACACGGACAAAAAAGCTAAAGAAAACGTCACCTTTCAAAATATATCGCCATTGGGGAATCGTAGCGATACTGTTTTATCTGCGCATACCGCTCTTTGATCTGCTATTAAGGCCCTCGACTTCATTTCTTAGCATGTGTGAGTCAATGCGCAAAAATCAAGACTCACATCACACCCATTAGTGGTTTCATTTTCTGAATAGAATCTGTGACAAAAAGAAATATTTGAACCAAATGGGAATTATTTGTATAGGATATAATTTGCTCATGGGAATTTGGTTAATAATTATGTAGTTGACAAGTAGTCATTTCACTTGAACAAGAATCAATACGCCTTTATCCATGGAGGCTTTTGCCTTGTGGCATTAGCCAACTAATCTCATTTGTACTTTGTTTTGTGTTGTTAATGTTTGAAAATGCATCTCCATCCACGCAATACCCCGCAAGTCGACGCACGGGCATGTGGCTGGTGGGTTTCAGGGCTAGGGCATTCTGTATCGGTGCCAGATCTGAGGGATACCACCAGGAATTTGTCGTAGTAGTCTAGGAGTGAGCTCTGAATACAGTTCGGTTTGCTGAATCGCCAACTCCTCACCCCATCCTGCTCAGTGCGTACGAAACCAATGTCAAAGATAACATTTTTCCTTCACGATACTAAGATGTTAGTTTTCCCACGAAAATAAGGGATCAGAATTACTGTACGATTAATTAATGTGAACCCTTTGGTGAACCGTATTTTATTCCTCCTAAGTATATTAGAATGTTGTCTTTATTTCATCTAACCTTCGGTTGTTGTCCTTTTTGTCTCTAACAGCTCCTCTCTTAAGCGTTGGGAAGGATGTCTCACAAATACATGCACCTTTACATATCATGATCATCGTTTTATGAATTATTTTACACAAATATTGCTGCTAAGAATTAAGAAAAACTTAATTTTTGAGCTTGCATCCCTGGTGTTGAATCACCCCCTGCCAGCAGTGGCTTGCAGGGTCCTCTGTGGATGTTGATTGGAAAGGATTGCCATATAGGGTCTCACGGATACATTTCCTGATGCGTTATGATACCGATATGCGCACTGCCGTATCCTCATACCGACGCTACCTCCCTTGCCGAGGGTCAAGTCGAGGAGAGAATCTGTAAGAGTTGGTGTTAACCCCGCAGCGTTGTTTGTAGCAGCGCTTGACATGGCAAATGGGTCCGTCGTGTGTGGGCGGGGATGCTTTCGCACTCCGCCGTCGATGCAGTATCGCGCGGAGCCAAGACGACCGAGTATCTCGCCACCCTCTGAAACCCTTTCAGTCCCCAACATTCCCGGCTTCCCTCCATCCCCCTCGGCTCGCCCCCTCTCCCCCATTTCACCCTGAAGTGGCAGGCGAGGAGTATGCATCGATTATTCCCGCCCTCGAATGCGGCGTGCCCCCTTCCCTTTCCCCTAGGGTGGGGGAGCGGGAGGCGGCCCTGGGAGGTAGGGAAGGGGAGGAAGGCGGGGGCGGCCGGCGCCGCGCCCCGGGTCTCTGGGTGCTCTGCGGAGGTATGTACGGGGGGTGGGAGTGTACGAAGGAAGCCGGCGGCTCCGTCCCCTTCGGTACCACCTTCCTCTTCCCCTGATTCCCCTCTCCCGGAGTTCAGCCCGGCCGAAAACATAAAGTCGGCGTAAAAAGATCTCTGAAGGTATCCCCCCTGCTTTCGAAGAGTAATTGAAACGTCTCTCGGCCCGGATGGCGAGGTGACTCGGGAACTGAGCCCACGGGTCCGGACCCCCCACCCCCAATCCTCCCCCCCAAGGCTCACCCTCCACCCCCGGAGCGTTTCATGTCGTTAGTGGGATGATTTATTGCATTTGCCCAGTGGCAATTTATTTCTATTATTGGATCAATGCTCACTGTCGGCGTTGGCGAATTCTCAAGAGAGTTGAATGACTCCCTTGGTCGGTAATATAATTTTTGTAATTATATCTTCGGTGTTAACCTCGTTTAGTTCTCTCCTTCCCTCCTTGAAACACTGTGAAAATCAAGATGTCGATAATAGGTGCATGCATCTTCGGAGGGTTTATTGTAGTGTTACGCTGTCAGGTCTTTGTTTGGCCGGGGGAATGGGGGTGTATATACCTGTATGTATAAGAGGTCCTTAGTCAAACAAATATATGAAAAAGTATAAACGGTATGACTACGGTACTCGTCAAATTATGATCACGGGCGATAAACGTTTATGCCACTTAATGGCTTTCCCCGAAGAGTATTTTTAAACGATGGATTATTATCTTTAAAACTAGGCGATGAAGAACGCGCGTCTTTTAACGATGCGCTTTACTGTACTGACCTTCGCGTGCTCACGATAGTAGGGATCTAAGTGTTAATCTCTATCCTATCGAAGTTGTGAAGGCTCCTATTCAAAGGAGAGTCCCCATGTGGGACAGGTGCGATTGGGAAGGAACTGTTTCGGAGCAGTCGATAGGAATGAGATTAGCCCATCGGGTAGAAGAGTAAATCCCTGTTACCCGTCCGGATATTTAGGTCGTAAAGCGTTCACAGGGCAGTCTAAGAAAAGCCAGAAAATCGCACAGCGCAGCATCTATCCCGAAGACGGGATTTTCACCCTGAGCTTAAGGTTATCGGGACTGACGTGAACGAACACGCAGCCGGAGAAGGGCCGATTCTTGACCCTAGGGCGGGTATGCTCGACCTAGTTCCAAAGGGAATACAGTGCGGACATTTGAGTTCTATCACACTTGAATTAAACTGGAGGGGAAACATCCTCTTGCCTCGTCTTGGTGATTTTCTTTGGCGAAAAGAGATTTAAGTAATTTTTCTCTTTCGAAGAAGAGGCGGATGTTTCGATCTACGCCAAGGTGAAATCGACGCAAAAGAGACGGTAGAGGAGGCGCAAATCATACGTACACAAGCCTAAAATACACAAATGGCACATGCATCGTTTATTGAAAAATTTCATCAATAAGGAGAACAAATTTAGAGATGATCCATTCACTCTTTATTTCGCTGCATTCGGCTATGCTCTCATGTCTGATAAGGGAAAATAGGTGTCTTTGGGTGAAAAAAATTAATTTGTTCTCGCGAAATCGACAAAATCCGTGTTTTGCGACGACTGCAAGGTTATTCTCGCAATTTTAGTCGGTAACTTAATACTTCGACTGAAATGGCGTTTTGCGAAAGTTCCTCTCGTGAAAAAGAGTGTAAGTTGACGGGTGGTAGGCCTTTTGTGGCGTCAGCGCAGGGCCCGTGGATCTCTTGGAACGGCCGCGTGGCCATTTCGACGTTCCCTCGGCGAAATGCGCCGTCGGCCTTCTCCCTCCGTCAGCCCTCCCACGTCGTTCGCGGAACGAGCTCTGCCATCCTAGCCTCCCCACACCCCGCCCGCCAGACCTCTTGGTGGAATCCCCGGAGAATTCGAAAGACAGAAGGGAAACTCGGAATCGAAGAAAACAAAGATGTTAATTGAGAGTTTGACGTAAAATCCAAACGGGAGTGATATATTGGCGATATTTGGCGGTCTCATTATTTTTATGTTTGAGTTTGCGGTCGCCAATGGGGTGGGTTATTTTTACGTTTTCTTTTAAAGTAAAAGGTTTCGATGGAGATTTTTAATGAGAGATTTGTGTCAAGGGAGGATTATTATTATACATCTACCTGTATTGCATATAATATTTTACCTAGTTTGGAAATGGTGTTTACGAGCACAGTCATTAATACTCATGTTTGATAAGGTTTGATTGTTCTAAATGGTCGTGATTAATATTTAAAGTCTACCGATTAAGGTAGGATTTAACTCTTGACTGATCATCGGTTTACTTCGTAGCCCTGTCCAAAAAGCCAAAATCGGGCGCCCCACGCTACAATAAACTGTGCATCAATTGCGAATGTTTTCTATCTTCCTTAACTTTGCCTGGCATGCCTATCCTCTTCCTCGTCCTACCTCGTTTCTCTTTCCTTCCCAACCATGCCTTGCTCTTAATCATCTTCCAGATTTTTAATATATTATTTAAAGCTCAGGGGAAAACCTGTTTGAAAAATGAGTTAAAATTTCCATAACAAACGATTCGAACTTAATTTTGTTGGAACGTTGCATGATGTGCGAACCAATGGTTGAAATTTTCCATGAATGTTAATTCCGATAATGTTAATAAGGTTATGTCATTTTCAACTTGCCAATTTAAGACTGGAAGTCCAAGTTGACGTTCCTCCGAAATATATTTGTCAAATAGGGCGAGGGAGATAAATATTTGAAAAGAAATTATTTTTCTTTCTGTACCGCTACCAGTGTTCAGTATAGGATTATTGTACGTTATTAGTCTGAGCATTGCAGAGCAATCACCAAAGGATTATACTCCTGTAAGCATGTTTTACCGAGTAGCATTTACATGCGAATACAGGGCCGGCGTAGCATAACAGTAGTGTCGTAGATTGTATTTTACCCTTTATTCGTTCGAATATTTTCCTTCCATAAACGATCCTGTCAATGTCTTCTAAATATCATTTACTGTGTCTCGCAGTGTCTTCTGGTCCCGCATGGTGATTCTGGGAATTTTGTGCCCCCTTCACTCCCGAGGAATCCTCTTATATACAATATACATATCAACACGTTCGTCGTGTCGGAGTCGGTATTCCTCATCGAATTAGTGCGTTCGCTCTCCAATTTCCATAAGAATCTTAATTCCAATAACACGCTCGGATTAAGTGCGTAATGGTCCATTCCATTAGCTACCTGCCATTAGGGACTCTTGGGTGGGGAGGAGGGGAAGGACACTTTAGAATCGCGTCATTCGTGTTTAATCCAGGTTGCCATGGCCACGGCGTCTGTGTGTGAGCGGGATCCTCATTTTCCCTCCGAGCGTCACTTCCACCTCCGCTCCCCCGGCTCCCATTCAAGGCGGGTCGGTGTCACTCCCCCCCGCCCCCCGCCCAGCGACGCCTTTCCCATGGCTGTTTTAACGGCCGGGCGAGGGCTAATTCATCCAGCGCTCATTTCAGTGCTGTTCTTCTTACCTGGAGGCATTGGGAAGAGACAAAGGCATGGTGGTATTATCCAAAGTGCGACTGTATTTGTTTTGGGCGATCGGCAAATCTGCGCCTCCGGATTGGGGCAGGACGTAGTTTTGCGAAGTCAAAGCAACATAAATTGGTGCAATTTACAGCTCAAATCACATTTCTTCAATGCGGCAACACTTGCGATCGTACCAGAACTGCACGTGTAGTCGTTAATCAGTTTAGAGAGCTCAACTGGACTGCTAATATTATCACAACACCCGCCAACTGCCCGGGGCGGTTTAATGTTGCTAATGTTCGCAGAACCCGCTACTAATTGTGGATAAGATGAAATCTCTTTCAGCATTTAATGAGCAGGTGAACAATAAAGGAAAACTCGCGTGGTAGCGTATGTTGTCTACGACAACCATGTTCAAAGAAAGATATAATGAGAAAGATGTAATTAAACAACCATGACGGAAACATTTTCTCTTGAAAATTGGTAACACATTTATTGCGTGAAATAAATTGCTGGGGACGTGGTAATCCAGTGGGTTGGGCGTTTGCCTATCGCCCAGAGGGCAAGAGTTCAATTCTCGGGGGCCTCTCAGCTTCACGCAAACTGTGTAATTTTTCGGGTATCAAAACCTTTTTGAAAACCATAGGTGGCTCATGAAAAGGAACTGGACCCATACTCTGATTTGTGAATTTTACATGCCATTGGTCTTTGTCCAAGGTGAGTGATATTCTCCCTTCAGCCAGCCTTTGGGGTGATTACTGTAGTAATTAATGATAGAACAAAGCGAACGTTAAGCCCTGTGGGATAATCACTGAAGGTCACTGAATTAATTACTTTAATTCCTTGATTTATGTTGATGTTTCCAGAAGGTGTGGCATCCTATGTTGAGTGAAACAATTGGTCATTCATAAACGAATGCTATTTGTGGCTTCGCTGCCATGCAATAGTGTTAGAGATGCCATTCCAATGGCAATCAAATTAACCATCTCCAACGAATTTAATATAAATCCTCAAAAAGCAAGCAATTACCCAAAATGTTCGCGTCAGAGATAGCGGAAAATCTCCCTATAAGAATAAGGAACCTTTTTCAATCTACCTTGGTTTTACTTCGGCAGTAATCGATTGTAGACCAGCTACAGAACTATTCCTACGTAGGCAAACTCTTTTTAGGCTCCTGTGGGCTGAACTAGTGTTGAACTGCTCTACAGTGACTTTTTATATGCCTATTCTACGGCGAATTTACTGATAAATAAATCCTTGCAGTACACTCAATAGGTTTTGAAATCTGATGACAATTGATGGAGATATTAATTTCGGAAAAAACATATTTGCGAGCAAAGCGTCATGAGATGGGTGTGGGAAGAGGATAATACTGCGGTGAAATTCACGATTCTCAAATATAGTTCCTTGAGTTTCTTGACACACAGTTTTGTCCGATGCGATTATTTAAACTCCATATAGAGTCCTCGCCTGATTTGTCCAATCCAGATCGTCTCGAGGAGGTTGGATATTGATTCAGGTCCAAGATTCCCGTCACCCTCCGACTCCCAAAGCCTAAGCGGATGATCTAGGGGATCATCTGGAGCATATTTTCCGCTTCTTCCCAGGCTTTGGGGCATGGGTGGGATCCGTAGCGGGGGAGAGAATTCGGATGCAAATCCATCGTGGGCCCGGTGGGAAGGAGGGAAGGTAGAAGCGCGGGGGATGTGTTCACCCCCTCAGGCGTTTGGATCGCGGGGGCGGGGGTCAAAGCGCTCAGCTCCGCCGTGCCCCGCTGCATTGTGTCACAGTTCCTCATTCGCTTCAAAAGAGCGTTCTATTTATTTTTTTCATCCATCGCGGGAAACCCCAAACAAATGGATGAAAACTCCTCGCGTCGCGGCGAGAGCGGTGGGATACAATGGAGAGATGTCGCGAGTTTCCTTTTTTTCCTCCCCCGAGAAACAGCATTTCCCCTCCCCCAAATTTTCACCTGTGGATGTCATCGCGGCCCGAAATTCGTGTCGCGTCCGAGACAACAACCCCCCCCCTCCCCGCGTTTGGTTCCAATCTTTTAGGGACATCGCTTCGCGGCATGGGGTTCCGATGCGAAGAAGGCGCAAACAATCGAGCCTCGGAGCGTTTGGGCGTTATCGATTTTGAAAGTGCGCTAATCGGGGCCCTTTTATGAGGCAAGCCGATTATACCGGTTCCGTCCTTCGCGACTCTTGCCGCGTTGGGCGTTTCTCTTGCGGTCTTGTCAACAGCACTCCCCTTCCCGCTCATACACTAAAGGGTATTTTTTTCTGCCAAAGTCATATCCCTGTGATTCACAAACACCCCTCGTGGGTTTGTATGCGTATTTTCTGAATCCACGGGCGGCAGGCAGAGGCGCATCTGTCCTCTGAATCGTATCACCACCGCCCACCACACACTTGTTTAACCTCTCTGTGTTTTCTTTATTCCTCGAGCCGACTCCGGCTAATTTGACACTTGTTATTGGGAAAGGGGAAACATCAAGGGCGCCGAAGCTTGAAATTGTGGATTAAAGGCCCGCGTTACCGACGTGAAAAAATTCTGTAATTCTTTTAATGTTTTCTGCGTTGCCTAGCCGATTCGGCGCAATGCTGCACTCTTTAAAGTGGCAATTTTTTCGCCGACGAGGGTTCTAACGTGGAAAACATGCACGTTCTAATTTCCCGGAATAATGGCTATTTATTCAACCACATTCGAGTAAAAATGGAAATTTGTTGCGTGTTACTTACTTATCTTTATAGAATGTGTTGCGTCTGGAAAATTATCAATATCATGAAAATCATCCACATTGTTAATAACATTCAAGGTAAGCCAGTGTACAATCGCACCCTTGGTAATGAACGTTGCGAAGGACATTCCGGGTTTCATATCTGTGTACCCTCTTTTAGAGGTGCATAATTAAATACGATAAGCGGTTCAAGGAAAGGAATATTCTGGGTGAATTTCACACGTCGTTGGGTTTAGTACTGGGTGAGCCCTACCCTCGCTTGTCTTACAGATCTTCAGGTTGAAAACTGTGGTTCGGTTGATTAATTGGATACGATTTAATGGTATGAGTTCTTGAAACATTGAGTGTTCATAGTGCAAACGATTCATAAAATTTTCCACTGTAAAAGGATTTCACAGTGTTTCAAATTGAGCTTAAGTTTGCAAAGGTAGACTGGAATTATAGTGGTGCATAGGGCAGTAAGAGGCATAGAAGTAAAGTAGTCGTGGTTCAAACATTTTTGTGGAATTTTCTAACGGTAATTTTCTTTTCAAACTTTTATCAATTCTATTGAAATGTCGCGTAAGTTCTGCTATGTTGGATTCTGTGGTTATGCACCCGACTATGTTCCGTATTTTCTCCGTTTACAATCTTTATTCGCCGATGAACTTTGCCTTTGGACGCTAAGCCCTTCCATTGATCTGTAAATTTGAGGATTGAATTAAAATTGAGATGAATGCATAACTCATTCGGAAGGAACCGGAAGGTCGGAGAAGTCTTTGGTTGTCCTTCGACCTTCCAAGAAAATATGTTAGAGGATATTTTAGTTCAATGCGTAGCCTTCTTGCGTAGATAACTTCTAGTTATCAATCTGAAGGTTAGTCTGATTCGTGAGGATGTCAGCTCGCACTGAGCCCGAAATTCATACTTTCACATGGTAGGGCCTAGTTTCTTTCCCTCTGCCGCATGTGGTTTCGCCGGATGATTTTGCCTAAAACATCGCACAGCTTGGGTGAAGTTGCTTGTGCCCAGAGGCGTCGCTCAGAATCAAACCCGCACCCTCCGGTCCAATAGTCCAGCGTTCGACCAATTGGCCTACCACGCTCCGACTGATAGCTTTTTACTGTCGAATTTAAATAGAAAGTCGAATTTTTTGGGTATATAGTAAATGCGAAAACCTGAATTTGATGATTTTTTTTCCGGAGCCCAAGGCTCGGTGCTGCACCACCCGCCACACACCTCTCTTCACTCCCTTCGCCGGTTCTCACCCTCCCTCACCCCCATTCCCCCTGCTCGCGTGACCCTCCCCTGCTCTTCAATCCCTTTTTTTTTATCCGGGCCCTTCCGCATCCTCTCCCGGCCCTTGTGCCACTCGACTGCCGGAAACTCCGCTCCCACGGCACCATCGATCTGCCCGCCTCTCTCCCTTCCCCGCCCCCTTCCTCCCTCACCTCGCCTCCGGGTGCGGCAGAGAGAGGCGTGCTTGGTGCCGCACACACTCCCCCTCCAAACCCCTGCGCCTCTCTCCTACTCCCTCCCTCGCGGCCACGCCTCCCCACACTGCCACCACACCAACCCCCCGGAGCTGCTCCCCGCACTTTCCAACCCCCTCTCATCTTCTCCGGATGCATGCTGCGGCGTGGTTGTTTATTCAAAAGCGTGTAATAGTTGATGGGACGGGGGTATATTAGATTGATTTCGTTTCACGTAGATACCTTCGGACATATTTAATCGACCAAGGACTCCATGATATTGAAATGTTTCGGAATCTTTCTCCTATGTATCGTTTGCATCTGTTGTTAATTTTCCATGAATAGTTCAGAAATGTAGCCACAATAAAACCTGGTTATCAAAGATTCAGACGGAAATCAATAGTTTCGGTCATTGTATTTCTATTAGATGGGGTAGAATTGAACAACCAATGTTCAAACAAAATGATTATGAATGGGTAAGTCGTCGAGGCACAATAGGTATTATTAATATTATAGGTATTTTAGCGGTTAAAGTAGGTTTTGGATGGAGACAGCTCATACAATTGTACAATAATACAATTGTGTGCTTCTCCTAACTAAAAATGCTGCCTGACGTCCGGTTCTTCTGTTAGTCCCTCCTCAATCCCGTATACTTATTTCCTCCCTTCATACTCTGTAATAAATGAACGGAAATGAATTGTTCATTTGATGACCAACGTTCTACTGAACGAGGTTCGCATAGTTAAAATCATTTTGAAATATTCCAGTAAATTACGTATGTTTCGCTTTCATATGCATACAGTTCTAATGAAAATATGAAATGTTAATTAAAATTGTAATCACTCCTTTTGAGTGAAACTATGGATAGAAACTATCAGTAAGTGATACTTTTGGGTAAGAGATGTGAATTCTCGTGAAAACCTCCTGAGATTATTTTTACTTACAACTACGATTGTTGTGCGTATATTTAATTTTGTTTTTTCTTTCGTTTTAGGTGAGTGTTATAACCATGGCTGTGTTATCCGCGGTATTCAATGTGATGAAATCTTGGTTACGTGCGCGGTGGTAAGTACGATGAATGAACTCCAGCTCCAATATCTTCGAATAGTCTACGATTACTGGAAACTCTACCAATTCTAAACTGATTGGTAATGGCAATTTCTTAGCCGCCGGTGGAGTTCGAAAATTTGTTTCACCAAGAACTACTTTAAAGTGTCGCCACTGTCATTCGGACAAAAATAATCTCAATCTAATCTCGTTGCCCCAAAGTGGATTCATTGTCCAACCGCTTTCTAAGAAATTTTTCGTCCATTGGTTGGCGATGCCCAGTGAATTGACGCCTTTATGGTCTGGGGCGTTTTTTTCTCATGCAAATCGAGCTGCCCTGAAGGAAGTAAGGGGTAAATTATTTGATGTTACAGTTGAAGAGAAGTTGTTTCCTTTAAATATCCCCGGAAAAATGCATGTAAAGCATTGATTTTATCAATTTAAATTTAAGTCAAGTTTTTAATAAAATTCTCGTTTTTTCTGGCTTGAAGTCATCATGGGTGTTGTATTATTATGAAGTTATTACTACCTAAATGATAGAGTTTTTCTCTTTTTTACGAAAATCCTATTTTTTATTTAAAAGTGCTCATTAATGGACGATATTTGCGGGAGTTAACCGGAAGAGTTCCTCTAAAAAATATGATGAAACATTTTCAGCGTCCTCATTCTTGGGATGGCGTACTGTTATAATAAGACACCTCCACCCTCGCAAAAGTCCTGCACCCTTTCCGCGAGCCGTGCGTGAAAATTGCAGTGGTTCCATTCCTCCGACCTTGGTGGGCGTTCCGCAATCCCGAGGCCTGGCTGCGAGCTACGCGTAGACGTAGGCTTGTCAGCTCAAGTAAACCGGTCTATTTACGTCTCGAGATCTCTCGCACCACACCAGTTGCTTTCTCTCTCTCTCTCTTGCGCGCGTGCCCATTTACCGTTTCACCGGGCGTGGTGGGGTGCACACGCATCTCCCATGGCACCACGCCCTCCGCAGGTGGGAGGGGCCGGGTGCCTCGCCCGGCGTCCGACGGCGAGTGGGGCGGCGGCGTCTCCCACTCGCCGCGCCGTCTTCCGCCCGCGGCAACTGCGGACAAAGGCCCCTCGGGAAGGCAGGTCGACGCCGCCGCTTTTGAAACCGTCGTCGCTCGTCTCTTCGGGGGCCACGGATCTGCAGAGGCGGTTCACGGCTGAATTGGGAGCGTGATACCCCGCGATATATGTTGGCTCTCGTGCATTAACGACCAGTGTTTTGCAGATGGAGGAGCTCATCCAGGGAAATGCGAATGCTAGTATTATTTCATTTCGCAGACGAGCAAGTAGTTGTTTGTTTCAACCTGGGCATGGTAGTTGGATGGTTATGGTGCTGAGATACTGACCCAAGGGCCAGGGTTCGATTCTAATTGCCCTGAGCTGTACAAAATCCGTATGTTTTTTCGATTAACAGGTTTTCCTGAGAATCAACGGGTGTTCCACAGCGGGAGGAACTGACGCCCGTTCTCGTCTGCATTTCATCTTCCTTAAGAGGTCTAAGTATTATCCCCGAATCATATTCCATGAAATATCTTGCTAGTATTTCTCGTCCGGTCATCATAAGACTCAGGGCGAGAATATGGAAATTTACGAGGGGAGGGTGAAATTGGTTCGCAATACTGGGAGGTGAAAGCACTTTCAGGAAGTTTGAAGGGAAATCCGGGATGATCAGTTGAGTTCAGAAAGGGGGGAGGCACGCGTGGCCTCACCCGCTCAGCAGTAATGAGGTCAATAATAAAGGGTGGAATATAGAGTACAACCAGGATTATTTGTTTGTTACTTAGGTTTCGATCAGGCGTTTGAATGAGTGAATTGGTGGAATTAATGAGTGCTTAGCAGAAAATAGAAATGCACCGGTGAGATAGGAGTATTATCCTCAACCCGTGTCTGACTGCTCAGTGTGAGGAGGAGTAAGGCGGGGTTTTCCATTATCACGGGCGCTGTTCAGCGTGTTTGTGCAGGAAATGATGAAAGAGGCATAGGAAGACCTCGAGATACGAATGAAAGTCGGTGGATAATTTATAAAATAAGTTAGGCTTGCTGATGGTCAAGCTTAGGTTAACTATTCAGCCAAAGAATGGCAAGCATCGCTGAGCGCATTTGGAAGTCAGTGCAATCGGTATGGGATGCGATTCATTATAAAAAAAATAAAGGTTATAAAGGTTATGGCGTTCACAACGAGGAGGAAAGCTTGGAACTTAAAATGTGAGGGCAAAACTAGATCCGGCGGAACAGTTTACTTCAGGTATTATCAGTCTTGCAACAAGATGGTCTTATTAGTAGGGATTAAGAAGAAGGATTGAAGACAGGGGATTTGGTAAGGAAGTTTTGGAAAGCCTAGTGAAAACTTCGATATGGATCGTGGTTTTGTGTGTCGCAGAAACAGGGTCTGTGAAGCAAGTTGATAAGCATACTTTGGAGGCTTTTAAAACGTGGGTTTAGAGGACGGAAAAAATTGCGTGGTCAGAAAGGAAAGGAAAACAAGAAGTGCTTCACACAAGTGCAGTGATTATGATGCAGATGCCACATACTCCACCCGAATACTCTGGTGCTTGATTGTTACACGCAGGCAGGCTGAGTACTCCGCCTTCGCCTATCAAAACAACCTTCGTATGACCCCCACTGTCGACGCGTGTCGATCGGTCATGAGGTATATGTTTGGAACTAGTTTGATCGCTCTCGCCCAAGCCTTGTACCCAGCGTATTGCCTTGGATCTTTTGTTCGAGTAGTTTTTACCATGGTGTATCACACTTTTCGCCTAGATGCCCTCGAAGCGTCAGGAAGGAAAGTGGGGTAAATGGTGTTCTGGAGCATCTCCTCTTCCACGGGGGGTCGGTCGTATCTCGAGGACAAACCACTGGTTCTATGATAAAATCTTCGACTTTTATGTTGCTTCTTTGGCACAGTTTCTTGTGTTTTTTTTAAGTATGCTAATTTGAATTAGTGGGAACGTAATTTGTGTAATGATTCTTGATTTTGATTCCGATAGCGTATTCTTACGCAAGTTTTAAGTCCATTGAAAATATACCTGAAGTGGTAGTCTACCAAGTAATACGATACGTCCTGGGTAGGCGAATTAAGAAAAAGATAAAAAAGACGGTTTAAGTCCTTAAAACAAAACAATCTGGAAAGTCATGTTATCATTATAATTAACATCATCCTGTAAAGATATAATCTAATCTAAATATAAGGTTTCAATTTTTAGTGATCGATACCGCTCTTCGACCTCAAAGAAAGTTTTCTCTAACTTATTAAAATGTGCTTATTGTTTTGTATAAATTTTTATATGAACGCGTGCGATTTAGTAATAGTGGTCGGTAGATATTTATCATTGGGTTTAAATGCTGAAAGTAAACGTCAGTGATAGTAATCAGAGTTTCATTCGTTGTAGCAAATTTCGAGTGTTGTACGTGTTCACTCCCCCCAATACGACGTCGTATAGCTCTGTCCATTCAATTTAAGGTGACGCAACTCTGCATTTGGATACTCTGCTTGCTGTCGGATGCAGTGACAGTGGGGTCAGTTGATGAGTGACGACCGGTTAATTTCCCTCACGATTCAGAGAGCTGCGTTCGACGTTCCCTGGAGTTTCAATGGTTCGTTATCCATCGCAGGGGTCCTGTCAAATTTTTCATTAGAATGCCACAAATGGTAATCGTGCGGCAACGTGTTTTTAAGGGCGACGTGCTTGGTGTTGCAAAAACTTAATATCCTACCCCTCTCAAATTTTGAATCCGCCATTTTCTGAGGATATTTTTGTCCGTTAATGTTATTCCTGCAACAATTCAGTATTGATTCTAAAGTTACTTTTGTTAATGTTCGGCAATATGAGTTTTCGTTAGAGAGCCGTTTTCTTCTTTGTTAATTGCGTATAATATTATTCCTTTAAACTCTTACCGATGGCGGATTGTCATCGAGAAACATAAATAATATGCCATGTGTCCTAAGATTTTTTTTCTTGACACATGATCTTTGATTTTGTAAATAGTTTTATATTTTCTTTTCAGTCTTTTCTACGTTTCGTTGCTTACGTTTTTAATTAGCCTAATTTGCTTGAATTCATATTTATATTCACATAATATGCGGGCATAATATATGTTGCTAACTCGCTTCCATTTAATATAATGGTTTAATTAAGGAAGCAATTGGTGGTGGTCAGCGGAAACAGCGCATAAATATTTGTCGCTTGAATAACTCTGTTGAAAAACATTTTATATCCATTGTAACAAATGTCGTACTTACCATTCCACTTTTAACACATTCGCTTATTTTTATTAATTATATTCAAACTTCTTATCGCCCTCTTTGTATAAGCCTATGCAGCTCATGTTG
Source organism: Hetaerina americana (assembly GCF_022747635.1). Classification (NCBI taxonomy): domain Eukaryota; kingdom Metazoa; phylum Arthropoda; class Insecta; order Odonata; family Calopterygidae; genus Hetaerina; species Hetaerina americana. The sequence continues at coordinate 28,638,641 of NW_027287205.1, forward strand.
CGTACCAATTGTTAAATCATGAACGAAGCACTTTATTGTATGCTTGAAAATAATTACTGCATCCTGTAAATACAACCAGTGTCGGAGAATTTCTCGGGGAGAAATGGAATTTTGTGGAATAACATGGAAAGCGTCATTAACATGAACTCGGAAAATGCCGTATGTTAAAGTACTGACGTGCTCCACTAATACTAAAACCTTAATATTTAAATTATTTTTCATAGATATACGTGTATAGACATTTATACAGTGTTGCTCCTTTTTACTAGCTTTCATGTACATTCTTGGTGTTTGCTTAAATTGTAGGGTAACTAAAGAATGTTTCATTGTGCCACCAGGGTCAGAGTGTGCTTGAATCCAGCTAATCGTATATCTTGTCTTTTTGAAAAGAAATCTTTTACCTGCGCTTTTTCAGAAATGTCTTTTGTTTTTTAATAAAATCTATTTTATTTCCAGCGGTCTGGAAAGAGAGATTTTGGAATGGAATTTGGATTGATTCTGAGTACACTCTTAAATGCTCTCGAGGGTAGGAGCCTATACCGAAGGCTTCCTCTCCCCCTTCACGCGATCGGGAAAATGGATGAAAAATGGCGACGTTCGATTTTATTTTTTCCCCTTTTTCTGGGATTGGCGACGAAGCAGTTTGCTGGGGCATGTTGCTCATTTCAGGATGTGGATGTGGTTCGTGGTCTTTTTGTTGTCAGGCGAATACGTGTTCAATCGTAAACCCCGGAGGTGCGGAGGACAAGAAGGTCGGTGGTCATTGTTGTGTATGAGACCCAGTATCCTAGTTTTTATCTGTGATAAATTTGATGGCTGCGAAAGTAATAAGAAAGAAGGCTGAAGTTAAAAAATTGCAGCATTTTATCCTGAGGAAAAATTGGGCGTTTAATCTCGAACTAGTAAGGTTAATTTTTTAAAAGCGAGCAGTCCCATTATTCGCCTCTCTTTAAGGCGATGGATGCATTAGCGTTATAAATAGTAAATACTGAGTTGATTAGATTTAATGCGCTTTCGCAGCAAATTGCTTTCTCTTGCGGGCATTAAAGTACCCACATAGTCCCGATTCCATTTCGCAAAAAATTGATATTTTTTTCTCTTCGATTTTTTCATTACCTATAGGCTATTTTATTGTAAATGATAATTTGGCTTTCCATTTATATTTCAGTGGTAAATTAATTGTTATTGTTGAAATAGTGATAATATTATAATTTAATGCTTAAGTGTGTAAGATTAGGTACCCCGATGTTTTGGTGCCAACCAAAACGAAAGTAGTTTAGAAAGAGAGTAGTTTTGTTACCCAATAAAACCAGCTGTTTTTGATTTTCCTTGTGTATATAGATGGAATAGAACTTGCGTTGAATAATGGAGCGGTTATGTTTCATTTCAACCCATCCTGAAGTTCGTAATTTCAATTGTAAACATTTAGAATAGCTTTGAATCATTTGATGACGGTGGTTCATTTATTTACTTTTCTATTATTTTTTTCTCGTTTTAATTCTATGCATTATTTACAATAACCTCGCAATAGCATGTGACTGTTGATTAAGCCACATTTATGGAAAATGAGTCATTTTACGTAACTTTTTTCCACTCCAACTTTCGGCGGTAGATTGAATTTGTGTATTGGCACGCGGGAAGAAAAAATAAATTGTAATGAAGATGATCGGATCGGATAAAATAAGTAAATATCCAGAGGTAAAATTATTGGACAATCTGGCACTGCCGTTGTTTTATCAAATTCTGAGAAAGAAATTAAGAAAAAATATTTGCGTCGTGGGGTCTTCGGGGTGGTTGTAACGTCTTCGATGCTGCGTTTTATGGTCAAGCGTTTATTTTGTGAAGGAGGTATTTAGAGCGTTCCTTCCTGCATTGGAGGTCTTTCTTATTTTTCTCCCGATCCTCGTTTACGTGCGAAGATCCTGCCTCTCCCCTCTTTCCCCTCCCCCGAACACCCTGCTTCCCTCGACCATCCACGACTCTCGCCCCTGAAATCCTTAGCAAATCCTGGCTCGCTGGGAAATTAAAACGGGGGCTGGCGGAGGCGCCATCACCGTGAGCGAAATGGGAAATATGGTTTCGCACGCGCGGGACGCCATTAGGTTGATGTATGTGTGTATGTATGTATGTATATATGTATGTATGTATGTATGTATGTATGTATGTATGTACGTACGTGCGTACGTATATATCAGCCGGAGAGGATGTTTGAGTACTAAGGGGCGATTGGGGGAAGGTAGGGAAAGAAATAGGCTTATGGGATGGCTATTTCCGTCAGTGGGAGGGATCCAATCAGCCGAAAGCGGGGGTGGATTCCGGCAGTCCGTCCGAGAAACGGCCCTCCGTCCTTCGGCGTACAAAACTTATCCCCGAGGGTTTCGAGCAGTTGAGAGGCGATTGACCCTTTTAATGCGAGTTTTCTTCTCGGGTAGTCATTTTTGTTCTTTTTTTATCTTTGTTGGGTTAGCGTGAAGATGACCGTGGAAATGTAATTAAGTGAAGTCAGGCGGATGTCCTCCAACAGGAAAAAGTCTTGATTCGTCTTTTTACAATTTTGGTCACAAAAATATCAAAGAAAGAGAGCAGTTTTCGTGTTCTATTTTTAACTTGTCATCTACTCTGTTCAATTTCGTGACGTTTTAAGATCCTGTGTACCTTTTCCGTACCGGCCGATAATGCGTACATTGAAGTGAATCGTGAGTAATTCAAGTTTTTGGAAAAAAATGTTTTCGGGGAATGTTCTCTTTGCTCCTGATCGCTTATCCTAGACTTTTTCACTTCTTTACCTTAAATTTTAAAAATGGTGACGGTTTGTAGGGTATGGCGCGGTCGTAACTCTTCCTGATGCCTGGGTTTCTTAGTGCATAGCGTAACTGATTTTCATTGGGATCATTCGGTCGACTCTATTTTTTCCCTTCTTCATGTTGCCTAAGCGTCTTGCCATTCATCTTTAACTCGCCGTATATTCTTAAAAATTTTCTCACTTCTTATCCTTGGTTGGAACGCAGATCTAGAAATACGTCGCAATACGTCGAAATACGAACGCAACGTCTAGAAATACGTATTCCAGTGTTATCACAATTTTTTGTGTTACATTGGTAGCTGTGTTGTTTTTAATGCAGTTCCATAGTGATTAAGTCAGTGTTCACATAGTTGTTTTACCGTCTAGTTTTGAATATTCATACTCCCATTTATTCGTTTTAATCAAATCATTACCGGAAACGACTCTTGTGCGCTAGGCTCATTTAAAGTTGGCATTGGTTTGACGAAGTGACGAAAGCGGCCCAATTACTACATCATTGTGTTAGGATTTAACATTATACCAACAATTTTCATGTAGTAGCTAACAGTAGAGGAAACACAAGGCATATTGCATGCCTCGTGTTGAATCACCACCTGCTACACACCGTAGCGGAGGCCTTCAGGGCAACGTGTAGAATGTGTTCCTTACGCCGGCAGAAGATCGGCCGCAAGATTTCATTCCACCGAGAGTCCCGCCCGGTACGTGAGTCGCCTTGTATCGGCATCCGATGCGCGAGCCGTTACGATGTATCGAAGCGGGAGCGCATCGCGACGCATCGCGGCCCTCGCACTCCTCAGCGCCACCTCCTCCTCCGTCGCCTCGGGCAGAAACAGTCCCGCGGCCCGCCCCGCCCCCCTTCGTGCGTAGTTTGTGCAAGTGAAGCGATTGAACGCTCGAGATACTGCCAGCCCAAGGTTCACGGCCGATGGCTGCTCTCCCAGCCCTCCTCCTACCATTCTTCTCCTTCCCTCTCTGCCCCCCTACCCTCTCCTCCCTTCCCTTACCTTCCTCCACCCCCACCGTCCCTTTATCCCCCTCTCCGCCGCCCTCCCGTCTGATACCCTCTCTCCCCTGGCTCCAACCCACGTCATAGCTGCTACTTCCCGTCCTCTCCCCCCCCCCCTCGTTCCCCTCAACTTCCTCGCAGTTCTCCCTCTTTTTTACTACCAAACACGATAAACGTCCTCCCGAGAGGTTGTGTAATTACTCTAAATCCTTTTTGTTTGGTTCATCCTCTCGTTAATACGTAATGATTTCACACGTCCTTGTACCGCCCTCTCAACTGGTTCGAAACCCCGCGACACATGCGTAATTTGTAGACCGGGAACTTCTCCCATTTTGCATTTGAAGTTGCCGTGTCAATGCCATTTTGTTGTTTAAGTGATCCCTGCGATTAACAAGCCTATTATCCTCTTGATTGACTTCCTGTCTTTGTTTTTCACCGGCATTGGGAGACGATGTAGGCCAACTATTGACTGGGAATTGATGCTAATCGAAGATAATCCTATGTGCCAATCATACATTATTAATACCACCACGTAAGGGTATTTCTCTATAGGAATTAGATTGAGATCATTTGAGATTGTGGCACACGGATAATGCAGCTAGTGGTCCATCCCTCCTTCTCTGAAAGTGTTGGTAATGGGGTGATTTCGTATCAGAGAATATCCGCTTATTTTTCCAAAAAACCTTTTAAAGGAAGAGCGCGCTAAAATGTGACGGGAAAGTTTGAGGGTCAAAGATCAGGACAAGGATGTTTGAGGACAAGGATATCATGGGCTATTTCTTTTAGGAGCACCATACGAACGCCTGCACTTAATAAACTCAAGGTTGGTTTTGTAACGTCCGCAGACGCTCGAAGGATTGGAATCTCTCTGCTCGAAGGATAGAAATTCTAATTCTGCAGCGCACCAATAGGTCTTACCAGTAGACGAAATACCAGTAAGAAACCTGGGAACCCAACTGGCCCCCGATACGGGGTCATTTCGCACAGTCTCAATTTCGTTGCGAGAAATTTCCGATCGTCGAGTTGTACCGAGAGGAGAAAGAATAGACGGCGCATGAATCATAATGCCTAGCTTGACTCATTACGTGAGCTCGGGGGTGTCTTGCAATTAATCCTCGCTCTCTCTATCACCCCAGGCGCCCGCGTGCGGAATGAATTTGCGCACCTTCCCGTCCTTCAACTCTCGATAAATTCTCATGTGATCCAACCCTTCGCTTTCCCCTCCTCGTGGTCCCCCGCTCCCTCCACCTGCCTTCCCCCCTTTTCCTTACCTCTAACCACGCCCACCTCGCGCCCGCGGTAGAGATAAGCCGGCATCCGTGCGGAAAAACTTTCCCGGAGACAGGTTTGCGATGAGTAAGGCCCTTCCAGTAATGACTCATAGGTTTTGTCAAATCGACTCGGAACGACTTGAGTCTGTTACGGGATGGCAGATGTGGTGGACCCGCAGTAGCGTGTTCGCCTGACGTTTTCTATGGGAAAATGGAAATATCATGATCAAAACATGGCAAACTCAACCCTTGGCATTACTCGGCCCTTGTTGAGAAATACTCAGTTTAGGGAACACGATATGGTCGTATTCAAGGTTAGGGCATTTTTGTCAGCTCTCGCGGAATGTCGTAAATGGTCGGGGCTTGATCAAAATGTGATACATCACTTAGAAAGGTTACTTTTTGACAGGAGGAAATGTTATTAAGGTGAATCGTGCTAAATTTAGGAGGCGTAAGTGCTTTCAAGGCTTTTTGGGCCTCTGACACTACGATGTCATGGGGACTACCACATTTTTAAGGGTGAGCAGTTCTCTAAACAAACGCTTAAAGCATAACGTGTAATTTAAATTTTTGCAATTTGTTTCAGAATAATAGACAATTGCACATACCCCATTGACCATTTTTTACTGCCTATGTTCTTGGTACCTTGTGTTTTTTACACTGCTATGCGCAAAAGCCATTTGAGAATAGATCATTTTTCCTCCATCATGAATACACAACAGCATGAATTTCGCCGTGTATATAATTCAGGCGCAGGCAGCAGATTCTACGTCCCTTCGCAAGGCGTGCTCATTTTAGTAAGCCTATTGAATGGTAATGCAATGGGGTTATGTGTTGTCGAAATCGGTGGTCTTGATCCGTGTGTGACGATTGCAGATTGCGTCATACTGTCCAGGCCGGAACCGCGCTTTCCGGCTTGAGGTGGCTGGTTCAAATGACGTTAGGGTCAAAGTTGTAGTTTGTGGCATAGGTTTTTCTTCGAGTTCTCGCATTGCGGGTATCGGAGTTATAGATGAGCTACTCAAAGGAAGGAATCGATTCGAGTGATATCACGTGAATTAGTTACCTCGAGAATTGAATCTTAGAACAAGTCTTATTTTCGGTTTGAATTTTTCCGGGTTTTAATCGGGTTTCATGGAATGAAATATCGTGCATACTGCTTGCCGTAGTCTCGATTCGGTTGTAATCCAAACCTGGGAACTCCAACTTGAATTAATGACTTTCCCCGATTGGCCTAATATTGCGATTTGTACCCGGAGTACCCGACCTAACAAAGAAAACACAAAAATGCTGGAAAACGATGTATTTATTTTTCAATACATTTCACCCTGGTTTCATTTCAATCCACCCTGGTCCGTTTTGCATTATCTATTTGATCTTGTTTGTGATTATTTCCTCAAGTTCTTTAGAAAATCGTTATGCTTTCACTTTATTTAATGTATTCAGCCGATTCTTTGCATTTTCGTTGTGTGTGAATCCCACCGTATCTCTTCCTGCATCTTTAATCACCCAAATGAGTTTATGTGAACCTTTTTTTGAGAATTTACGTAGCCCCGCTAGGCTGGGCTCGATTGGATCCGAAAATCGGATATTTCCTATTAAGGTTACAAGAAACTAGCTCCACAATCTTAACTATTAGGGATCTATTGTAGTACTAGAGATTTATTGTAGAACGGATAGGTTTAAAACGTCGTTTTTCCCTCGAACCATTAAAGATCATAATATTTATCACAGCGATCGCGTAGGGGATAATTAGAATTGCTTGTGTATACATTTGTCGATATCTTGCTTGTTTCTTCCTGCATGTTATTCTTATTATTTGATACACCCATATTTTTAATAGTTCTACAGCATGATTTGAATGTACGTGACCTGTTATTACATAATGTTGCGTGTAAGTACTTTCTATCGTGTGATTAAGGTTTGTCTAGTGCATGCACAAACTAATATTTGAAAAGAGGTAACATGATTTGGTTTTGCATGTGGTTGTATTCTATTTTATGGGTGGTGACCTCACACCCCCCGCCACACGCCCTTGCGGCGGCTTTGGGGATATTGTGTAGATATAGATGTGGATGTAGAGATCTACATTTATATAATACCCCGTAAGCCCCCGGAGAGGCGTGTGGCGGGGGTGTTAGGTCACCACCTGTAGAAGAGAATAAAACCACGTGCAAAAACGACACATTCTTGCAAACCTATACCCATAGATGCGTATATATTCATGAAAAAACCTTTTTAACTTACGTGTATATAGGGATAAGTAGGTTTCGCGTTAGATTCTCGACATTTTCCACTATGTATTTCCCTCCAAATGATGATACGTTGCTCTGATTGCACCGAATTTTAGATTACCATCCCGCGTCACTGGTCTCTCTTTCCCATTTGTCTAACTTAAAATCCTTTCACTCCCTTCATCCCCATGCTCGGAAACCACGCGCACCCGGGCCCCGCTCTTCCCATCGCTCTCGCAAAATGTCTTCGCGAGTGCGTAGAGCGGATTCGCGTTGTTTTATTCAGCTTGCGTGTGTGGGGGAGAGAGAGGTATCTCCAGCCAGCCGCCTTCCTGTTTTCGATGGGCTCTTAGCGTCGTCGCTCCCCCTCGCGGTACCTTTTTATTCTCCCCCGAAATGTTTCGACGCGCGGGGCGATTCGAGGAAGTGTTTTCCCCATTTTTTTTCAGGAACACCCCGCGTCATTTCCTGCATCCTTGTGTATTTTATTTTGGCAATTGCCCATCCCGAAAAGGGCAGTGGAGCGAGAGTTGTTTTGAGGTTTGTTTTGAGTGTGTGCGGTTCATATCATTACTTATCGATGTTGAAGTGAGATTTGTTTCGAACTTCGTGGGATGAAGTAATATTTTATATTCACATGGATTCAACTGTTGGGTTGGGTGTTAGTTAGTCTCGTTGAGCATTAATTCGGTGTTTTGTCCATCTAAATCTACACAATACAGCGCAAGCCGGCTCAAGGGTGTGTGGCGCAGGGCCTTTTAAAGTACCTGTCATCAAGTACCTTAAAGTACCTGTACTTACGTAAATATTTGTGTATGTTTTCATTTGAATACATATAAGCTCATATACCAAAACACTCGTGCACATGCGTGCATTATGCGGTAATTGTCGTGTTTGACTAATCAAATGTTAGCATCTAAATTAATTGTTTTTCTGGCAATTGTGTTCAATTTTGTGATGATTGTGTATTTCTAGGGAAGAACGAGTGTATGAATGCCTGCAACGGTGTCTCTCTTACTTAATCCTAGTTATCGAATGACACTATTGGTAGAGGGTTTTTAATTCGACAGTCAATCGGGGAATGGAGTGATATTTTTAATGAAATTTACACATTTGTGCAAATAAACGGGCGATAGTGTCGTGTTTTCATTACCATGTATGTAAAAATAATCAAATTTAAATTGTCATCTGAATTTTGTTGTTAGCAGATTTGGTTTGAGCTTGCTCTTAAATTTTCGGTTTTTGACACGTCGCGTTAACATTATTATGTGCAAACCTTTTTCTTGGTCAGCATAAGAGTCAGTTTTATGCCGAGCCGGGAGTGGAACGAGCGGAGCAGAGTAATGCGTAGAAGGTTTGCAGAATCATGAGGCCAACATTGAATTTTGCACGATGCACCCAAAGTAAGCCATTAGAATACGTTATTTCCGCACTCCAGCGTGTGGAGAGGTCGTTTTTCAACTATGTGTACACACATGTATTGTTGTATAGTGAAAATCGCGACTGAACTGTGAAAAATTGTTTCCGAGACTGAGGGGTAGAGTAGATATAAATTTGAAGAGTAAAAAACGTTTTTGGCAAATGTGTCGTGGAGGAGGCGTAGTCGGATGAAGGCAGGGAATAAATGGCCGGCCCTTTCATCCGAATTGCGCACAGTTCTTTTGAGTTTTTGCGGCCATAGAAATAAACTTACAAATCTGAATATGTTCATTTTGGATATCATACGGGATGTGGGGAGAACTACTGCCGTCGAAAAAATCAAAAAGTGCGGTGATTTCAGTTCCAAACGGGCTCCTCTTGGAGGAATCAGGGGTCGCGGCTTTGCTTTATTCCAAGTGTTATCGTTCTTTGGGGATAGTCGCTAAATTTAAAGGCGGGTCTCTCAGTGGTTTGGATCTCGTGGCGGTCGAAATGGGGCTGAGGTTGCTATGCCCCGGAGGCGATCGCATGCTACCCACCATCGATTGAAAATTGGAATTGCATGCCGCGGTCGCTCCAGGCGGAACAGCCAGGCCGTGTGTCGGATTGGGGCCTTCGAGCTGCCGAAGTCAAATGGGCCACGGAAGAAGAGAGAGGCAGTCATGGAATATCGCGTCAATTTTGATTCAGTGTTGGGTTCTTGTAGTCAAGGTAGGACTTTTTATTAATTGAATCGGCATCTCCTCCGTCATTGCCTCTCCGGTGTTCACTGGTCACGCTTAATTTTGTTTTGGAAAAATCGGATTTCATGTTAGCAGGACAACCTGTGACGTCATAATTTTTATTAATCGTTGTATGCAGAGATTCAGAAGTGCAGAGATTTCAGTCGCAATGCGGTTTTTACATCAAATTTCCAACCTTTTCCAGCATGTGAGCATCCAGCCTCGTGAAAAACTTTTAATTTTATATATTTTAGGGATCATTATTTTGTAACAGTAATTAGTAGATCAGGTCGTGACCGCGATGTCATTCACCGAGCTAAGCTCGACTGTTTCCCCAATGTTACGCCTGTCTGCGTTCTGTCGATGGTCGTTAAAAATTACATCCGAGAGAAATTTTTAAAGGTCCTGAAAAATTATAATATCTTTACGAAATAACTGAAATGTTTATGATGGAAGATTTTTGAATGTGTTATGCCCATTTCATACCGCCATCAAGTTTTTGTCTCTTCGAAATGGTTCGCTCTTGGCGGCGTTGTTACCTTGGTTTTTATCGATTTTTTCTCCGAATTCTTGAGTGATTAACCAACCTTATCTCAAATAGCCAGCGAGAAAACGTTAATAATTTGGAAAAGTAACGGGCTCAGTTTGAGCACGATACAATTAGAGCTACTGCCGGGGGTTACGGTGAGGCTCTGGAAGGTGGAGATTTGGGCGGGTGAACCTATGGAGAATATGTAAGTACGATGGAGAGAATGTCCAATGAAGAGCGGTCAACAGTCGTGACTGAACAAAGAGTAAAGGTCGATAAATTTGCTTCATTTACTAGTGTCAAGCAAGACCTTTACCTCTGAGAATCTAGTTTAAATGAATCGCAGCACATTCTGAAGTTTGTACACTTTCTGTCAATCTTTTTCTTAAAAAGAAACCTATTATTCTAATAATTTCCTTTGAATGGCCTTCCCTAATTTTACTCTCTTTTCCATTGCGAACGTTTCTGGTTGCCATGAGCGCTAAATTTCAGTTCAAAATAAGTGTAAAAATTCTTCATCCATGTACAGTATTGAGCAAACTTGGTGTTTCTGTTTTTTGATTATTAATGGATTCAGTCTTCAAATGTAATCAACTGGAGCTAAGAGTGATAGAAGGTCCCATTAAAGCATTATCCAATTGAATTACTTGGTGCTAAATTATATTGTTACCGGGGTCTGTTGCTTACTCCCTGTTCGTCGGGCCCAACATTTCGTTTAATTAGAAATAATTTTCAACGTATTCATTTGAAACAAATTTTAATCTCCAGTAATTTACCAAGTAGTATGTCATTTCGTACGTAATGATACGTTTGATCATTTAAAAACCTATTGTATAGAAATGCCCATGGGCTTTGCAAACAAGTTCATTCGTTATTTTGTTTGGTCTGGGGTGCTCCATCGTTTAACTTGACCTCCATTGTCGCAACAACATCGTGCCCTCTCGTTCGCTTGAATTGGACCCCCTCCCATTTTTCGGTTTATCAGACGATACCCAACCGTCCGGTGGTATGACGTTATATCCACACAACGCTGATATCTATTATATGTCTACCAGGTCTATGTGGAAAATTGTAACGAACCAAAATATTGAGAATCGATAAATAACATCGATATTTTCGAGTTGGGCATTATTGTCCCGATGTGACCTATGTGCTAATATGGACGATATTACTTAAAGACGGTAAATGCTTGACCCAACTTGTAAAACAAACAAAATGTAAAACCCAACTTGATGTTCAACTGTTTTACATCGTTTCCTGGCAGCGACCCACGTCTCATCACGCCAGATCATGATTTCGCATGGAAACAAAGGTGTTGCGTTTTTATACGAAATAAAATTTCATGTACGTATTATGTATTCCGTGGCGTGAAGCCTGTTACCATTGACTTGGCGGTCGACATTACCCGGGGTACCCGAAAATTATCGCCAAGTCGATGTTTGCCCGCCACCTAGATATTTAATTTATATTCGCGTTCGATATTATAAAATGATTGAAGCACAGCCCTGCCCGTGAGGCCAGCTCGGTCATTGTCACCTGTCTCGGCTCCTCCGTCCGACGGGAGTGAACATTCAGAAAAGACGGCAGAGTGGTTGGTTACGACCGCGGCCGGAAGTGGTGTTCCAGTGTCACTGGGTGACCCGGTGTGGCTGGGTCGTGCAGCTAAAGGAGAAACGAAGGGAGTGGGCGGCTTAGGGTAGAAGTCGGGCTCCCATGTCGTGGCCGAAGCCTTCTCCCGGATCTTGTGGCCACGGTTTGCTGACTCGGGCGCACCCTCCTACGCCGTCGACGACGCGAAGAAAGTGGTCATATCCTCCTCAAAAGCGATCTTGCATGGCTTGGCAAGGGAGAGAGAGTCTGTAGCAAAAACTCATCCGGTTTGCGCTGGTCTGCCGCGGTGCCCGACCGGGGAATAAAATTTGTACGTGGGTTGGTGGGTGGTTGCCCGCGTCTGTGATTGACATCAATCGATGAAGTCTCCGTTAGATTAAAAATTTGCCATGGGGGAAATGTGTAAAATTTTCATGATCGAAGTGGCCTGGATTCGCGTCGTTGTTGTGATAATATACCATATCGGCAAAATATATAAAAATGTTTTGAGACATCCAACAATGTCATTTTTAGAGGTTTAATGTGCACCTTAAATGTAATAAAATATTTATGAGTGATCTCGACGAGTGTGGCCATTGAATTTCCTATACAATATGCGCTCTTCGGCCGTAATCCTAGGACGAACGTGGACGTATGAATGAACCATTTGTGTTTTATGGGTAGTCTGCCGTATTTGTTTTTGAAATCTTAAAAATATACCAATCCTAAGGACTTGGAAGCAGTAAAGTAGCTCTGCCACTTGAGGGTGTAAAAGTTACTAATGTTGTTTGGTTTCAAGAAAGGAATGACCCTTTTGTGATGAGGGGATGATGTTTAAGTCCGTTTATTTGTTGATGCACACAACTATTGCCGGCCCCGGTGGCGGCGTGGTAACGACCTCTCCTGTCAACCCAGAGGTAGCTTGTTCGATTCCCACCTTGGTGGATATTTATCCATCAAGGGCTTGGGGATTTTTAATTGTTCATATTGCTATATCGTCGTTAAAAAGTCCAATGTAAAGGCCAAAATGCTATTTTCGGATTAATTTGAAATAAACTAGTGAAAGGAGAACCTATGATCGAGGTCAGTATCGATGTTAAAATTATTTAACGAGTAAAAGGTTATGACTATGACGGATGGTTCAACTGAACTTCCTATTCTGTGCTCGCCGAATATTGTTTTGGTTGTTGTTATAAATGTTGACGAGAGAGGAAGACGGCTTCTGACGCGTTGGGACGGATTTTTTGAAACCCCAGCGGTAGAAGCGACTTGAAAAAGCAATAAAACAAACATTTCAGTGCGCTCGAGTTGGTTTGAGAATAGTTGAGGCGGATCGTTAAAGATATTGAACGACACTCGTGAGACTGAAAGCTTGCATAATTGTTTTCAAATTCCACTTCTCTCACGTCAGCAATTAGTCATTTGTCCCTGAATCGAAAGGCCACTTATGTTCGTCCGTCACAATTGAATAGTCGAGTCCGAAATAGGAATAATATCGGGGAGTGGCTTCTCTAACCGCTAGGCATAAAATCGAGAGAATACGACGACTAGGTTTAAGGACATCTGGGGCAGCACTCTTCAGTCGAATCTGTACGTTACCTGCGCCGAAGGAGCTCCTGCTCTCCGCCTGGTGGTGATGAAAGGCCCCTTTTGTTGGCAGGGCTCATGTTTGTTCTTTTCTGCCGGCACATTGTGTGCGTGGGAGCGCTAAGGTGAGAACTGAGAAGCGGATGTGGGCTCCAGACACGCATTTAACTTCCACTCTTTTCTGACGTAGCCTCAACTGTGTCGGTGGTTGCAGGCTAGAGGGATGTGCGAATTGTATTTCGATGCAAGTCCTCCTTTATGTTTCTCGTGTAGTAATCATGCGATGCATCCTGTACGGGGTGTATGAAGAGATTTGAATATACTGATGGTTTTGCTTCAATATTTCATTTTTTAGTATGGTGTGGTAGTCCAGTGGGTAAAGCATTGGGCTGCAGAAGGCTCTGGTTTCGCATACGGGTGAATTAGGCCTCCCTCAGCTTCACACAAAAGATAATTCGTGTGTCAGATCTTTCATGTAAATCGCTGATAGCGCAGGGAAAGTGCGTGTTTCCCCACTACCCTGATGACCCTCGTGTGTCATCAACCCTCGGCTTGATAACTTCTGTTTGGTTTTTGTTTTGATTCGAGCGAATATTTTTGAGGTTGCTATACCTTATCACGTAAGCAGAGTTATGATTGTCCTGCGGACATAATAATGATTCGTGCATCAATACTCTTCACATTAATAAATACCTTTGCTTCATGCTTTCACCGCGGAATAATTACACATTGCAGTGGTGGAGTTGACAGGGCTAATTAGATATATCCTCTCGGCTTAAGTGGAAGGCAAATCACTGCTGACTCACAAGTTTTAAAAATCATAGTAATGATTTTCCAGTCAATAAATACTACGTCATTTTTTGTATAGAAAATTGTCGTGAAAAACCACCGTTTTGATGCTGCATTGAACCAATGCGTCTTATTGCTCAATTGGTAAATTTTCCATTAATCGGATCAGTTTTACATGGATGCATTTTATTTAGTTGCCCAACCCTATCACAGACACCTTGTTTGTTCCCTTTGGCGGCCTCGCCCTCGTCGCTATCTTGCCCAGCGTTTTCATGTAAAGACGGCGCAAGGTCTCATGCTATTCGCCCTCGTCGGTGTCAATGGAAGGGTTCGACATCCGCTGCAATGGTCCTTGGATCCCGGGGCGTGACAGCACCATGATTAATACTTATGCGACGCTCAACAATTTATTTCGGTGGCGACATGATGTGTGTATTCCTAAGTTTCACAACCGAGGGAACGGTATTGACCCGGTATGGTAAATCAGCTAGCCGGGGGAAACTCTTGGCATCTAAAATTCAAATTTTCATATCGGTAGTTGAGTTTTTGTTGCTCTCGTGTTTTGATTCAATCTCCTAAATTGAAGTATTACTAACACACTACCTGCCACCATAATAACGTATGCGTCTCCTCCGTGTGCATAATTAATAAAAAAAATTTAATGCTATATCTATTCATGCTAACTATCTGAGCAGTCCTACTACACATATAATATGTATAACCCCAACTTGTCTCGTGCGACCACTTTTGATAAAAATTATTAAGCAGTTGACCGGTATGTGGGTCGCTTTATTCCATGGGTAGGGCTTTGGACTGCTAACCGTAGGTACCGGGTTCGACTCCCGGGCAAGCATATTTTTGCACCTGCAGCTCCACCCAAGCTATGTGATTTTTTGGGCACCAGATCTTCCTGGGAAACCATAACCGGCATAGGGAAAGGAACTGCCCCCCCCTACCCTGATGTGCAAATTTCAGACACCGTCGGACTTTGTACTGGGTGAACTCAGTCATCAACTGTTTATGGTTTATTTTAGTTAACCGGTTAAGTGTTGCGTGTATAATTGCCAGTAATATTCTTTAAGACTGAATAGGTCATAGACAGCTCGTAGACTAAAAAAAAATGATTTAACCGAGTTATTCGACATCCCTGAAATGTGTTATGAAATAATTTGTTACAATGAGAAAAGACTACAAATGCCAAGATACTTATAACATTGTATAGCCCTTCCAGCGTTGCGTTTTTATGGATCGCAATAAGTAATTTCATCCGTTTCTGTCAGTACATCGAAGAAGTAAATTTCCCTCTTTCGATGATTCCACAGGATCCTATGTTTGGGATAACAGGTCAGGGTAATAATGACTGATAATACACTGGAAGTAGAGAATTTTAATTTATTCATATGTGGATGATAAATAATTTCCATCAAAATAAAAATGGATTGAATATTAAAGATTTGGAGTAAATAGGCCATGAGGCTAAATGCCTTGGGGAGCAGATTCTATTTCTCCGTTTCAAATTCGGTAATCTCAATACGTGAAGCTAATAATTGAGTGAGTAACCCATAGGACAGACTTCACCGCCTTTTCTATTACTCAACGATTAATTTTTGTTCGTCTACTGTTAGCCGCTGGATAATGACCTTGGGCTTTCACTTGATGGAAATTCATTTTTGTAGGAAAGCGATGCGTGGGAAATCGTTATTGATCGTCCAGTCGAATCATCGAGCTTGGATAGTTCGGATACCGAGTCTCTTTGTGCAACGCTATTGGAAATATTGAAATCACTGCCTTTAATTTCTGGCGATTTTACATTAAAAATTTGGCTGCTGTAATTAGGAGGCACCGCACGGATATATTAAAGGGTAAGGGTGCTTGTTTTTGAATTTTTGCATTTGCGGGGTTACGTATTCTATGATTTTTTTCACGGGGAGAGCGTTTTTCACTGGAGAGAATGTTGGCTAGTCGGGTGAAGCGCCCGAAGTCGAGGTTTCAGCCCTTTCAATTTACGAAGAATTGACGCTTTTGAAATTTTTTATTCATTACCGGATTTAAGCTCTCAAGAAAGTCTCTTCCAAATTGCCCTGAGTGAATTGTCTTGTTATTCTCCAACCTTTTACTTGTGTGGTTGGTTGGTTGCCACGCGGAGTAACTTGAATGCTGTCATTCTCCGTCCAGAACAGGATTGACTTAGGGTGGCCGTGTCAGTTCCGCCAATGATACCCGCTGCTGCTATCAGAATGCCCTGGCCCTGTAATTTTCTTCCCGTTCGTGTAATTACTGTCGTCCAATCACGAAGGAAATGAAACGTGACCGTATGAGAGTAGTTGTACGTGCTTACGGGCGTTTCGAGAGCTCAATTTAATCGTCGTTTTGGCGACGCAGGCATTGTTCCATCTGCGTCTGTAATTGCAAGGGCTTTTGGGACTGCAGATTTTGTTGGATGACGGCCTAAGTAGAGTGCATGCATGTTACGGTCGCACAGTTTACTGAGAGACAAAACGTTATTGAACTACCGATCTTTCCATTAAGATTTATGAACATTTATAGTTTTTTAAGAATGTTTCCATTTATTCGTATTTGGTTCAAGTCTTTCATCATGCATCCGTTGACGTAAAGTATGTAATAAGTTTAATAATGATATAGTTTTCACTGTATTTTTGTCTGTAAGCTAGTGTCGAAATGGAACTTCAACTCTCTTATCACATGCCAAGAAAGTCGGAAAGTTGTTTTTTTAACTATTCCACGACGCAAATTATCTGTTCGGGGGGTTCGGATAAATAGTCGTCATTTATGTGTGATTGCCACGGTAAATGTGTTTTTATTTTTATACCTCATCCCAGTCCTGATCTCTTAATGTAGTCCTTGTGGCCCTTTAAACCCATAAATGTTTCGTTATTTGTTTTTCATCATATTTCGATCTTTCAATTTCGTCCGCTGTCTTTTTATTGAGTACCTCGCCTTTAATTGGCAATTTATGATACGCTAGCAATAAAATAATTAAATGGACACTTTCTGAACGAAGATTACGTAGGCGAGCGTCAAGGGGTATTCTGAAGTGTTTTGACCACATCTCTCTATGGTCGGCTCAAATGGGTGCATAGGAGGTGATTGTATCCCCTTTGAATTTGTTAGTGCTCAAAAAGGTAGATTAAATTATCTTTCCTTGCGTTTTGGATTTTTGATACAAGACATTTTATTTATTCCATGCATTCGCTGTTAACATCGCCCCGTAAATTATACATGAAAGTAGGAAAACTTCGGCAGGAAAATACGATGACTAGGATGCTGTTTACCCTTGCTATGCAGCGATTATGTCTCTATTATTCTTTCTGCTATTCAGCCTGACTTGATTTCTAACTGGTAATACCATATACGATGATATGCCGATGTTCCCGTACGCTGATTAAATGGTGCTTCGATTTCCACGCCCAAACCCGCTCGGATGGTTCCTAGATCCAGCAAATGGCTCACCCTCCCAATATCCGGACACATCCTGTTCGTTCGACGGACTCGTAATTGCGGTGAAATTCGGGGGCGAAAGGTGGAGGACGCGATTGGGTTGGAGGAAGGGTAGTGTTTATCATAGGCCTCCGCCCTAGTTACGATTTCGAGGAACGGGGAAAGTTGGGAAAGATCGTCGGTGGATGCGTCGTTGAAATTCGGGGGAGTGCACCTCAGGGACAACATCGCCTCAGGGCTTGCGCCGCCCTGCAGTCCTCTGGTCGCCAGGCCGGAATGTTTGTTCCTTTCTCTCTAGTGAACTTACACGAATGGAAGCGCATTCCTTTCGACGCCACGTGCATTCCGAGATGGACGTCAACTCAAATGTTAAGTCGGACACATTGTGATCCCCTAGACGTAAATTATAAAAATCTAAGAAACAGAATAAATTAACATGGTGGACATTAATTTCACAGCATTCGAGTGACAGTCGTTAGGCGTGGTCTAAACCCAGTGACGGCATTCATTACCTTCAACATAGATATCCACCTTCTACGTATATTGCCAATAGCTTACACTTCATCTGATAGGGCCTCTTCTGTTCTTAATATACATAAATGACTTAAGCACACACGTTAGTAGCAATCTAAGGTTATTTGCTGACGACACGGTGATATACAGGGAAATAAGGAGCCAACTAGATCGCGAGCTACTCTCTAGAGACTTAGACAATATCTCGGGATGGTGCAATAAATGGGGATTAACACTTAATATAGATAAATGTGCAGTTTTGAAATTTTGGAATAAAGGAAGCGAGGAACAGGATATAAACTACAAAATAGAGGGTTCAGTATTGACTACGGCAAATCAAGTTAAATATTTGGGGGTTGTTCTAACACCACGCCTTTCATGGGGAGCACATATCAGGACAATATGCGGATCAGCTTTAAAGAAACTTGGCTTCATAAAACGGGTGGTGGGGAAATGTAATGAAAAAGTTAAAGAGAGGTGTTATTTTGCTCTAGTTAGACCTCATTTGGAATATGCCGCAAGTATTTGGGATCCGTGGGAGAAAATTTGGCAAAAAGAATTAGATAAAGTCCAGAGAAAATCCGCTAGATTTGTTAAAAATTGTTATGATAAAAACACAAGTGTGACAGGTCTCTTAGGGGATTTAGGCTGGGAACCACTTGAAGTGCGGAGAGAACAAGCGAGGCTTAGACTTTTAGAAAGGTTCAGAACAAACGAGTTTAAATATGACACTGAAGGAATTATAATGGCCCCACACTACTTAGGTAGATCAGACCACAAAGATAAACTAAGGGAGATAGATTCCAAGACAGATAGGTACAAATACTCATTCTTTCCCCGAACAATCAGTAATCATAATAGCAAGAAACCGAAGTCACTTTAGAAATATTAAAAACTTTGAATTTACAAGTCGGAACAAAATTAAACACTATAGAGATGTTAGGTATACTTTCAGGTGCATGTGTATGTTAGTTGGTAGTTTGAGTGTTTGCATGTGTGTTGGGTGTAAGTGTTCATGCATGAATGTATGCCATGTTTTTTTTTTATATATGATTTTGTCATTATTGCATGCGATTTTTTTTTTATTATTTTTCTTTTCTAAATTATGGGTGGTGTCCTAGCACCCCCCGCCACACGCCCTTGCGGCGGCTTGCGGGGTATTGAGTAGATGTAGATGTAGATATGTACCGCTCATGGGTCGATCTCTTCATTCGCCAATAGGAGTGCGCTTCCTTCATTTTTGGAGTTTCTTTTTTAGTATGCGGTCAATAGTCCGTATGCCATGATTGTTATATTAGATAACTACAATAAGAAAAATAATTGGGAAAGAAAACGACTCGCTCTGTGTCGAGGATTACAAGATTGTATTTCCTCAGTGGCACGGTGCATGAAGAAGCGAATTGCTATGGACTTTTTGCCACTGCAATTCTGTCTTAAAATAGTCCAAATCGAGGAATGGCATGCAGAACTCCGAATAAATTTCAATCGGTTTTCAATTGCTGGCAAAAGGTAATAATTGCTGTCGACAGCATAACCTGGTATGTTCAAAGACGACGTAATTCTGATGACCAGCCGAGCATACATTTGAGTATCATACGGCACGTGCACGTTTTGAGTACAGATTATATTGTAATGAAGGACCTCGTTGATTTCCGCTGCCGACGAGAAAAACGTACACAGAAGGACTTAGGGTGGTGATAGATAGCGGTGGAGGGTCGCGGGACGTCCTCTAGTGTAAGTCATGCGGCAGTGATGCACGGATTCATATAGAGGAAATATTAATTTTGTTACGAAATGGTGTGGTAGACTCAACTCCTCCAGAAAATAAAAGCTTTTTTAAGTGCATGAAGTGTGAATATTGTTCTTCCAAATTGCATTGCAATGCAGTGGCAGCTTGTTTTTAAGTGGAAGAATGCATAAGTTTTCTTATTTTTTCATCTCTCTCATCTTCTCTAGCTGAATCGTAAATATTCGATATTTTAACACACTTGTTTAGACTTCGCAGTCCTAAAGGTTAATGTGTTGATCTTCTAAGTGATTTGTGGTGAAGGGTCATAGCCACAAGCATGGGTTAGACTTTTTTTTCATGGTATTTAGAGATATTTGTTCATGAAGAAATATTAGTACTTGCTGGGATGTCGTTGATAGCAGATAGGTTTTTTGTCTATCTTGCTGCGGTTGAGACCTTTTCGTAAAAGGAATATTTTAATCTATCGATGCATTGGAATCCGACATGTTGGTTTGTGAATACGACCAATTTTTTTCATCTTCACGCAGTTGCCCGGCGTCGTGGAATCAATTGCATGTTGCTTGTGTGGTACTGTAATCTATTTAAGGCGGTGATAAAACTTCGTCGTTACTCAATAACAGCATGCGTAGTTTGCATGGGAGGGCATTTGAACTCTCAACCAGATCGCTTTTTTGTACTCAAGTAATTGTTGTGCGTAGTTGTGGGGGGATATTGGTTTGTGGCATATTCCTTTAAAGACGCAATATTCTCCTCGTGCATTTTCAATTCGTTAGTCATGGCCGTGAAATTAATTTTTATATGCATGTATGACGGAGTAGAGTTGACTCACATTTTTCCCGTTCTTGTGTCCGTGAAGTTGGAATTCGTATTCCCATGTCAGGAACATATCGACTCTTGGCGTATCACTAGTTCGCATTCTTGGAGTTGTTGTTTCAACTTTCAGCGAAGAGAGTGTAGGATAAACTTGGATAGATGAAATTTTGTTTATCTTACTCATCGAAACAAGTATGTTTGTAAATTTTCGCCCTCATTTTGGCGATTTTTTTCGCGGCTATGATTTTGCGCTATTCTTCAGTTATTTGCAAGTTTCACCATTTGATTCTGGTTGGTATTTTATTACACACTCCATACCCAGAGTTGGCCTAAGTTCATGGTATGGTCGTTGAATGTGATCATCACCTGCCAGATAAACTGCTGGGAGAGAGGCACAAATCTGGGATACATTTATTGGCATAACTTTCAAGTGTGCTGAACAAAATATCGCCCTTAGACTTAAGTCGTAGATCATATTGCTCCGCAGTTTCTTCTGGTACGCTTCATGTTTCCTTCGAGGAAAATCCCACATGCATGAACTCGTCTGAAGCAGGGTTTCGCAGTGCTTGGTAACATTTTCTCCGCAGTCGTTATCGCATTGCAAGGGATGCGAGCGAACCTTTTGACACCCGTCACACTGTCCCGCGTCACAGCCTCGCGTCGTGCGACTCGTGTAAAATCAGCTTGGGAGGAGTCAGCTTTCTTCGTGATATCGCAAGAGATTCTCAGTTTAATTCATAATTTTAATTTATATTGCTAATTACTTACCGTTTCAGGTTCCATCGCGTCCCATCGAAAACGTAACCTCAGGACTTGGTACGTCACTGGGTAATGCTTGCATTTTTTCAATGACAAGTTCAAGCGTCGTGATCACTAAAATGTAATTATCTCATGATCTTAAGGCATTTTTTTAGAAAATACACTTGATTACCTTGCTACCTGTGTGGTATTAGTTTATATTCACGCCTACTGCTCGCGAGTTGGGCCCTTTAGCAAAATAAATAGGAATCCTTTGTTAAGTTTCAAATATTTGGGAGCCTGAAAATTAGATTGAGACATGGTCAATAAGCGATTCGTGGTATTTAGCAGAGACGACACACATTTTGGACGCTAGCTGTTACAGGAATTGTTCTTACCCCTTCTAATTTGATGCAAGTAGAAAATTTTCTATCACTATGGTTTGAATGAAGTTCCATTGGATGGATTCAGTTGACGAATGTTCCTTGTAAAAATCGAAGAATTTATAATGTTCAAAATCACTCTATTCAATGGATACACATGCTTAGAAGTTCAATTAATCCTTATGTCATTGTTTAGCGCTAGTTGAAGAGACGAAGGAGGAGGAGTTCTAGAAAATACGTTAAATTTAAATCTATAGCGAAGAACATAACTTTTGATATGTTTCTTCCGTTCCGCTGCGAAATATCAGAGTCTAATTAAGTACCTGTTTAAAAGCCCGTTTGACTCGAAATGCAATATCTTCTGGAAAAATAGTGCCATCTCTCGATAAGTCTCGATTACCTGTACTGCTTAAACCTATGGCGCTAAGTAACAAAATCGTCTGAAGAATGATTTTAGTTTTGCACTTGCCCGTCTAAGGTTTTTCCCATCCCTGTCTTGGCGCTTCTTCTTTCGTTGTTTCTGGCTTTTAACGGGGTTTAGTTGGCCAGATCGACTTTTTCTCGTCCCCTTCCTGTCTCATCATATCTCTTCTGCAAGCGCAGAGGTGGCGGCCAGAGGATAAATATGTCGCCCGGCGAGAACCCACCCCATGGAGGCACGCGAGCCCCAACTGCTCGAGTGCTGACAACGCCCCCGGCTTAAACGGGAGTTTCCAACCTCCAGAATGTTTTTTTTTCTTGTATTTTGCATTTACCGTGAAAGTGCAATGGAATGTACGTAGGTAGAAGAACCTTTGGAAAGGAATGAGAAACGGAAAAGAATTGGTTGGGTTTGGATCATGAGTGGAGACCTTCAAGTTGTAGGTATCGTAAGCTGGTAATTGCTCTGGCATAAAAAGTTTTATATTCCCTAGGTCCGATCGGTAAATATAATACCTAAAGGAGGACTACGAGTGATGGATAATGTTTCTGTTGTTTTGGCAAGTTACAGCCTCTTTTTTTGTTCCACATAATAGATAACTTTTGGAACTATTTCTTTAAATAACAACGCGAGTATATGGCTTTGTTTATATCTAAATATTTATTAGAACCTGATATATATTGCGCAGGCATGGTGTTTTACTCGTCTATCCAACTATTCCTACGAGCCCAAGAAAAGTAGATAAACAGCGCCTAGCCATATCGTAGAAAAACTGACGGAAGTTATGAACCTGTAGCTCCAATTTTGTGGGTGCATCTCTGAAGGTTGTAATGGGAAAAATAGATGCTGCATTTAAAAAAATCGGCATGGTGTTTGCTTTTTGCTTAAGTTCTGAACTTTAATATCGTTTTTAAGTAGAATGCTAGTGGATTATTTAATGATGTTTAAATAATGTTGACACGCGCTTAAAGAAAAGTTTAATCGTGATTAAACGGTGGATTTATGTCTTTTAGAGAACTGTGAGGAATGAAACAATGAAGTCTTGTGCTTAGGTTTGAACCTTCATAGTAAACTGTAAAGCGTTTAATATAACCTTCCGTGAAGCGTGGGTTGGAGAACATCGCCCAGATTCATTCTATTTGGGGTTGGCAAGCCCACGCCACCGCACCGCCCTACAAATGCACCCACCGCTCGACGGGCGAGGGCGTGGCTCGCGCGGACTTACTTCAACTCTTTTTTTCACCGGTTTTCTCATTTATTCCGTGCACAGCTACTTTACTGGTAAGCCTGGAGAACCTGAAAATAATCGAATTTGGCGCATCATGGGATCCAACCCTCCCTCCCTCCTCCAGTAATGAAGTCTTTCAGGGATGTGGATGATTGTAAATCAGATTTAAATTGATCAGTCATGATTTGATTGTGCAATTCAAACTTTCCGGCGCCGATAGTGCGAACTCTGGAACGCGTTCCTTACGTAATGTCGATACGGTCTAAAGCGTAGTAGATACCCTAGAAGGTTAAACCGTGCTTATGCTATGTGAAGCGAAAAAATTGACGGAGTAAGATAATGAATTAATTCATTTGATAGGGCATCAAATATTCATGCGGGAATTATCCACATTCACTTGTTTTTTACCGTTAGTTTTCGTACCTAGTTGTCTTGTCATGCATTCAGGTGTGGCTAACTTGTAAATGTAATTTTGGTGGATGTATTATTTTTTCTCGACGAGTTTTATAGTTTGCTCTAAAATATCTAACGTTTTTCGATTTTTGCGTAAATGAAATGTCGGCCTTCCGGTTTACGTTGGGATTCGACTTACGTTCGCGTAGGTTTTCCAATTTTTGTCTTCCTGTTTCCATCATTACTCTTTTCCTGTTTTTATCACCTTCAGTTTACCTTTCCACCTCAAATAAAATCTAAAAAGCCTAAGTCGCTGTTTGAATTGCTGATACAATTTAATATCCCATTGCGGAATTTTATTCACAGACGCAGTCTCCACTTTCAAAAATAAACTTGATTCCAGTGGTACAATGTAACATTTGCGTCCGCTGAGTCAGTCATCTTAGGGAGCCGGGCCCATTTTCTGCGAAAATCCTACCTTAGTTAGCTTACACTAGCTTAGTTAACTTAGTTAAGAAATGTGTTCACTGTCTTTTCATAACTGTTGGTTTAATGCTCCATTTGCTTCCACTGCTTCGGGTACGCTTTGATTATAAATCCCATGCTCTGACATTTTCTGCCGGAAGAACAGTATTTTATTTCGAGGCGAGAAACCTTTTGTGTTTGTGTTTCGAGTTGTGACGTTTATATCGATAGTACGTCCTATTCCCGTACCGCTTAAAGTATTCATTTAAGGAACGACATTGAGCCAGGCGTTTTTAATATCTCCATCAAGGTTGCAACTCGTGTATATGCATTGTTCTTCATGCATGCGGCGAGGCCTTGCGGTTATGAAAAAGAACAATCGATCCTATATTAGCGATCGATCCCGGTGACGGCGGTGGTGATTCAGTGTGCATTAGCTATTCCAATATTTTATGCGAGCTTTTAAAAAGCAAGGGTCTCGACCTAATTCCCGATGGAAGTGTATTGTAAGCAAGGTAGTAAGAGCAGTAAGGTCGCGAGGCTGAATTTCGATGCGTAATTTCTTAGGACGGCTTAGTACGAAAGGGGGCCTCTTAACTATCTCCGGCCCAAAAATTTCGCCACGTTTTCAGATTTGCCTTAACGTTTCCAAGTGGTTCGTGCCCGTTTAAATGCTCTACCCCCCACCTCTATCTTTGATTTTACGCGGCTCGAGAAATAAATAGTGCTGATGCGCCTCTGTTGAATGCGTTCGTAGTACTGGAAGATTGCCCCAGTAAAAATCTCGTATGGGGGATTTTAAAAGCAAGGCACTGGCGATAATTAGTCATATTGAAAAATACATCATGAAAACCTAAGCCGTTGCTATGGTATCCTTAATTGATAGCTCGTTTGGGTGTAAACGGAGTTACCACGAGTACCTTTCAGAAGAGGACCGATTCCTAGGCACCACAATTAAGATTTTATTCATCAGTATAAAAAGCTTGACCATAAATAAAAAATATATTTTTCTTGATCTCAGCTGTTTAATTCCGGAATAATCAAGAATACTCTTTAACAGCACATTATTTGTGGTTAGGGCAACCGAACACCAAAATATCAGCTGAATCGTTAATACAATTTTATTGGTATCGACATGATTTTAATTGAAGCTGGCATTCCTTGCAAAAAAGAGAGATTCATCATGCCACCAGCTTTTGACATCACAATAAAAGTTCTATTCCCGAGTCTAGTGTTAGGAATTTTGACCTTCAGGTTGACTGAAATGCACACACTTGATATCCGCGGTGCCAATTAGGGCGACAAGGTTCGTTGGTAGAATGGTAAACGAGGGGTGATGAAGTTTTCAAAGCGTTATTTTTGTTAAAAAAAATGCGGTCATGGTGAATGTAATCTCTATTTTTTGAATGATTAACTAGCAGCTTAACTCCGTATCGTAAGGCTAACTAAAGTGGATGATGTATGGTTTTCTTCCGAAATTAATTTTTGCTGCAGGAGTAGAGTCTTAAGCAGTACATGCAAAGCGTAGTTATTATTTTTTTTAAATAATCCCTTAAACCATTGGTGCTCGATTAGGAATTCCACTCGTTCCGGCGTACAGGTAGACTTTCCGTCGTTGGGCTGCGTGTGAAGGAGGAGGTGAGGAAGGTATCAGATTGATGAACTCCGTCGTTTGAAAACTTCGGCGTAATTTCACTTCGTTGGAAATCCCTTTTCCCAAAACTCCTCCGCCGCAAATACGTTTCCGCGGAAACGACCGAGTTGGGTACGTTTCTCGGGAGAGAAAATTGTGTATTTAGGCTTTTAAAAATTTTCTCTGGCGCCTGTTCAAGGATTTAGTTTTGCCCGACTGGACTGCTTCGAACGGCCCTTTCACGAATGGAAATATCGCTCTCAAATGACGCGCACAATTAGGCACAGGACTGTGATTATATCTGACTTTTACTACGTCTCCGTCAATTAGTGTAGCTCGTGTGTTTAATCGATTATGCAGTGACGGTGAGAGTCACTGCTGTAGCTTTAAATGGCACTACAGCTACGGGCAACTACAACTGATCGCTTGCAAACTTTTCAATTGGGAGTACCTCAGGCTTCCAGCGCATTCTTGTCGTCATTTTCAATTGAACACTGAAATTCAAGTGTTGTGATGGACAGTAAATATTTCGCGCACCTTCTTTCGGCCTTACGAACATTGCTTTCAAAATGATTGTGCAGATAGAATTATCCAAGTTGCGTGCCAAGTCGAACCCATTTTTATTTGAGTATTCTCTTTTTTATTTGTATCGCTAGTGTACGTTTTCGTCGATTTAGTGTTTTGCTGCAAGCTTTTTATATTTTAATACGCGATTCGATCATTAAAGCATTGTTGAATGTTGGGATCGCTATCTTTATTTTTAGCGAATGTCTAAAAAAATCTCTTTTTTCACTTACGCGAGTAGTTACGTCATTCCGGTTCATTTATTTGAAAAACGTGAACGGGCTCCGCGGTCGCCGTCCTCATTGGGCTGGCGCCTCGCGGTTCTGGCCGTTCTCATTGGATTCCGCGGAAGCCGCCAATATTTCCTTCCCAACGGAGTTAGCGAAATAGATGGGTCACTTCTCGAAAGAGGGATCCTTGGGAGAAGCTAAATTGGTAGTTTATAATTAGCCTACCATTAGCAGCGTAGGGGTAGCATAATCGTATACGAACCCATTCCCACCCAGGGCTGATTCACATACATGGTGCCCTACAAATCAACGCTTAGTTGTGTGGCATCGAGTCCATCCTTTCCCTGTGCCGTCTACGTTGACCCAGGAAGACCTGGTACCGGTGAAGCTGTGGTTGCCCCAAGGGTTCACACGGAATCGATCAAGGGCCCTCCAGACTGAAGCCCGAAGCTCTAACAACTGGACCACCACGCCCCCTAATTGTCAATAGAAAAGTAATTAATTCAAATATGTCAATAAATTTTACAAAAGCTAAAATGCACTGAAATACAAATACGTCCATCGTAATACCGAAATAAATACAGATAGAAAAGAATTTCTCATTCTGTTAGTTCATGACAATTCTTCAAGATAAAGGCAGCTTTCTGTGCATCTTGTTTATTTGCGAAAGCAACTCTGCGGAGGTTCCCACCACAACGGTAAGAATAGAGGCGTGCCTTGAGAGTAAGTGAACGCTCTCGTCGTTTATAGTCCACCGCAATCGGGCTAACTTGCTCAATTTGGACGGATTGAAATGAATAAAAATTATCCCACCTCGTGGATATCAATGGCGGGGTGGCGGAAGTCTGGAAGTATGTAATCTACATGTGCGCATTACTCCATAAAGCCGCCGCCAGGGCGTGTGGCGGAGGGTGATAGGGTGCCAGTCATTATGGATAAATATGAGCTTTTACGGTATCATCCTGGGGAGTGTCCGTCCATTGGCGGGAGCGATGGGTAGTCGTTCTGTGTGCTTGTCGGGTGTCCTCGGTCTGGAGTTGCTCTTCCCGCACTACCATCTCCGACAACCTCAACCCGTCGTCGACGGCATTCGTTTCGGGGCTTTGGCTTACTGACCTCAATACCCTCGGCTCGCTCTTCCCGCCCCTCGCAGTTTCTTTTGGCCGCGAATCGCTCTCGCATTCCCCGCCAATCTCTCCCACCCCACCGACGAGCTACTCCTCCAACATCCCGCCCCCTCCCTCACGAGGTGGGAGTTGCCTTATCATCACCCCCACTCCTGCGTGCTCTCGTCTTCCGCGCCTCATTTGTCGCATCTCGACCTCGCGGCCGACGCAGCCATGGGTGTCCCCGATGGGATTTTTCTCCCGGGAGTCTCGACCTCGGTCGCCGGAGAGAATTCGAGTCAAGGTGGCCGTTTTCCCGCCTATTTTCTTCTCCACGTGATTTTAACCGGAGAAGATCCGCGGGTAGGCTGTGCTTCGAGACATCCGTCTGGCTATTATTTCGCGTGTATTGCTTTCGATTATCAACCGTTTAAATAAGTTTTAGTTGAACATAGACTGTGCATTGCTGCACTTCTTAGCCTCGTCTAGCGAAACACATTCTGACTTTAGACCCAACGGCAAACCCTTCTTTAATTCCGCAAACTTCCGTCCCCCCTTTATTCCATCCCTATCCTTTTGCTACCCTTAGCTTGCTTGCCTAACGTCCTCGCTTTGAACAAAAGTTTTTAGCGTTCCATCGCCAATCTCTTACCTTCTGTAGATTTCTCCCCACAACGTTCTCCCCTCCGCCACTATGCCTAATATCTCTTTATTTTGAATATCCTATCCGTCCATTTTTCCGTTTGGTTTTGACACAATCGCTTAATTGTTTCCGATGTCTCATATTAACTAGCATTGAATGATCGCCCTGAGGAGCTACGACTATGGAAATAATGTCGCATTATATAAGTATCCACTTCTAAGACAAGCGCCGATGGCCACACCTAAGGTTGGGGTTTGAACCTCTGACCATGGGATTTTCCTACTCATACTGTGTGCATTCCGGAAGTAATGCAATTATTTGTAATTTATTAAGTAAGTCTTCAGTCTCAGTACTGCGGCAGGATGTACAAAAAGTAAGAAGAAAGCTTTGTGATATGAGTTATACGAGTTATTTTCACACCTTGTGGTATAATTTTGTGGGATACAGCCATCATGTAATAAATCACGCCAAACTATGTTCTACAGTCGAGAATTACCTAGTGTGTAAGAGCATGATCAGGTTTTCCAAGATTATTCGGGTCTCCCACCGGGTCCACGTTCGTAGGTTTGCCGACGTTTCGATGGCCGAGTCGTCCATCCGCGTGGACCCGGTGGGAGACCCGAATAATCTTGGGAAACATTATTCGCCGGGAAAATACCAGATCATTCTTCAGCATAATTAGGAATCGCTTGCAAAAACTTAACGGGAATGGTGTCGATGTTTTTCTCTCGTTGAACTCCTCGGTTTTCTTCTGGTTTCAAACATTTCAGCAAAGCGTCTGATGCAATTTGAAGAAATGCCTTGATGGGTTTCGTTATCGTCCATCCACCGCCATATGTTCACTTAGTTAAAATACCAGAGGATTCCGAGGCGCAATGCAAATCTCAGCTTACGCAGTTATATTATCGCTGAAGGTGGTGGATCCGTGCCAGTCCGCAGTGCCTTGCCCTTTTTATGCGACTCCTTCAAGGTGTTTTTCCTTGTGTCTCTGGGCGTATTGTGTTCAGCCTCCACTTGCGCCCACTCGCCGCCCCCGCGTAACGCCAATTGAACCTCGTTAGGAGAGCTTCCGCGTTGCGATCGCATGGAGAATATCTCGCTCTCGAACCGCGTTACGCTCGTGTGCGAATCGACAAAGATCTGTTGCCTGTCGTCGAATTTGCGGCAAATTTAATAGGCGCTGCCGCTATCATAGGGCCATTCCAAGTTTTCCTTTGCCGTTATTTTTTTATATATCGAAAATCTTTCGTGTAAATAACAACCCACCGTTTCTCCATGTCCATGGAGAAACGGTGGGTTTAAACGTCGAAAATGTAGCGGTCTGGTTGAATTCTGCGAGAACTACTTCTTCCGTGAAGCCAAAACCATTATATGCAAGCAGGGTGAAATGGTTCAAAGGGTTTATCTTGAATAAGTTCACTGGTAGGGTTAAGAGTGGTGGGTACCTGAACCAAAGCCCAATCAGATATATAGGCGATTAAAAATTAGCGTGAATGTGTACACTTATCGCATTAAAAATTGCGTTCTGTTTTTATTTTTTTTTACGCTAATAGTGATGGCTTATTACTCGTGATGTATAAAATAATTGAAGTTCATGATGCAGGGAAAATTGTATGACGGATCTATTCCAATAACGACGCTTATTTTACGCTGAATGTCCTGGAAATGACCTTTCGTTGAAGTTAGATATTGTATCCAGACGGGAGGGGCATTTAATTATAATCATTTAAAATAATTTCATCTACGTATTCAGTATAGATAAATCTTTTTATAAAAACTTGTTTTAATATGCATATTTAGTTCATGGACGTATTCCTGAAATGTGCCTAGTTGCGGCAGTGATGGAGAAACTTCAGTGTACAAGATTTCCAAGTATGAATTCCAAGTCTTGGATCTAAAAGATTCTTTTTCTCTTGTTATTTCGGTTTCTTAGATAACACGAAAGCGGGTTACGTTGTAATTTAAATAATAGGCTTCTCAGTCGATCCCCAGCGCCTTCCGCAAGAGCCAAGGGCAATGTAGCAGGCTTGGTTTCTCTCCTCCATCGCGCGTATGACCTCTCCAACGAGACAGCAATTACCACCAGTCAAGTTCATCGTGGAGCGTGGTGTTAAGGTTGGTCGGCGGCGCAAAGCCTCGGTAAAAATTTCGAAAACGTTTGCTCAGCCATTTCAGCAGGCGAGCTTGTCGCCCCAAAAGGGTTTCTTAGCGCCGAAGCAGAGCTCGAGGACACACAGACGCAGTCGTTCTAGTCGTGTTTTTCTGCCCTCCCCCACTTTCCCCCTGCCCTCTCCAAGTTTCTCCGTCTCCGCCTCCTTTCCGGCCCGTTGTCCCTGATTTTGGCCCATTCTCTTTTACATTAGTCCTTCCTCCCCACCTTTCCCTTTCCATCTCCTCTAACCAGTCCCATCCCCCATATTCACCTCCTCGCAATTCTTCCCCCCCCCCCATCGCTCTCCTAGAAGGGGGAGTAGGTGGCCGAACCGATGCCGCCAGCGGCCCGACACGTGTGTCGCCATCACTCGCGGAGCGGGTTGGCCGCATTCGGTCGACTTATTCAATCCTCGGCCGGCCACTTTTCGGTTGAGATGTTTTTGACGTAAATTATTATCACGAGTGGACGTAGAAGTGGCATGGTTTTTTAATTTGTGTGCGCGTGATTCCATAAATGTGATCTGGCTGTCCTTTCGAAAAATGCGGCTGAAGAATTGAGATTCAGGGGATTTTATTGGATGTTAAAAATAAATGTAATAAACGCGTGTGCGGTGTTTCCCGATCTATTTCTTTTTCAGTCGCCATGTAGCCTAGTTGGCAAATGAGCAAGTGTAAGTTGGATTGTAGAAAAACTGGTGAGATACATGTATTCGCCAAATTTCGCTCATCGATCAAGTATATGAATGGTTCTCGCATTTAAGCTTTCTGCATTTTCACGGGAGAAACGACGTTGAATAGTGTTTGACTAAATGACGCAATCTTAATCAGAAGGTCCTCGCATCCCTACAAGACGTCGCGAAAGCGTGTGGCAGGGGGTGTTAGGGCGCTAGCCATTCACACATTGATGTAAATTTGCAGATATATTTTTTCTCATAAGCGCAAACATAATTACATGCTTTTTTCATCGCATTTATTTTTCTGTCAAGTTTTCCGATCCCAATGAATTACTGAACTCTTAGATGATTACGATACAAGGCAAGTATTTTCAAAGTACCAATGTGTCGCTGAAAATCTTTGAGTTGAGTTTATGGTTCTCGGAAACCCCATGCCAGAGCCCCAGTGCGCACCTTCTCTTTTGCATAATTGGAAAGAGTAACCGCGAATTGGAGAAGCGTTCCAATTGTCTGCGTTGTCGAGGATAAATTTTGCGACATTATTTTTATTTTTGTGAATAGCGAAAGTTTTATGTAATTGGGGAGAGTTGGGACCAAGGAAATTTGACGCGCAAGGCGAAGGAAAGTGAAATTTTAATTAAATTATTTCCCAGAGGATCGGAAAGCCACTGATGTGGCGATATTTTGGCGGGCACGCGGCATATATGTGTTAAACCCCTTTTCCCAGGTTGATGTGACGAGGTTGCGAAATGATTATAAGACGGACTGTTCGATTCGATATTCTCTCTAATCGATAACGTCCCGGACAACTCCCCCCCCCGCCGAGTCTTTTGTCGCAGAACTCTTTTTTTCCCTCTCCCATCTCGCCCTTCCCAACCTTTTCGCCGCTCAAAGCTTCGTAATTTCCGGTCGTGAACCCGGTTGACCTTTTCGGAGACAGATTGATGAGTGGAGGGAACAAGTAAGATGCGATAGAGGTCCTCCTCCTCTCTCTTGGCAAGCGGCGGTGTTTTGTTTTCCGTACCCTTTTGGGGGGGGGGGGGAATAATGGTCCCCTGACTTGTCGTCCGGCGGTTGATAGCAAGTTCCAATAAACCTCCGCGCGCCTCTTGCTGTAGGGACAAAAATTTTAATTGGCTCGGGCCCTGGGTAAAGAGAATGAGAATCCTATTTATCCGCGTTAGCTATCACAGCATCTACTCCCCTTGGAATGATAATTAGCCCGTGCTTGCTTTTCCAGCGCCTTCTCATAACTCGATGTAGTAGAATTATTATTCGATTTAGCCAAGGTTTATCTATTGTAATGAATTTTAACCCAGGCGTGAGAAAAATTTGGGAAAATATTCAATGAAAATTAGCTATAAATTTGATCTCATCAGGTCCAAAGTAATTCATCCCATTGGGATTCTGTTGGTCAGTTGTATTCTCGGGATCGTCTCTGGCAGGACGGGGAACTCAGGAGAACAGTAGATGGTTGATTGTAACATTGAACTGATAGGTTGTTTTTTTGGGCAGCCTGGCCGCTATGGATTCGACGAGGAGAGGATAAATTCCCGGGAGTTGTGTGTTATCAGCTCCAGACAGGGTAGGAGCACCACAGAGGAGCATTTTCAAGGAACAAGCAAGTAAGATACGGGCCGCGTGAAAAGCAATCTATGACCTTGGTGAACATTTTAAGCGTATCAATTCGACAAACTTTCTACTCCTTTATTCGGAACGGACTCATTTTGTGGCCTTTTTTTGCCCTTTGGAAGTTTCACCAAAATCGCTCGTCCGGGATCGATTCAAGCATAAGAAAATGCTCGGTTATATTATCCTCCTATATTGAGGCACTTTTATTCTCTCGTAGAAAATGAGACAACATTTCGGCTTAGCCTCGGCCACTCATGGCCGAGTTCTTTTCAACGTCGAATGCACGTTATCGAGCGTATCATAAAACCTCCGCGGTTTCGTTTCTGATCATTCTTTTTTAATTGTTTTTGATTAATTTGATTATGAACTGAGTGTTTTGATACCGAAGATGCTAGGTCCTTAACTGGAAAACGCAATGTTTGAATGTGGAATGACGTGACGACTCTGTGAAAGTTCTCATTTTTTAATTGAAATTGAACTTTTCTTAAGCTTTTAATGTGTTTTCGCCCTTAGAGGGAACTTTAGCGATTCATGATTTCCACTGTTAACTAAATACATACGTGGATGTTTGTGTGCAGTCTTATCTTCGTTGTTCTTCCATTTTCATAATAGCTGATAATGCAGAATTCGCACGGTTAGGGTTTTGTCTGGAATGTATTGAGGAGTAAACAGATAAATGTATGGGAAAATTATGCATTTGAACTCTATAAGTTTTTTGTGAGGAAAATGGTAATTTATGGTGAACTTCTGAAATCATCGAGTGGTTGATTAATGGCTGAAAATACAATATTAGCCCAGCAATGAATTAAAAAGTGTTCTCATACAGTTGCTCTCTCTTTATTAGTGAAGGATTGAATTGATGAAAATATCTATCATATTAACTCGATTTAGGCAAAGGAAACATTAGTCCTTGATCTATCGTACTTGATCCTTTATACCTGTATTATGTATTTCTTTAGGAAGGTTTTGCATTTCTTCTTATCAACGCTCCCGTTTCCATTTGCTCTCTATCCTATAATTCTCCTGCCATTACAGCGGCATAATTTTATCTTCTATCCGAGTGTAACCTAGTTCATCTGTCAGAATCCTTTTTCTTGGTGCTTATCAGGACCAATTTTTCGTACCATTTGTGAAGGAAAAGTTATTGCAGAATTTTAATATTTTGAAATAATTGTAATGAGCGGTTTCCGCCTGTTATATCGTTTTTTATGGCAAATTATTTCTACCAAGCGATTCCGTAAGCTGTTGAATGCTTTCACAGAAATGATTATTTTCTGACGAATTTACAAATGCAATTCTCCATTGTGATGTGATTAAAGCTTCGAATTGATGGAGAGGTGATGTCAGCGAAGCGTTGCACATCGTCATGAATTAATTTGAGCGCGCGGAGCAGTGCCATTGTCGGAAAGAATTCTTGCTTGTACTCAATATCAGCCGCTAGTCAAGTCTCCGTGTACACGAGGGCGAACACGCACGTATAGAAACGTGGCGGAGTAATAATGACCACTGAGATTGACGAATGGCATTTGTTTTGGAAATAATGGGGGAATAATTCGCGGTGACAAACATCTCGAGTGATGCTGTATGCTTTTCGATTTCCACGGTGGTAGGTGCGTATAATTGGTAGTGCATGTGCGCAGTTAAATGTGATATCAGCTGTTTCCTGTTAGCGACCGACTTGTTTAGCGTCGTCATTCAGCCTTATCAAATTTTTGCTACTTTCCCTCTTCTTTTGTGGACATAAAAAAGGCGGGGATGCGAGGGGTGGGGAACGCATCTCCTGCTTATGCGACTTCTGCGAGTGCGCTCTTAAATGGAAAAAAATTACCGTTGCCAACCTCTTGATGAAGTACTTGAAAAAAATATCTTTTGAGTCACACCATGAGGTGTTTGGTCAAAACGGAGCCGGGATGCACCCTGACTAATAGAAGAGCCGAGTGAGTATTTGAGTACCGAAATTTTGAGGCGTTGATTGTATTTGTCTGAGGAACAAAATAAAATCAGTTCAAATCCTATTTTAAAAAAAGGTCTAAGATCGCGAATTTTGAGCTCTTTGCGTTTGTGCATCCTGTTCGTGTGCGGTATATATATTATCATAGGTAATTACTGGTTGAGGTACGTTTTGGATTGACTCAACGATCAAATATTTCTCTTGTCTCTCCTAACAAAACATGACCCAACATCCTACTCTACCACAGGCCCCTCTCCATCTCCGTATACTTCCTTCCTCCCGTCAAACACCCCCCTCATATTTCTGCCCCTTCCTCGTTTTCCTAACATCATCCCTCTTACCACAGTCTTCAGCATCCCATTGCCAATCAGTATGTTTTCCATCCATTTTTTCTGTCTTTAAAAGCCGTCTGCCCTAAGCTGTAAAAATAAATACCTGCCTTCTTTAAATGAAATTCCAGTCAGTTGAATGCCCGGCGTCCTCGTCTTGAGTTCTAGTCGATTTTTCTCCGATCTCATTGAGGAATTTCTGTGATGGATGGAGACTTATTGTTTGGTGTAAAATATTGCATTGTCTTTTGGGAAGAAATTTTCCTGTGTCGAAAGCTTCGCTTCCGTAAAGCGAGAGTTAAAGTGCACTCTAAAACTCGAGTGGTGATTCTTGCCATTTTCAACTCTTTCAGCAGCCCTTGAAAAAATCTTGATGAGAGTGGTATGGGCTATGAAACGTTGAAGAAAATGAGTGAATGGGTCGTCAAAATATTCTTCTGACTGGAAGAAGCTCTGAGAATCTTTTTTTATTAACTCGCTTCGCTCATATGGACATGAAGTCAAGGTCCTGACCTTAGCTGTTCCTCTTGTCGCCCTTTCCTCGCTGTGGCTATCTTCAAATCTTGTGGCCCTTGGGTCGATTCCCGGAAGACTCGATCTCTCGGCTGAGCTTCCCCCATCCTTGTTTAGTTCTTCAGGGTCTAGATTTAATTTTCCTCCATATATCCCCGCAGAACTGTGGTTAAAGAAATGCCGTATGACGCGGAGTGTAATGGACCCATTTATTGTCTTTTAACGAAATCTAATGGGAAGTACGTCTATTTTGGTGATTAATTCGTGCAGTATCCTCGAACTTCCATTTGGTGAACATTTACAATGAATTCAATAGTTGCAAAAAAGTTGTCGCCTATGTCGAAATGGGGGTTGTTTATTATTCGATTATATTGTTTTGGCTCGCGTCGACTGCATGGAAGGGGCTTCGTTCGATTTTTTCCAACCTTCAATTGAGTCATGGTGTGTGAGAGAGGGGGAACACGTGCTCTGCCCTCCCACACGCCCGAACTTCGCCCTCGGCATTGAAAACTTTCACCTTTTTTCGAGCTCGAGCGCGGGAGGTGGGGAGGGTCTTGGGAAGGGGGGGACGGGATGGACTCTCTCAAGGAGTTCACGTTTCGCAAGCATTAACCGCTCAAAGCTGTTCGCGAAGGAGCGCGAAAATTAGCGATTCGGAGAGAAGACCTCCTTCGCGCGGTTCAGATATGGGTTTAATGCATTTTCGATGACGATTCGCCATTCCGTATTTTTGAATTCGTGATTCGGAAACAACTTCTCACTCACATGGCGGAATGTAGGTTTCTAATGTATTTTTGTTCACACTTTTTGCTTAGAGATGTCAATTATTTTACCCACGAAATGTGTCAGAGAATGAGTTAAATGTAAAATGGCATTCATATTCAAAATAGGCCCGCTCAATGGTTATATCTTGTAATGCATAACATTAATTGAGAAAGGTAAAGATGTAATGAAGTACGTATTCTTTCTCTTATTATTATGTATTATCTTCGTTCTCAGTAAGTGTTTTTTGGCCGTAAGTCGTATCGGATGAGTTCCAAGAAAATATTATTTAATTCTAAATATTTCGAGAGCGTTATTTTGGTACGACCATAAATTAGCTCGATCGAGTTTCTCGGCCTGCTACGATTCCGAAGGATTAAGGTCGTCGTTTTGAATATCATATGTTTGGGATAAATAAAATCTTACGCTGCCATGTGACGGTGGAGAACGTTTGGCGATAATTAGTTGGCACGTTTTTCAGATATTTTTTTTTCTCTGGTCCCTGAAATACTAATTCTGGACCATTCGATCCTGGCCAGCAGTATGACTGGAACGCTTGGGGTTTACCAGTTGGCCCCGCTGCGGAGTCACGCATCTTGGCTGGGAGTTCCTTTCCAGCGCCGTTCGGTTTCAGCGCTCCGAGCCAGGAGAGCTCGCCGCGAGAGGTTCGCGAGATCGCGTCGACCTTGGAGGTGTCCCTCCTCTTTCCTCCCTCCCCTCATCTCCCCAGCCCCCTGCTCTTTCTCCCTCCCTCTCTGTATTCCTCTCAGGGCTAGGTGGTCTGACAGAGACCTCATTCGTCATTCCACGGCCGTGGTCCCCTTCTTTTTCACCGTCTGTTCCTTGGAAATCGCCGATTCCTCGCCGTCTTCTCTCGCCTGCCTCCCCTCAATGCTTTGACAGCGTGGGCGTGCCACTCTCCCCTGCATCGTGAATTAAGTCGCCCAACTCCCTAACCCTCTCTCTTTTTTTGCCCGCTTCCAGAGTTGCAACCGCGTGTTGTTTTTTTCCGCCATTTCTTTTTAATTCCGAGTGCATCGTTGCTGGGGGGCGTATTTAATTATATTGTTGCTCTTGTTACCAGTTGCTCGTCTCGCATTCTGTAGTATTTTACACACTGTCATCGTGGTGCTCGTAGTTGTTGTCGATATTATTTCCATCATTTGAATTTCCATTATCAGAACGTATTCACTGGTAAAAAATAATTACTCCTCGCTCAACTTTGGTGCTTCATACTTAGTTTGTAATCACCCCATGCCACACACCCCATCGTTGGCTTGAGGGGTACCATGCAGATGTACGTACATTATGAAATACCAACAGTCTCCTGCCCATATGTCGGCTAATGCCTAGGACGGGTACCATGTAGAATTGAAATAATGAGTTGGTTGTGTTTGTCATCGTCATGTATAATCAGTTCGCCGACTTTCAGGTCACAAGAGGGCAGCGCGCAGCGAGAAAACGTTTGAGGAGTAGAGGTCACGTGATTTTTCGAGGGGTGGGCACTTAAAGGCGTGGTCTGGTGGTATGGTTGGCTGGAAAGAAGGGAGGAATTACATAATTCGATATTTGGTGAGAATCAAAAGAAGAGGATGTTTAAAAAAGAAAGCCAAAGCTGCGTCATTACAAGTATCCGTGCGATGGTCATGATCTTCACGCTTTGAAAAGCGATAATGCGTGAAGTATCGGGGTCATAATAATCATTTACGTGTTCAAGCAGTGATGTTACGGATAATTTAGGTTTTTTGTTGGATATAGCTAAATGTTATTGATAGAAACCATTTTTACGACCTTTTTGGAGATATTCTAAAGCAGATGGGTTCTGGGTACTTATATGTTATGTAAAAAAATTGTGTATGCGGAGAAGAAACAAGAGACCGTCATCCCTTTAACCGAAAGATGTTGACGATATTAAATAGAGAAACAGTATTTATGATGAGAAAGTGGAATATCACGTGCCACCCCGGACCGATTAAATGATTTCATGGACGCATATGTATGTCTGACCAACAACCGAAGTCGCTTCTAATCAGGATTCCGTTACAGTTCCTCTCTATTTTACATCATCCATTGCATACGCCGCCCGATGCGAAGACCAGCCCAAGATTGACGTGTCCAAACATCGCGTACCGCCGCGGCGGGAGACTTAAAAATCTGGTCGGCAGTGTGGAGTGGACAAATGTTTAAATGCACCCAATTTCATTGATTAGCAGACCCTTTTCTACCCGAATTAGAATGAGGCCGGGATCCAACCCCCCTTCCCACTGCTCCCACTCTCCCGCCCCTTCCCCTCTTCCAACCCCCTCCCCCCCGAAGTTCCCTCCGCTGCCGTCTGCTCGGTGGGAGAATGAGAGAGAGCCGCGTGAAATCGGGCTGTTGAACCTTCCTTCCCCTGCCGCCGCCTCTCCAAGGCTGTCATCTTGCCTCAGCGCTCAAGGCCTGGCCCCGGCTGGTCGCCAGCCGCTCCTCGTGACGGATGTCCGTGGATGTGTGTGTATGTGTGTTGCTCTTGTGTGGAGGATGTGGAATGGCAGTCCCTCGGGAGCGGGCCGATTTCCTGTCCCTCCTCTCGCCCTCCCGGTACGTCTCGTCTCCAGTTCCCGGGAAAAAATTTCCGACTTACTAATTCGTCGCGAGTTTTATGTTTTTCTGATTTCCCTACGCGCACTTAATTCCCTACGCGCGCAATTATATCTCGGCATAATCTGGCAATTTTCGCCCATAAGTCGCGGGCGTCGCGTATTAGTAAAGTCTGGCATTACGGCGTGGAATAATTTCTCGGGTATGATGCAAAGATGCGATGTAAACTTCTTTCTTGACGGTTTCGTGTCAATACTGCACCTGTGTCCCGTCCTTTTAAACTGTGTGAAAATCGATATTTCACAAATAGACGTATGCATCCCCGGATTTTCATTCGCTTTCAGCAACTTAATGTGGAAAACGCTCGGCAAGTCCTCTCGCTGGAAATAATTTCCCTTCCCTGAATTTTGATACGTTATTCAAATAATCATAATATTTCCGCAGCAACTGGGTGTGAGATTTGTCTTCGTGGAAAGGAGTTACGGAAGAGTGGTATGAAATTACAGTATGATATTTTTCGCAGCAAGTCCAGCACGGTGAACTTCGGTATTTACGGTACTAATCGGCGGTATGATAATTCTCTTCTTCAGGAAAAACGAAAAAATTCTGCCATCATTACCTTTTATAGCCAGAACCAACTTCATGGTAATACAATTGCTAAATATTTTCCCATTAATACTGAAGGTATTTTGCTTGTCATTGATTAAAAAAGATTGTATCTTCGGGAATTGGACATGGAGCTGGTTTCACCGCCTGCGATATGTTATGCGTATCCAACACTAAGGCTCTGTACAATGAGACTCGATGGCTACGTGAGACGAATTAGTAATTAGATCAGTTCTTAATTGAATTTGTTATCCATTTCCATCCACGTGTACGCCTGAAGCATAATGTACGGTTCACACATCCTCGAGAAGTCCCTCGTTGCTTCTTTTAATTCGGTGGTGGGATTTGGTCACTTCCTACGTTATTGCGCTCACCGCAGTATCAAATGCGTGAGGATTCATTGTAGTCTACGCTATCCAATAGCCATGGCGTGGTTTTCTTCTCTGCCCTCTCCGGCTGTCTCTCCTCCAAAAAAAATCAGTGATTTACGCCTGGAAGTGAAAACGCTAGTCCAGTTTTTTGTTCCGTGATTTAAAGTTATTTGGTTCCGCTGGCGGTTCGATGGGAAGCGTGGATAGGCTGGGGTTAGATATTGGAGAAAGTTGTTTACCCGTGCGTGTACTGCAGCATGCGTGTACTGCAGCACTATTCTTTTCCACTTGGTGAGCGCTTTGGGAGTGCGTGCTCATCTGGAAGATGCCCTCGATTCATTAACGCCGGAGCTTCCAATACGAGTCGCTTGCTTCGTCCACGGTGCTGTGCCCGTCACTTGTTTAAAAGCGCAGTCGAATGCGTTAGTATGGCTCTGGCGTTGCCCTCCTTCTTTCTGCTGCAGACGCAGCGTTTACTTATTTTTATTTATTTATATTATATGTATGTACCCTGCAAGCCACCGCTAGGGTGTGTGGCAGGGGGTGAATACGCCCCTGAGTAATTTTACCCGAACATGACCCTACCGCGGTCGAACTGCGTCCGGAAGGGTATTGAGGTTTGTTGGTTCTTAATTAAATCCATCTTTAAAAAAGTGTTTTAGGCTTTCGCCACATTTCAAGAGTACGGAGGCGGCGGTATAACTAGCCGTTCGTTTATTGATATTTCTATGGCTTTATTGAATGATTATTAAAGAGGTGTAAGAAGTATCACTTAAAAAGTAGGCACGGTCCTTGGTGAACGTATTACTAAATGTGGATACAGATGTATTTATGCTCGCCTACCGTTGGATGCCGCAGTAGAATGTCTCTTTTCTCATAAATTTGGGGACTTAGTTTCGACCATCCTAGATTACAGCCAAGCCGTGTCGGTGGGGATCAAAGCACGAGTCCTCGGGCGTCATGATGTGGGCAACCGAGACCTCTTGATCTGTAATTGATTGTTCGAGAAATACTCAGGTTAACTCTCTTCTCTAAGAGGAATATGTGGCCGAGAGCCTTGGATTACAATTAAATTTTCCTGTCGCATAGTTCTTGCGTTCCTAGCAAAAATAGTTTAAGCTGCGTACGTACGTATTCTATCGATTGGTTGCTAACGCTTCTCGGGAGTGGGGAATCATACCCCCTCCATATCCCATCTCTCCTGGTGGCGTGCCGTGACTTCTATCCCTCGCGTGGCCATTGCGGAACGCGTGCCAGACGCTCGCCAGCATCTTGCCGTGGTTACAAAATGCCTCGCGTCTGCCTGGAACCCGCGCACCAGTTCTCATACCTTATTCCCCTTAGCGTTGCGAGTGAGGGGGAGAGGAGGGGGTTTAAAAGAGAGCGACTCCCGTGATTAAACTTGTGCTTTGGAAATAATGGCCATCGGCGGCCGCCGCAATCCCTCTTTTTCCCTTCCGAGAGGGACCAGTCAAACTGCCCGCCAAACCGGATAAGTGACACTTTTTGTCTGGAGACTACTCTGGGAGTGGTCAGGGGCTCGGGAGCGCCGCCGTGTTTCTCGGCCGCTCGGCAGCATTGAACCGCGCAGGATCCTCGCTTTGCTCGAGCTCCAGCTTCCCAATTGTAAGCGACGTGCAACCCATTTCGAGTATTCCTCCGCCCGCCCCAACCCCTCCCCCGCCTTGCTCTCAGGCGTCGATCCCGGGAGGAAATTGGAATCAGCGAGACGTTCGTCGTGTGAGTAACTACGAGTTTGTACGAGGTCTTTTCGTCTTAAGCTAAAAAGATTGCAAAGGTCTCCTGATTTATTGTGCACAAATTTTATGTTGTATCGTTTGAGTAATCTGTAACGTATATGTGGTACAAGTTTTATTGATTTGAATGTGTTGTTACGACTGCAACAGCCGTTGCAAGTTGCTACATGTTCAATCCTCAATGGAGTTAACGCGCGACCATGCATTGAAATGGTGAGCCGATGTCTATATAATGCTACAGGGGATTCCAGCGGGGAGCCTGTAATTCCTTATGGCCCAGCTAGATGATGCTAAAATATGCTGGAGGATTAGAGATACGAGTACTAAATTACTAAGAAACGTGGTCCCGGGACTCCATTCTCTCCACTTGGGCAAGTTAAAATTAACTCCGCTGCTGCCGTAGTGAGAGAACATTATCGTTAATGTTAAAAGCGTTATCAGGAGTATTGAAAATGTCATTAGTTGCCACCCAGTTGTGGACGAAACAATGCAAATGAAACGTGCTTATGCGCGTTGAGTTCCAAGAATTCGCAGTTATTTCGTGAAAATCAATCTTGAGTTATGCTCTGTTTCCTCCCTATTGATTGTTTCAACTTGCAACGGTTGCCTCGTGTCACAATACTGTAGTCAAACCGATGGAACGTGTACCATATGCATACAACACACAAAGCCAACCCAGGAGCATGAACTTAAAGGTGTGCACGATCAGCTAAAAAACGTATGATCACTATTTATTGAACGGCCGTTGTTCGCTAACCAAGGTGGCGTCGTTAATAGTTTTTGAACTTGTATCATTGTCAATTGATGGTTCGATTGTTCGATGTGGTAAAATCGATTGCATCGTGCATGAGATGTGAGAGTCGCTTAGGCGATCGGTGATATTACTAGAAGATACGGTATTGTCATAGTTTTAATTCAAGCTTCTGACGATCAATTCAACATGATGGTTTGATTGAATCGGGTATTTTCAGTTTATTTCTAAATTTTATCCCAATTTCCTTAATCGATTCACTTCACTGATATCATTCGGCCCTCGAACACTTAGCTGCTCATAAAAGTTTATTGAGATCGTGAAAATCTCGTTCTGTTTTATATTGTGCCTTAAATTTTATTGTGGTTGTGGTTGATCGTGAGGTACTATATTAATCATGATTTTTGTAACTTCCTTTTCATTCTTTTTCCCGATAGTTCTTTCAGGTGGTGAAGTTGGAGAGAAATCGCCGTGTCACTGCTGTATCATAGAAAATATAGTCCATTATTTTTTATTGCACCCCTTCCTTTTCTCTTCATTGAAGGGTCCATAAAAGCTCTTGCGTCATCGTCCAGTAAATCGTTGCAATTGAATCCATAGTGTTGTTCGTGGAGGGAAAAATGTCGAGTTCTATCACTCGTCCGTAATTTAAATCGGCAGTCGTTTGTTTTGCACGCAATGGTCTTTCTAAAAATCGATTACCAAATGGCCTTCAGTGGCCCATGCTTCTTTTTTTGTGTGTCGTTTTATTCGTCTGTTTCCCCTCTCCTTTCGTTCCATCACGGGACCTGCTTGCTGTCTCTATAGTTTTCCGGTTGCTCAGATACCGAACCCGAGATCGCCGTCGCGCATGCGCAGAAGCTCAGATCTCGTATCATCTCGCTCTCCCCCCGGCCCCTTGTAATATCTCCTCTGCCGACGATGCGGGAGGAGAAAACTCATTCTTTCCCTCTCTTCGTAGACCCGGAAGAAATCGCCAACCCGCGTCTCCCGAGTCCTCTTTTTCCTCCCCGCCTCTCGCCGGCCTGGCGTGGGCGTCGACTCCCCTCAATTAGTCGCCCGCGAAAACTGCGCACTTTCCCGCGCTAAAATTTCCCGCTCTCTTTCGACCAATGGGATCGCGCCATCGTAGAAGTAGCGGGGCGGCTCTGGATTCCCAGTGCCCCGGGGTAGCTGAGTCCACAATTATTTTTCCGAGGTATTTGTGCCGCCTCTCAAAGTCTTCGCGTTGAGAAGCCTCCGATCTTTGCGTAAGACTTGGGGAGGAAATATCGTCTGCGGTTATTCCTGTGTGAAATTTCTTTTCTTTTTGGTTGATATTGGCACATGCATGGGCGTTGCCAACAGGATGAGGATCAATGTAGCGTTCCATTAATGCTCGGTTGTAATATTTCTTAGGAATTCAACATATCGTTCGGGCAGAGCGAATTGCCAATTAAGAGGCCCCGTGCAGAATAAGAAATGTAAGTATTATGTGGAAAATAGGAATAGAAAGGAGATGAAATAAAATATGACTAGGTGTCTTATAAGATATGACAGACTCTTGAATTAAGCAAAATAATGAAATATTAACACGAAGAATTGTGGGACAAAACGAGAATGGATTGGTTATGTTGGATGAGAGTGCTGGGGGTAAAGAAATCAAAGCAGGATAGTTAAGTGGATGGAGTTGAGAGCTGCAGCAAACCAGCCAATGGATCGATTACTGCTGAGAATGATGATGAAATAAAAGTTACTTACTTTGCGGAGGAATTTTTTATTGTTTTTAAATGCAAGAGAATGGTCGTTCCAGAGAACGTATAACTGCCCTCTACAACTCCAGTGGCTTTTACGGGCTGAGGGAAGAAAATTTCGAGCTGTAAAATCAGTAACCCTTATTACTACCAGTTAGTCTATCCTTTTCCAGTCGTGCCGAGGAAATAAGTCGACAGTTTAAAACTCCATAGCAGCGAAATTACGAGCGGCTTGTAGGATACAAAAAACATGGCATGGGCCCGAAGTCGTTTTGGGTTTGGGCGTAGTCCCTATAAAAATCTTTTCTGGCCCGTTGCTGTGGATTTTTCGGACAAGTTGGTGACGGAGAGAGCAATCTCGCTCCATTGGGTCCGTCCCGCTTTGGAAAGATTTTGCTTCAAGCGAAACCGTGAATTCACGATGAATTTCTCTTAAAGGTCACAAGTCAAATTAGTTTTTGATGAATACAATTTTTTATATTTCCGAGTCAAGTAGTGTTCGGCGTGCTCTAGAATGATTCAACATATTATGGAACAAATTTTCGAATAGAAATCCTCCTTGATAAGGGAACCGTGTAAAAGCGTTCTTCTGAACTGAAAATATTTTTCTTCAACCAGTTGTAGGTATTTTTTCGACCACAAGAAGCTCTCTTTGTAATGAAATAGTTACCATATGGTCAGACAATCGTGCATAAAATAGATTCCGCGGATAGATCCACTATGATAATGGATTTCCTAATTAAAATCATTTAATTGCTTAGTA
The DNA here is from genome assembly GCF_022747635.1 of Hetaerina americana. Taxonomy (NCBI): domain Eukaryota; kingdom Metazoa; phylum Arthropoda; class Insecta; order Odonata; family Calopterygidae; genus Hetaerina; species Hetaerina americana. The sequence continues at coordinate 28,683,506 of NW_027287205.1, forward strand.
CGTGACGTAAAATGCAGAAATTAGTCAATTCCTGTAGATAATTAAACTAGTAAGTCTCTAAGGGACGTTCAAATTTTTTGCAAATGGATGGTATTGTTTTGATTTCCCCTGATATCCTTAGAAATGTATTCAGATCCGAAAAAGTTCTTTGCTATTCTTCCTTAATAGCACTTACCCAGGAAGAGGTTCATGTCATCGGTGCATACTCCTGTCCTGAAATTTTATTGTGCTCTAACGCTTTCCTAAGTGATTTTCCGGTCTGCAAGGTTTTTTTACCGCCGCCAATTGCCATTCCACTTTGTAAATATGCATCAACTCTAACAATGCAACCGAAATGTGACCCAATCGCGGGATATGTCGGATCTGCAACAAGCCTACCCTTTGTGCGGTAAGTAAAGCTCTTACTGAAAGAAATGCGTGTTATTTCTTTGGCTCTCTGATCCCAAAGCCAAAATGTTCGGTGCTTCGAGAGTCATTTGGTGGAAAAACCGCAGCACGGAGAGAGAAATAAAACACACGGAAGATTTGTCCCTGCGGACTTTTCAAAGCAAGAGGCGTTATTTAGTACAAGCACGGGGTACTTCTTTGACTCATTTCGGTATTTTTATCCACCTCAACACATTTAAATGCTCCCTTTAAAGAACGTGAATCCCCCGGCTTTACCTCTCCGTGTTTATTCCTCGCACTTGGGTGTAATTGTAAGTTGTAATTAATTCGTTTGATGCGATATTGCGCTCTTTCGGATGCCTACCCCGCTGAGGTGAAGCCCCCCCTCCCCGCCGCGCCCTCGCCTCCTGCGGCGGAGAGCCGAAGCAGCCCCGGTGCGCGCTGGTGCACGGGGAGGCGTGCACCACCACTGCCGCTCTCGTGGATGTGGCGCGGGGTTGTGGGCGTGGCTCGCATTTCCTCCGCGAGCCGCCAGAGGGTGTTGCGGTCACCGCGGCAACGTCGTGCCGACAGGGAAGGGTTTTGCACTCTTATCGGTTCTAATGCCGTCTTTCTCCGCTCCCCCCCTCTCCCCATCGTTCCACTCCCTTCCACACCCCCCCCGCTCAACTCCCATTTGGCTCTTGCGTGGGAATTTATAAGGCTGCTCTGGCTCGGAGGGCGGGTGGCGCCGTGGAAAAAGGTGGGTGGATACTGCCGTGCTAGATGATAGGCTGCAAACAGTACGAGACTTCTTTTAAAAAGACGGCAGAAGTAATAGAATTGAGTCCACTCGTCAATAATGCGTGTGGAAGCTTTTCAAGGGACACTTCTAGTATCTCATTTTCAGTGAATGCCCTCAGCTTGCGGAGAATGAGGGAAAATGGAGTAGTTCTCCCACTCGATATCAATTCATTCAGAGTCATCATGAATAGTGTCTTACGTACTGTCTCTGTCTTTCTCCATATGTATCAAACACTACTGGTAAAATTATATCTATTCTCAGTTTTTAGGTGACTTTTGGTTACCATTTCCACCCAATCATGTGGTCAAAATCGAAATTCGGATTGTGAACGAGCTTAAAGCTCAATTGTTTTCCGTAGCCCAAATGTTTCGGCGTAATTATCTGAAGTGGATTTGGAGTAGTCATCCTTCCCACGTAGGCTGGTCGTTGTGGTGGGCCTTCAGCCATGGCCATTTAAAAGTCAATATCTCCACTAACTCGAATTTTACGTTCTAACATTAATTTTTGTGGTCCATGTTCATTTTCCGTCGAGATTATCTCCGTTCGGAGAAACATTTTGTTTATGAATCGTAAGATGAAGATATTGCATCCGGGCCGTCTCAGGACAAAAAAAATTACGGATACCCTGATTTTCGACTGTGGTATCGCATTCATTTATCAACCCATCAGGTGTAAATATCGTAATTTCTGGAATATTATTGATGATGCACGTGAAATCCATGCTTTTCGCAGATAAAGGGCCAAAGGAGTGCTCGTTGCTAGCTTAAATTTGAATTTTATTTCGTCGCGTGTTGCTAACAAATGAAGTATGATACATGTGTTATTGATTCTTTCATTTTTGTCGTTTCGTAGAATAGTGCAGGAATATTTTATATTTTTACGTACAATATTTTAAGGATTTCAGTTGGTTTTTTACTACTTTCAGAATCGAAGGGGGGCCTCTGTAAAGTGTCTTTTATTTGGTTCGATGAATGATTCCCCCATCCTCAAATTCACTCCTATATTTTGCGCCTGCCGTGTGCGTCTTATGGCTGCCGGAACTACCAGCATAACTATTCAATTGACAATTTCAACCGCCGCGAAAATTGTTCCCGGCATCGCTTCTGAGTTCCATGACAGCTTTCTTCTCGAACTGTGGAAATCGTACCGGAATGGACGTGCGTAGTGAGAAGTGGGGAATGGGTATGATTGCGCGATAAATTTTTTACGGTAAATTCAAATGTCTGTAAAATGTCAGGGGCCATAATATCCGGACGGGAACGATTTCCGGCGAATGACCTGGCAAGGATCTGCGGTTCGCTATCGTTTCGTCGGTGAAAGTGTGAAGTTTTTCCGAGTATCTGATTTTGAGTTGCGTGAGAGCGTTATCTTATAAGATAAGGTGATAATGGTTTCGGGAGATGACAGTCTCCCGTGACCCTCTCTCGAGTCGGCTTTTCTTTCGCTAGTGGGTATTTAAATAGTTCGGGCAAACCCGCTGTGAACCTTTTGACAGCAATGAAATTACCTCCTGTTAGTTGGCAAAATGGAGTATGTTTTCATGAAATTAATTCGTAATTGGAGTTTCGGTTAGTGATTGGAAAGTACGCCGAGCATTTTGTGTGTTACACGTTAGCTGATAATTGTAAATCTGTATTTACGATGAAAAGTTGCTGTCAGACCATTTTTAATGCTTGTGGTGACCATTTCGGGAAAGCTACGTTGCATCGAAATACCCAATTAATTTTTTTTAATCTTTATAAGCGGGAGTAAAATGAAAGCAATAGAAATTCTTAAAAATCCTTCATTTGTAAGTCTAGGAGATTAATTTTATACAATCACTTTCGTTCGACAACGATTGATTTTTGCTAAGCTCGCCAATGTCCTTTTTGGTCACCCATATTTTAGGCCAAGCAATCATCCGAGGGCTGCATTTTGGCCCCAAGTCATTTCGCGACTCGAGAACTATGTAAATTTGAAATGTTTCTTAATTTTCGTCAATCCCTGATATTTATGCTGTGGCAGCGTTATATGGGAATCTTTGGTAAAAACAGGAAATTTCATACCACCATTATCTTTGCATCGTGTTTGAAACACTGGAACTCTCTCATCTCCGAAGGACGGCCCGGCATTTTTGCCCGAACGTGACGGACACACCCGAGTAAGCATTTTCCAAAAATTCGCAATTTCGTGGCGCTAGGACAGGATGCTTGGTTCGGTCTTCGGATGAGTGATCCCTGTGATCGCAGTCATTCACGAAAGGAAACCTTTTCTCGAGCTATGATGAAACGATTACGGAAACTAGCCTTGGATTGGTTTCTCTCCCGAGACTCGGTTAATCCCTAATTGGCCCGGAGGGTGGGTGTTAATTCATTTCATTCATTCAGACCATTGCGGTAGAATCAGGCCTTTAAGGGTGTTTGTACTAGTGCGAATTCTTGGTGTTTTACGCGAAAGGGTTGCGCTCTCAGGCATCTAAGCACGCTACACCTTCGCGCGTGCATGTTTCCAAGGTCAGGATTGTGGATTTTTCCATGCTTCGTCCACTCACTGGTTCAGGGAAATAATTTGATGGAAATTAAATTAAATTTGAAAGAAATTAAATCATGATATGTGGAATTCCGGAGGGGTTTTAAGAGATATCTATAATCCAGAAGAAAACATCCAATGGAAAGATGGTTCTATTCATACTTACCCTCTTCCATATTAAATTGGCTAATAAAATTTCGTGCTGTATTTTATCTGAAAAAGGAATCCTTGGCGGCCTCTTATACTTGGCGGCTCCGGAAGCCAAAAGGCATTTAATTCTGAATTATGATTTTTTGCCCTCCTGATAGATTCATTTAGTCATCATCTCGTTTCCTCCCTTGCTTCCAGAATTCGAAAACTGAAAACTAAACTGAATTCTACTTGGCGTGATCCTTGTCGGCAATCCTCGATCGAAATTGCCAAAATTTTGCGAATTAGTGAATGTGCTGCTTTGTTTTGTTTTGCCGAAACTTCTCATGATGATTATTATTTCTGTGTTAATTGCGGTGCTTTTGGTGACTGTCTTCGCCATCTGGCAATGGAAATTCGCCGAAATTTGGTTGTTTTAAGGGTACAAATATTTTAATTGTCGAAAAATCATCATCCTTAAAGGATTTTTTCTGTGAAAGGTGGTTTTTCGACGAACCCTATGTCTGTTATCTTCTACCTAACGCGGAAGTTTCCTGCAGTGTTTTTTTTTTAGGGATTTTTCATTTCTCCCTCCCTCCTGCCCGCTTTCAAGCTGAATAAAAAACCGATTCACTACCTTCCTCTACCCCGCTTACTTAACATTCTTCCGGCCTTTAACATAATTCTCAATGTTTCCTCCCAAATGTTTTTTCTGCCTACCTCGGACTTCACTTAGCATAAAGTTTACGCGCCACTTCTTTCCCTTTTAACCCTTTCGGACGTTTGCTTGCGGCTCGATTTGGGGGAGATGCCGTTTTTATTATTCCGCGGGCAGCTGCCTCGACAGTGGGGCCTCCACCATCTTCCCCGGCCTCCGTTCCCGCCCTCTTGGCGTGGGTGGAGGCCTGCGCAGGCCTAAGAGATCCCAAAGGGGGAGTGGGCGGGCGGGCGGGTGGGTGGGTGAGAAAGAGAAGAAGAAAAGGGGGGAGGCGTTCTTACACGCGCTCCGGTGTGAATAAAATACGCGGATGGTGGAACGTTGGTGTTTTATGAGCGGCGAGTTACTTAGGGCGTCCGTAAATGGCGCCGAGGTGCCCTAGGTCAGTGATGCGCGAGGGAGTTTTCAGTCCTCGCCCCCTTTTTTCATCCTTTTCTAAGGTCACGGCGGCGGCTTCAGCTGGCAAATGGGGCGCGCGCTGATTCGCACCCCGCCGGCGTGAAATAGCGCTCACCCTGTCCCCGTCCCCCGCTCCCGCAATCCCTTCGGCCTCCTCTTCCTTTCAGGCACCCTGCGAGGGGTGTGAACCACCTCACCCCCCCCCCCCCCCGCGGTCTCGCTCTGCTGATCAAGGATCTCAAGGGGGGAAGGTGGACCGCCTCTTGTGGTTGTTCATGGCGTTATTAACCGGCGTCACGCAGTTGTGTGCGCCAAGGTTTCTACGAGTCGGGAAAATGTGGGAAATATGGAAAAATCTGAGAGTTAAGAAGTTGGTTACGGAAGGCGTGAATAAAAATGGGCATCCATTCTGTTCATGATAGTTGGAAAAAATTATCAGCTTAGTAAGTGGGTCTAAATTTTTGTTTCCGATATTTTCTGCCGATCTAATCGAGGATTATTTTTGGACAAATAAATTATCAGTATTGATTGGTAAATTGATATATTTTCTTAAACTTCACATTCTCTTGCGTAACAATGAATGAATTAAATATTTGGTAGTCATCGCTGTAGTTATGCTTCGAATGATGTGCCCAACTACCTCTACATGCCAAGGCCTCTAAAAAAACTCGATCCCGTACATTTCCTGAAACCCCTCTTCATTCCAACCAATATGCCTGTTCTTTTCTTCCCCCTTATTTCGCTTGCCTTACTTGCCTCAGCAAATGTCTTGCGCATATTACGAGTATTCGTATTCGGTTACTATTGGTGACCAATGATAGTAAGCCAAAGATGTAATAATTCCTCAATGCTATTTGGTTACATTCGCGGAACATTACATATCACAATCCACTCCCTTAACTTGAAGAGAATGACCACATTGTGCCACATCAGCGCAAGATCATTTGAATACCTTTGTTTTACTCTCTCAGGGAAAAAACTGCTGAAAATTTTATCTTGGAAATCCAAAATTTCCTTTTTAAATTTTGGCCCGGCAATCAAGAAAAAGTTAAACCCCGAATGGTGGCGACCCTGGTACGCATAGATCTTGAGGGATTGTTTTTTTTCGTCATTCGCAGACGCGATAAGGGAGAAAAGGCAGACTTCTTCCATCTGTGCGGGGTGGAGATTGAGTTTTTATAGCGGCGCTTTGCAAAGTTTTCCCATTACGGCGCTCCCGGAGTACCTACGTTCTAAATTCTGCGGGGAACCCCACCGCAAAACAAAGCATTGATGGACAATGTGGGCAACCACCCCGGTGAAAATAAAAATTAATCTTGAACTACTCGAGGTTGGTGGAACTTTGTCCGCGTACTTTCTGTCCTACTTGATTATTTATATGCTTTTTCATGTTGTTAGATGACTTTCTTTAAGTTCACCGTGTCCCAGCTGTCACGCGGCATCCAGTTTAGAAAGCAATCACTTAAAAGAGTCGGGGAAATTCGAGATACTTCGAGTGTTCTGAGATAAATTAAGGTTGAAAAAAATACTACACGGAAAGCAATAAATTAATTTGACTGTACAAAAGCGATGCATGCATGCTTTTGTGGGAGATTGGTAAGAATTAGAGATGTCATGTTAGGTATATTTGGGGCGATATCATTCAAGTACACTTGAGGCAGGTTGGATGTTACGTGTACCTCTCTTCAGCTAATGGTTGATAACTTTTTTTTTATATTATCAATAACCTAAAGGTATTATTGGGAGAATGGCTGTAAATTTGGAACTTTCCGCTGATTAGACCAAAGAATAAGGAGAGGGGGGGCTTGCTTGTATCAACTTGTTTTTTTTTATCCCTTCGATCAATTTGTTGTGCTTTGCGTGGGAAGTTGCTTCGCCACGTAAAAACGAGAGGAAGGCAGGGAACGCGTCTCGTCAAGGAAAGACTTAAGAAGGGGTCGAAGCGGAAGAATGAGAAATCAGCTGCAGGAAATAAGAGTTGTGCGCTGTCAAAATTAATTTCATTCTGCTCTCTCGGTCAGATTGGAATCACTTGTGGCCCCAGCTCTTTCTAGGGTTTATTCTCTTTCTAATTTCCGTCAGAATTCAAGCCTTTGTAAAAAAAAGGAACCGAGTCATCATTTCGAAGGTTAGTTGAAAATTTTCGAGGCTAGAGTTCGCCTTGAGATATACGGCGCGTGAATTCACGCATTCGCGATTATGGAACCAGTGAACCAGGTAAATGTATTCCAGAATAAAATTCAGGAAGATAATGAAATAACTTGAACTTACCTGATCATATTGATGTTTTAATACTGTATAATAATGTACATTTATCACGCTAGTTGAATTTGTAAGCATTGTACTTTTAAGAATCGAACTTGCCGCCAATTGCAAATAGCGCAATATTTCGCATGCAAGTTTTAACAGTCTAAGCAGGTGAACAATGTAAATCATGACAAGGAAAAATGCTCCAATAATAGAATGATATTTGGTCCAACTTCGATATTGCTATTGGAACATAACAAAATTATAATATTGGAACTTCATTATGACGCCATTGTTAATATTTATTGAATATTTATCTATCCAGGAACCGAAACATACCACGTGTTGGAACACATTACGTGGACATACCATGATTATCATAAATTAATATCAATCGTGATCTACCATATATTATTATTGCTACTATCTCTACATGCTATGACGAAAAATATAACGAATACCAATTTTCAATTTGAAAGAAGTGAACGAAGACAGTTGGCTTATGCACGCAGTCGGAACAGGTCCCCTTAAATGTTATAGATGACCGCGTCGATTCAATGTATGCGAGTTGGGATTTAATATTCCCCTGATAGTGACCGAAATGGACGTATTATTCCTCCAAAAGGTCGTATTCTTATTTCTTGCCTTCGACGTAGAACCTTCTCTGCGTCCCCGACTACCCTTTTCGGCGGCGGCGGCTTTGAATCGTCCCGGGCGCCGGCCGAATGGGGCGGAGAGGTCTCTCGCGAGGCATTTGTCTGTGGGGCGGGAGGCGGGCCAAGGCGAGGGAGAGAGGGCGGTGGAGCGGGGAGGGTAGGGGCCGAGTTCAATTCCTTCCCGCGCCGTCCTTGAAGAGGTTGCCGCGCCCACCGCCCTCCCCCCCACCCGGCCTCCCCCACCTAACCCACCCCCCTCTCTCTCCATCCATTTCCCGCCCATGCTCGACTCCCGCCTTAGTTCCGCCAGCCCTCCTCTTTCCTGTGATGTTTTCTTGCCTTGTTTTGGGCGCATTGCTCTCTGAAGGGAAGGGGGTCTTTCAAAGTTGGTGCGTCGTTTCACGGTTAGTCCCTCAGTGGCGGATCAATTGGCATTCCGCTTAGTGGACAAGTGCGACTTCAATCCAAATCCCAGATGGTTGATCAAATCAGTAGAAAACATCACATGGGAACTGGCGCATCAAGTCAGCAACATTGTATTTCATAAATTAAGTCAATTTAAGATGCATATGAACGGTGTTTCTTCATGTTGTGACATGTCTAGGTGCCGTCACACCACCTCAAAATGTTAACACATGACGAAACCCCTTTCTTACGTATTAAATGCGTGGAATGTAATCGATCTAATTTCAATTGAGGATCATTTTCACCAATTGGTGCCGGAATCATGAAGTTAATGGCGTAGAAAAAACCCGACTATCAAATATTGCATCAATGTATTCAATCACACATCACCCTGATGCATCATTTATTCCGCTCGCCCGTGTCGACTTGCGGTGTAAGATATTAGGATGAGTGAGTTTTATTTGTTTTTTAAATTACATACCCTGCAAGCCGCCGCCATGGTGTGCGGCAGGAGGTGAATACACACCGGAATACTTTTGTATACTGCATGATTTGCATACTGCTTTTAGTATGCTGCATGATCCCGCCAGTGCGGTTGATAGTAGCGATAAGTAGATAGTTATGACATGAAAACTGTCTGTCGTTCTGTCTGTCAGTATTTATCGTTAGTTAGGATTTAACGCCTTTATGTTGCCTCCGAAAATAATGCTCAGGGTGAGGTATGCAGTATGAAATAATAGTTTCTTTCATTGCCCCCGATAATGTATAATGTTCATTACCTTCCTTCGAGTCAAGCGTGCCCTTTCTCTTCAGTCGCCCTTTTATGCTAGCCATGCGTCTCTTTCCCTTCACTAAATTTAGGCTCCCGTTATATTTCAAACTCTTCCCAATTCAACTCCACCCCCCCCCTCCCCCATGCCTTCCGCTAGCTCCAGGAGAGTCGCGGCTGGGAATATGGAAACAATATTGAGACTAATGTCCTCTGTACGCTGATAAAAATGCATTAGCCAATGAGAGACCTTTCTACATACTTCTCGCGCCTACCGAAATACCTTCTATCATACGCTCAATATCTAGACTATAGCTTCGCAGCAGAAGCAAAAGAAATAACCTTTATGGCATATCGACAACTCTACAAACCAATTAATGTTGTTTCTTTGGACTTAGACCATAACTTCCTCTTTTCTCCCAATTTAAACCCGTTTTAAATTTTCTCTCTCCAATTTGCGACTCTACTGTCTACGCACTTTTCGCTTGCTATTTCTGCTTTTGGGTTCTCTTACAATATCTTGGCTAAAAATAAATGTTGGTTTGGCATTCTTCATTTGAATTAATCTTTCGGAGCTGTATGGGATCTCTACGTGATTGATGTGTTCTTCATATCGATATACTTCCGAGCGAACTGATTACAGAGCACTTGGTGGTATTTGCTAATGTTCGGCTTTAGTCGCTGCATCCGAAGCCCAAAAATTTCGAAATATTTCCTCTTCACCGTTCACTGAATGTTTCTCGCTTCAGATTTATGCTTTACAAATGGAAGAGGTTCATGTTGCTTGACTTGGGAATCGGCGTAAATATTCAAAATTGGATAACTAGCAATCTATGTAGGTTGGTTCTCATAGTTGCCATGGAGACATTTTTCATTTTCTCCTCCATCGTAGGACTTGATATCTAAGTAAGTTTGATTTCCTTACGGTACTCGTTTACTCTTAGCGTCGAAACCCCCATTTTCACATCAAGGCTCCTGGTTGATGAAAACGTGGCGATTTTTCCACCGAAACTCGTAATGAAAATTTTCTCTTCGCCTTAAACTAATTTTCTATCCTGTTGGAATACGAACAGGAAAATCTGTTTTGTTGATTTTTGTGCATTTTTGCGATTTGGAAGAATCTGTGGAACCTTGGGTTTTCGGCGTGAAGGTAACTACCAAGGTAAGACAAACAAAAACTTTTCACGAATCAAATAGCACTTAGGAAAATGTATGAAGTTGAAGTGTTTTCACATAATCTTTATTCTTCAAAATTTAAAAATATGTCGTTAAGCTGTGACAATCATGAACATAATGTTTCCTCTTTAATTCCCATGAGTAATGGTTGCCTTAAACGCCGAAAAATCGGAAGCACGAGAAATTACACCCTAAAACGTGTCTCTCGCGTTACTCTCTCGCAGCTTCCCCCAGATAAGCGTTACAATCCCCAATTACTCCCAAAAACAACAGGACGAGGTTACAAGGCTTCCCGGGGAGCTTCGACATGATCGGTGGACCATAATGCCCCGTTCTGTCATGACGGGTAGCTTGCTTAAGTGCCTGTTCACCGTTATCCTCAGTCCCAGCCGTGCGAAGTGATAGCGTATGCGGAAATAATGACGATACATGGCACAAATTCGCGCGGTCCATTTGGAGAATTAAGAAGAACCGATTTATCGCTTCCCGATAAATATCAGCGCGAGGTATTGTGCGCGAAAGTATAACCCAATAGATATTGAATGAGCATTTTTTCATTCCCCTCTCCTATCTCTCAGTTGCGGTTCTCCACGCAAGCGTATCGACGATGTTTCCGATATTGTGCGGTCGTCGATATTGGTCTGTCTTGTACGACATTTATCGCCGCTATGTCTAAACGTTAAAAAGATCGCGATAGCCTCGATATTATTTTATATCCGTAATGCCCTTATTGGAATATCACGACACCCTATCCCGAGGCACGGGTCATAGCAGAGCGTCGTCCCCCTTCGCTGCTTCATGCATGCCTAATGCGTCTAAAGGGTGTCCAGGGGGGAGGGTCCACCGGATGGAAGAGGTGAATCGTATGTAGCGTTCCAGTTGCACATCTTTAAGCGGGACGAAGCGCCGTCTAGGCCGTTCCGGAGCGCGTGAATAAATGAATCCCGAAACTTAAGCGTGCACCAGGTCGGCCTCTTCGTCCCGCCGCGGTCGCTACATGACGCTAACCCATCTCGAATAATTCCCCCGCGCCCGTTGGCCCTCCGGAAAGGCCGGATCCGAGGTACGTTCTGCCTACCCAGTGGGCCCCCGAAGGGACACGTAATCGTAGCGAATGAGAGCATTTAAATGCTCACCCTTTATAGGTGAATCTCTCGACCCTCCGATCGCCCGTTCGGGTCTCTGCAGGTCGACGAATGTCACCGGCGGGCGGCACGTACATCAGAATAACCAGATGTCTTTGAATGCATTATCGGGCCTCCCCGCCGGTCCGAGAGTGCGGGGCTTCTGTTTTGGTTCGGACGCTGCGGCGGGCGGCTTCTTCATTCATCCCGGGGCAAGTACATGCGTGGCAGGTCCATGCATAAAGCAGTTGGATTTTGTGGAGAATGGTAATAGGGAAAGTTTATATCGGTTCGCGCCGTTTCGTAAACCGGGTGGATGACCTGGTCTCTTAGGGATGTGTCGTCTGCTCATGGGTCAGAAGTTTCCGTAAGTGTTGCAGTCGGGATTTCTTTCGAAATGTTTAATTTCCCAACATGCAATGGAAATTATCCGATATGTTGTAATATATTTCTTATTCACAGTTACTCTCCCAAAACCTTGTATCAGCTAATGCTTTTGGATAGCTGTTACTCATAGTCACCGAAATTCTGGAAAAGGTTTCAATTAGCACTTCTTTACGTCCACCTTTTATATACTTACATACTGTTTCTCCGTCATTGCCCATTGAATTGACTTTATTTTTTATCTCGTGCTAAGTTCTGCAACCAAGCCAATGTGTAAGCGTGTTCTTAATGGTTGACTTTCCGTTCCGTTTGTTCAATCGTATCAGTGCATGCATTAGTTACGAAAAGTAAATGTACCGAATTTTATGATTTAAATGCACGATAAAACAACATTTTAGAAATATATGTGAGTCGTACTTTGTCACGGTTGACTCTTCAGGGCCTTTTACTTTGGAAGTATTTTCAAATTCGCCTTCAATGTGTCGGTGTCGAGAATTTACTCAGTTCCGCACATTTTGTTGAATTAAACCTACCTTTGGAACTACTTCCGCCTAGTAGTATATATTCATTTCATCATCTGTTGAGTTTTAGGCATGGCCTCGTGGAAACGCTCTCTTGCGGTCATACGTCTTATTGCAGACGAGTGAAGTGACACATAAAATACGTGGCATCATTTATTGTTTCCGCTTCCATCTCTCGCAGTAAGAGCAAGCCTCTTTTTTTTCTGCGCCCACCGGCACTGCCCTGTGATTTCGATTGAGAGTATGCATATGTAGACAATGGTTTCATAATGCCCCGAGTCAATTTGGAGGTCGCACGCACTCTATGGCATCTTTCAATGCGCATCCCATCGTTCATGAATCATTGATAGTTTCGATCTGGCTCTTCCTCGGAACGCATTTCGTCGCCCCATTTGCGGCTAGGGTTGAATGCCCTGTAGCGGAGTCGCACTTCCAGACAAGCGACTGATGATAATATTCGTTTCCGTGTTTCGACTTGGTGTTGCGCTTAGCTCATGCATGCACATATGTACGTAAGGTACTTGATTCTTTTCCCGCCTCACTTTCTCGCTGGCGGGTGCTTCTGGCAGAATGAAATTTCAGTCGGAGCTGAAATAAAACTTGTTTGCCTTTTAATCTTTAAAGCGTGCCTTAATGGCGTTACTTCATGTTGGCTTTGCGTCAGAAATCGATGTGGTGTTACGCTAATGTGAATAAGTATTTTACATACGACAAGTTACCCACCATTACTTCCTTAGACTTATTAATTGCGTAATGAAAGTTAAGTTTAGTCGACCTGATGATGTTGACGAAACCGGTCGTTTTGAATAAAGGAACTTACAAAAGTTATCTTTCAAAATTTTAAATTTGTTATATTATTATAAATAATTAAGAAAAGCATTTTCCAATTATTGTTATCTAATGCATGGATAGTGGTTTTAGGGGAGGCGACCGACAGCTAAGGTTATTTGCGCCATTAGGGATGGACAGGAAAGGATGAAGGATGGGGAGAAACCCGGTGTCGGCATTAGTCTACTAATAACGAAAGGCGCCAAGGGGTATGCAGCATAACCGTCCCATCCGACGGACGGTGTACTCGACTCAAAAGTGCTCTCTTCAGAGCACCTCAAGTAGGGATCGGGATACCACTGAAAAATATCTGCCACCGCTGGGATTCGAACAAGGGCCGGAATTGGGGTGTTCGCATTACTAGTATCAATTTAGCTACAATTTTTTCACCATGTTTATTTAATAGTGTAAAAATAATCGATAAACCACAACCATCAATCCGAGTGTAATTTAATTTGCAAGAGATATTTTATAATTTTGTTCCTATCAACGCTTTTTTCATAGTGAATTATTTGGATTCTGTTTCAGAATTTAATGCTTTTTAAATGTATGCAATCCACACTCATTCATTTGTAGGTTACTAATCAATTATTTTTTCTCTAATAACAGTTTGATAATGTCTCTTTTCTCTCTGTTTTGTAGGTGAGTGCAAAAGCTGAGTGGTGAAATTGACTGATTCGCATTTCTGGTTGTCCGGTGAGTTATGCTAATATTGTTAACATTTGAGCGGTAGTATTTTTTTCCAACCCCGGGAGTCATACTCTTTCAACGGCTCCCGTGTGAGGAGCTACGACTGTTAATGGATGAAGTTGCCCGCGAAACAATTGAAATCACAAAACCATTGAAGCTGATCAATATAAATGGAATTGAAGGTTGGATAAAAAACGTTGCCGATCGGAAAACAATTTATCGGGCCATTGAGCTTCAATACGCTAAGCCAATACGGCAGTGCGCCTTTGATTCATGTGGTAGGAGTGAAGGTGGTAACCGGCGTCCTCCTTTATCTCCGCCTTCTCCTTAGCGAGTTTTATTCCCACGCTTTCCATGCGATGGGCCCTATGCTTCATCCTTCACTGCGCCCGTCATTGGTTTGAAGATGAATGTGTCTCAGGTGTCGTATCCCCCTTCTATTTTCTTTGTGTGACCGCGTCGATTGGCAGTGTTCATTTGCTGACCCAAGGCTGAAGTTTGCGAAGACATGGTAACATTTGGTTAAAGGTTTTTTTTTCACTGAATGAAGATGGCCCTTTCTTTTAATTAGCTTTGAAAAGAGTTACTGAAGGTGAGTTCAGTATGCTTGAACGAAAGCTTTTAACCATAAAGTTTGCTCCGCATGTTTGTGCTAATAACGGCTTTGGCAAGTAGTCAAAACCTGGGATAGTATTAGCTCTCGAGGCGGTATTGTTTGTGAACATCATAGGTATTGTTCATCAACAATTTTCACTGTGTGGGCCCCTTACCATTTGTGAATTGTTTATCAGTTTTCTGGATTTCATAGAGTTGGTTTGATGTTCGCAAATATGTTTAGTTCCTCTGTGTACAACCGTGTGGGTTGATTTTTTATTCATTATAAAAAACGTCGAGTCCAGTAGTTTATTCGCGAACGACACAAATTGTTTTATCTGACAGTAATCAATTAGAAATTTAAATTCCTCCTGCGATTATACCTTGACGCTCCTCTAGAAAAATTCTGGGATGAATTCGTTGATTTGAAAAATGTGTCTACCATGGCTGTCTTGGTGATATTGCCTTAATTTTGTGTCGTCGCGTGATGCCTCTCTTATTTCGCCTGAAAGAGAGAGTAGTTATGGGATGTAAACGTCTGATATATTGTTAGTTAATTAAATTTTTGGGCGATTACTGTGCCTTGTAGAACTATTAATTAAGTCGTTCTGAAGCGTAGGTCTCCCCTGCTGAGACCGTTGGTTATATCTCATCTTCTGGGGTTTCTCATCGGTCAATTTTGTTAAAGGGGTTACAGGCTTGCGAAGCCTCAGAAGTATGCCCTAAACCTAGATCACGGAGGTACTCCAGCAGCGCGTGTATGGTGGCAAGTCAGTCACGAAGTCTTATATCTCTCTCTGTCCGTAAAATATATCTACTAGCTCATGTATGTTTATTTAAGACGTGCTAGAATATTTTGAAGTAACTCAAAATAGTAAAAATATGTTAACTGCCGTACCATTCGCCCGAAACTTTGCCTTGCTGTCATGAGCTATCTCAAGAGGATGATGCAGAAGATATGTTTCAGTGTTTAGACTCTGCTTGTGGTTATATAGGATCGAATTATTCTCCTGACTTTGTAGACCTCATCATAAAACGAGTGAGCCCAAGTGAAAGTGGTGAGAGGTTTGTAAGTAGGTTCGGAATCGTGCTCTTATTGTGCCATAATTGATTCAGGAGAAGTTTACTTTCTGTTTTTGTTAGTTCCTGTAAATTAGTCGTTGGGAATTCAGTCAGCGCAGTTATTTGATTGATTCGTTTCTCCTTGGTGAAATGGCCATGTTGACGAAGAGTTATTCGCCGCAGCGGTGACTTCAGTGATGTGAACGTGCTCATACGTTGGAGCATATTTTAAGAGATGTGTCATTTAACGTATCTCAGAGCCATCATTTGCAGTGGCCGTCGCAAATGATGGTTTTGAGATTTGAGACGTAAAATCAGCATGGAATCCTGTGGGGACGGAAGTAGGTCGCTTGGTGAAATGCCTCGTAAAATGTGCGCTGAACGTGAAATATTTGTTGCAAATAAATGTCATACGTGCAGCGCTGCGCATCTCGAGTTTAAAGCGGGTCTATTTTTTTCCAGAGTACCATATCTTTTGATGTGCGGTATGCCCATATGTTTACGTGGTCGGGTGCTCAGGGCGAAGTCTCGGATTCGCGTCTTCGTTGAGGCACTGAACTGTGATCTTTTGGGCACACGGTTTGGTGAACTAGGGTGACAAAAATCGCGGTTTCGTCTAAGCGTAAATAGCAGGTGCTCAGTACCCGTCCCTCCACTCACACTTGCGTGGTATGGTGTGGATGAAGCATAAAATGCGGCTCACGAAACAATGTGTACTATTTATAAGTTCTTGAGTCTCGGTACTGTACACCAGGCACTGTCGATAAAGTAAGGATTCATTGTCACCTTCTCAACCTCGTCCGTTTTTTATGATGATAGCACGAAAAAATTATCGGGTGGGAAATGCGGGTTTATCGGCGGGAGTCGTGCAAATACTGACGAGAGGGGAGTGCCGGGGTGCTCTTCCAAAGGTTTGCCTTGTCTCCACCCCCACAGCTCTGAAAAAAAAGCTCCCTTCATCCCTTCAATATCAACTCCTCTCCCCCTCCAAGTCCCTTCGGAGGCTATAATTTGGAGAGATTTCGATCTCTTTTTCCCCGACGCTCATGACTTATCGCCTCTCACGCGAACGGCGTGTGTGTGTGTTTGTGAGCGTTGGGCGTTATGCTGAGGGGGCGTTTCAATCCCCCCTGTGCAAATATATTATCGCCCTCTCCCGTTTTATTCCCACCCGTCCCTCTTTCGAGTCTCCGAGGCCATCGGTATACCGTCGTCTAAGCTCAAAAGATCTCATAGCTATGTGGTGCTGACTGCGCTGCAGGAACGTCCCGTGGTCTTCAGCTCTTGTGGCCTCAGGTTAAAGAAAAGGCCAGGAACAATGTACGTTTTATTAATGGTATTACACCGATCGAGCCTAGTTTTTGATGTACACGAAGACTAACCACTGCTGTAGCGCTGACAAAGCGTGATTTCCTACACTACACTAAAATCCCTTCCTCATTTGAACTTAAGAGGGATGGAATATTTTGTTAAACACGCCACAGTATTTGGGTGACGTTTGATTAAGCCCTTTACCTTGGTCTCCACTGTCGACTCGCCATATTATCTCTCATTTTCAGGTGCATGACCGTTTGACATATTCACTTCACTATAGTTCGATACGTAGAAGGTAAAACATATTGGTGTTTGAATTGACCGAACTATGTGGGTTATTCATCCTATCTGGCATGAAATCCATTCCAGTCTCACCGAGGAAGGAAAGACTGGGATAGACATCGCCACGGCACATATGTCCTATGCACAATCCTAATAATTCTAAGCATTTATGTCCTCTGCTAGTTTTATTTTCAGTTTTGTGTTCAGGGCCATTTTCAGCCACCACTGCAAATGTCGTTAAAAGCCCCACTGGTCAGCATGAGTAATTTTATGTAAAATTCTCAGGCTCCCAGTGTAGGACTTGTAATTCAGTTGTTGACACTTTCTCCTATTCAGACTCTCATTTCTCAGATTTTTTTTTCTTCTTAGCTTTTTCTTCCATTCTGTGCCGGGTTCTCTCAACTCTTCCCCATTCTCTGTAAAAAATCCTACCTTCACACAATTAGCCAGCTATCCCTAATATTGTAAATGACATTGGCTCTCGGTCACCTCCTTCAAAGAAAATAAGCTGCTATTTCGTAAAGATTCAGCTATGCTTGCGTTAACGCCTACATGATCACGCAGATGTCAGGAAACGTTTTGGCGGTTGATATTCTGATCATCTCCCCGTTTGTTGGAGATGGTTGGCATCCTGAGCAAGGCACCTGCTCTTTCGGTTCGCTCCGAAAATGCAGCCCCCCCCCCCCCAGATGGCGGCTGAAAATGTTGGGAGCTCAGGCCGTTGTTCTTAAAGGGAGCGAGCTCGGAACTCGGTTCGATTTCTGTGGGAGCAATCACGTATGGAAATTGAAGCAGGAATGGCTCCCTCGTAAAAAGGCGAAGCAGCCTCCCGAGGAGCGCGCGGTCTTTGAGGGGTGGGCTCGTGTAAGTGGAGCACCTACGCGACGGACGCCTTCGCCCTGCCTTCGGTTTATATCACCGTGAGCCCTTGGTGGGTTTAGGAAGCCTGCGAGATCATTTTTATGGGCCCACAAAAAAAAGTGGTTATCGGGCCATCTCCCCCGTCGACTCCAACCCCGGCCACTCACGCCCTACCGAAACCCTCCCGCGCCCAGGTCGACGGGCCTCCATTGCCGCTAACTCCTCCCCGAGTTCGTCTCCACTTCCCTCTGTGGTCTGCTGGTGGAATGCTGCTCTTCGCACGAGTATTAGAACGTAAAATTTCAATGGGGGTTTGTGATTGAATATAGTTTTTGATGAACGGATCTGAATCCCGGGCTTTGAGTCCAGAGGATGTGGGTAGATAGGAGGATTTTGTGATGTGGTTGTGGTGGAGACTGAAGAAAATAAGTTGGGCGAAGAGGAAGACTGACTCGGAAGGTTCGGAAATTGTGGGCGAGGAGAAGAAGTTACCGGGGGAAATTAAAAAAATAAATAGGGAAAGTGGGTGGAGGAAATAGTAGGGTATTTTGAAGGTCGTGATAGAAGGGAGAACGTTAGATAAGCGGGGCAGAGGAAGGAAGAGATTAGGCTTTCCAGACAGCATGAATGCAGGTGGAAGTTTTGAAGGAATGTAGAAGATAGTATTAGGCAATGAAAGAGGAAATTCTCCCGACACCTTGAAGTATATAGTCGTAATGGACTTTCGTAACGAACCTTAAGGACGTAGATTACCATGACAAGGGCCAAGTATTACTCGAATATTTTGAGTGTATCATTAAAAATTGTTTTGATAAAACGAAAGCTGCAATGCATCCAGGCAAGGGTTGGGAATCTTCCAGAGGAAAGAAGATTTAAATTCGAGGTCGGAATTATTTGCAAGCAATGGTGGTAGTGAATGTGCATTTTAGTCTGTTATTCGTACTCGACATCTATATTCAAATAAGAGCACAAATTCCAGTATTTTATAGGAATACATCCCATATGTCAGAAGGCGAGAGGATAAGAATTCTGCATGCCTCCCATAGGATTACGTATAAAGCTAAATCCATTCTAGTGCTTCGGCGCAGCGGGATAAATGTCAAAGTGTGCATAATTCATGGCAAAGGAGTTTTCAATTAACGAAAAAAATAAGGGCTTACATTCAATTTCCAAGTTTAAGACATGTTATGGTGTAATTGGAACATAGTAAACGACCAGTAATTGCAATCTCCCGCTGTTTGAACCAATTAATTACGACCTCGATTCCGAGAGTTTTATGTCATCTACAGGTACAGATAAGACAGATTTGAAGTCTATGTCAAACTATCGAAATCTGGGTCGTGATAAATTTAAGTTCAAAAAGTGGAATATTGCGAATATTAATCGTTTATCAAGAACTAACGTATTTATCACTTTTAAGGAGACGATAGAGCTGTTCGGCTTGGTGTATGCTACACACCTGATGTTCTGCTAAAATCGTCCTGACGGCATTCGGAAACCATTGACTTCATTATTAATGGGCCCGGATGCTCTTATCAAAGCAATGCGTTCTTTTTAAGAGTAGAGCCCATCGCGGCGAGGGTCGGCTGGGACAATCACGGAGCTATCTCCGGGGAGATGGGGTGGGAAAAGGGGGTCCGACGGATGAACGGGCTTCGGAAGATGTCTTCTGTGCCCCCCGTGGTCGCGCCGAATCTTCCGATCGATCGGGAGTCGATGGAGAGGAAAAAGAAGAGTTCTTCCCCGGTCGAGCGGAACTCTGGGAAGATCGGAAGCGGAACAACCTCCACCCTTCTCCTCGCACCTGGGCACGGGCGTGACTTTCTTTAAGCCAGAGGGGAGTGTGGAGGTGTACAGAGAGAGAGGTTTCCGTGAGATTGAAACACGCCCGTGACTAACTAAATGGCTAGCGAGTTCCCACGGTCGCCGCCCCCCCCCCCCCCCGTTCTTCTCTCCTCGTCTCCGGGAAAGCGGTTGGCAGTAGTCTCCGATCGGCGTTGATCGTCTCGGAATGCCGCGGAGACCACTTGGGTTATCGATCCAGGGCGAGGGGGAAGTGGGGGGGCTTCTCCACTTTGAAGAAGCGGCGAGGCTGATTTCTGGCGGTCGCTCGAGTGGCTATTTAATCCTGAACCGTAAGCGTTAATATTCAGTGACGGTGGTTGATTTAGAGGGGGGATTATTGTCTTCTCCTGTCCGGCTACAGCAGAGTGATTAAGGTCGAGTGAACGGAGCGGATCTGGCGAAGCCATTGTCGAAAGCACTGTCGCAGGTCTTCGAAAAATGATTTGTTTAAGATAATTACTACAATGTACACATTTCTGTAGTTAAGAAACAGCACTACGACAAGAACTGGTGAACTATCGGCTAAAAGGTACTTGTATGTCATATAGTCTTTCTAATCAATTGACCTACACGGGCTGTGCTACCACCGTTCTATCAAGCCTAATATTTCAACTCCTTGCTATGCTTGCACATTTTTTCATATCTTAGTGGTACAGACATCAGTCATCGCTCCCAAGTCAAAGGCCTTATTATATAAATTAACCGCTTTGGTGTGATTAAATGCCCTCGATGTATTTTTACCCGGAACTTTGACTTTTTGTGTCCGATAACCTAAGGCTCATGTACCTAAATTTTATTCATGGGGGTGTAGAGCTTAATTCAAGATCTGAACAACGGCGGAACTGAGTGGGAGCATTGAAACACGTTTCCCACTGATAGTTTAACTTATATTTTTATATCCGTAATTAAACAATTCCGCGAGTCTTCATCCTTAAGCATGCACGATCCCGATGCTGTTAGCCCAGTCCTGGGGATGTTGTTTACTAGGGTGCGTGGTGTCTCCGCGCTGGGATTGTAGAAACCACTTCACGTTTATTGGACGAAGAGAGGCAAAAGGAGGTTCCGGGATAGGTGGACCGTGGCATTGAGATTTCAGGGGAGGCGAGTCGAGGGCGCGGTGTCAGGGCGAAAGTTTTGTTTGTTGGGTATCGCGATGATTCCAACTTAGTCGTGTCGTGGCGATTTGAAGTTCGAATAAAAATCAGTCGTCAGCATTGAGGTTATTTTTCATGGGTGAGACTCGCTGCGCTTCGTGAAAAGAACACACGCCATCTGTAGGATCAGATTATTTTTCATGAGCGACCGATGTTTTCTTCCAGAAGTACATGGCACTAACCCAGAAAAGCCACCCTGTTAGTACGCGTAAGAACAACTATTATTTCCGCCAAAGGCTGTGGCTCAATTGTGCCTAGGCTCAGTTCCCACTAGGCGTGGATATTCCCATATAGCCGTGTATTTTCTGCGAATGAGTTTACGACGCGGTCGTTACATAAAGATGCTTCCTACAGGAGGATTGAGTCGATGCTGCGTCAGATCAGTCGTAGGATTGATGGCCAGTGATGACGGTGATGACCCAAGCCGTCGGATCTCCTTAAAGAGTCGATTATTTCCTACCGAGACCTCCCCCCGATCAGCGCTGAATGCTCTACTCTCTTGGCCGCATACCATCTCGTTAACTAGCTGTGTGCAGCTCATGGTTAATGGATGCTTTAACTCCGCCAATCATCTAGATTGTGGATTTTATTACGGAAAATTCACTCTCGTTTTCATTTGGATTTTTCATTACCTGAGTTTATAGCGCGCTACGTCAGAGTCGGGGAAGTATTTGCCTTTAATGAGTCAAAAAGGCAAATTAATTTCGTTAATTAGGATGTGACGTAGGTGATTTCAGACGAGCAAGCGCAATGGCAATTATAGTTCTTTGAGGTGGCCCTCGTCTTCTTTGACGTGGATTTCTACGAGTGGTGGTTTACTTGTGCTGATTTGAAAACGTTAGCCTTTGTCCTCGAGAAAATGTGGCCGCAGCCCAATACGCAATCGCATTCACTTGGCATGGCGCTTTAGCGTTGCGTCGATTATTGCCTCATGTCAGCTGGGTGAAAGATGTCGGTAAAGGGTTTGCAGATATCAGTGTGGACGATATGTTCGTAAGATAGCGCTAGGTTCTCATCGCTTCGTCACTTTTTATCTTAGGGTCGATGCCGGAATTGTATATGATTGCATGGCTGAAATTGGCGTGTAAGTGCGATGCTTGACTCCGCTTAGCGTACGGATATCGCGGTGCCGTGCCGCTAAAAAGATCGCGCTTCGCAGTTGATACGACGCAGTTGATGCGACGCGAGTGTATAAGTTTTTACACTTCCGCCTTCTGGCCCGGGAAGGGAGGAGGAGGGGCGGTAGCCGCTACGGGGCGGCACTGTGCCCAGGTGGACGGGCGCGCGAAGAGACGGTCTCCTCGTTCCGTTGGCCGAAGCTCTGGCAGGAAGGCCCCGCGCGGAAATTTGGGAGGAATGGGACCCGAAGTGCAAAATGCCCTGCTATGGGACTTGATCCCGTGGAGCGACTAAGTATAATGAAGGTGGAGGGACAAGGACCCTCGGTGGAGATGAATCGGTCGTTGCCACGGAGGAATCAGTCCACTAAGACACTTCTGCGGACGGGGTGGAAGGTGTCTCTTTTCCGAAGGGGAGCCTAATGAATGGGGGATTTATCTTTCAAAGTGCTACAACTCGGGCTTTCAAAACAGAGGTACCCCAGCTGCGCTGTACAAGAGCATTCAGTGCCTTTTATTCCTCCCATTTACGCCTTCGAAGCGCGATTAGCCTTCATTTCACGACGGTAGCGTTGTCGCGGAAGTTTTAATTAACACTCTTGTATAATTGGAACTTAATAATAATGGGCAATACCTCGGATACGATTTCCGTTACAAGCTTTCATGATTGGTCACTCTAAATTTAATCTCAGAACCATGCGTAGTGACAGTGATTGACATTTTTTCTAAAGATTAATAAAAATTCAAATTTAGTCATCCAACAGCTTCATGATCTTAAAAATTTGACGATTCGTCTTGACCCGTTGTTCCATTAATTTCATTCCTATGTTATATCAAATCAGCCTTCGGGCTACTTTGGTTTGTTTGGTTTCTGCTAAGCGAGTAAGACTAGGTTGTATTTTAATGCATAAAGAGGTTCATTTATGACACGTAGTAATTGTGAAGAGCAAAGAAAGTTTTGCCTTCAAAAATTTGTTTCTATTACTTTTATCGAAACTATGAAATTTAAATTATGATCTGAAAATGCAATCAACCCAACAATTTCGACACTCAGTCCTACGAAAGCAGTTTCTAGGTCGTCATTGCTTTTGTGCATGTTGGCGAAGAGAAGATGTAGAAGAGGTATTAATTCCCGGTTACGGCATACGCTTACCGTGATGAGGTTGGATATAAATGCCGAGAAACTACGGGAGATGCCGCAGCAGTAACTTTTAACTGAGTTATCCGCTAATGCATTTCAATGCAACAATTTCGGAGTGTAAAAATCGTTCACCTGGACCGGGATCCCGGTCAAGGCGAATGATTTTTACTCTCTGAAATCGTTGCATTAGGCTGGATGTAGTTTGCGACCTAAGAAAAACAGCTGGAGTGGTGATGAAACAGCCCCAAATTAGAACGAACGATTCGTAGCTGCGTACTTTGAGAACTGAAACTGGGCCACTATGAAACTTGTGCACACAGTGTGGAGAAAGGTAATCATGTCATTTGCGAACGGCACGGACATTTTCTTTATATGTCTCTCATAGCGGTATGCCTATGAAAAACGGTGGAAGACAGGTGATGGAGCCAGTGTAAATTCGACTGCAGGGTAAAACTCTGTACCTAGAAACTAATCATGTTCTATCTTTGGGAACAGAAGCACCTTGGTTAACTTTCCCCTAATTTTGTCCTCTCCTCTTCCCCGCAAAATAATTAGAAATTTAAAAATGTAAGAAAATATTCTAAGAAGTAGAAATAATTGGAATTTTTGAGGCTGAAGAACAGCGTTCACGTGCCCATGGGGAATAGGTGCGGAAATATTTTTTTGCAAAAGATTATATTATTTTGAGATGGAAGTTATTCGCGTAACATGTATATTTCACGGGTTCTCTCCCTCTATAAGGTTATCAGTTCATTCCCATTTTTTTGCCCGCCGAGATTAATCAGATATCGGAGGCTAATACCACCTGTCTTCTGTCGAAAGGAGTCAATCACACCAGCGAATTTCGTTATCCGAATTCGTGCTCCAAAGGTCGGTAATCGCCTCGAGCAAGACTTCTATTCTTTTAGTTTTTTGCCTCATGTGAATTTAGGTATACAGTATTTCTATGTTGGACAATGATCGAGATGTTTCTTCGATGGAATTTTATTTGTAAATATTTCCGCAAAGAATGCCACGACTTTTTTGTTAATATGATATTATTGTGACCTATCTTGCTAGCCGCTTGTTCGACTATATTGTAACTGTAATGAAGGAGGTCCACTCGCACATGTGGAATACAAAAACTGATCAAAGAAAACTCTTTTGAGTTTCAATGTTTGACATATTAATGATGTTTAATTAATAATTTTTTTGTATTGGTATTTTTATAGTATTATTGTAGATATTCTACCCCCACCATACGGAAAACTTATTTGCTTGCATTAATTTTGGAATGATTGTTTTGAGAAGATCAGACCCCGGCACCCCTCTCCTTGTTTATTCTAGTACTTTGGAATTGTTTAGAATGGAGAACCAAAATTTCTAGATTCTACCTCGTAGGTAGAATCGTATTCACGAAGGCCTTAGTGAACGCGCCATGTTTGCGTGAAATGCCGTGAATTTCCGGTAGGGAGTAAATTTCAGCTTCCAGGGAAGCCACTAAGAGTTAACTGAGGACAATGAACTTAATCCCGGGAGTGTACGTTTCGTTAATTCACTGATCAGGATTGAGTGGCGATAAGTTACTGTTTTCAAGTGAAAATTTACCTAAAGTAATTCATTCGTTCTTGATTATTCAATTCTTGAAAATTCATTCTTGTTAATCAAGTTTTTAATACTGCACCTGCTGGCTACTTCAAGTTTTTCAGCTGACTTTTTCGGATTTCCATTTGATATTCCTCCAGTGCTTAAAGTGGTCCATGCTTTCATGAAACGTTACCGTAGGGTGTAGCGTGTTAATATTTTATCATGCTCATCAAATTTTATATATTTAAAATTATTTTATGGAGGTGCTAAATTCTTTGAAAATATTTCTGGAACCCATTAATGTACATAACGAGGAAGATGTAGTTATTTAAAGTACTTATTTTTTTGTTGGTAGTAATTGGTCTTCCCATTTATCAACTTTCGTCCTGGAGTGTGTTGCTACGCGAATTTGTGCTCGCGAAGGCCCCGCGGGCCTCTTCTACTGAAATTAAAAGAGCGTTGAGGCATAATCTCCTGCTCATTTTGTCCCCCATCGGAGCGCAGGGCGCCGCAAGGCCAGATTATTTCAAGACGCTTTGAAAAGCTCCGCGAATGGGGTTCTCGATGCAGCGCGAGGTCAACGGTGGCGCTAGGTGGTTTCGTTCTAGGCAAGCAGAATTTTCGGGGCGGGAGGTGATGGTGTTCTCTCTTGGCTGAACAACATCCCGGAGTGTGTAGTCGGCAGAATGTGGCCCTCGCGCTCTCGTTTGGAATCGCTCCAAGTTCATTTGGCATCAAGTTGTAATTTTTAGACCAACATTTTGCGCTGCCAGTGTTGCTAATCTTCTTGACGCATCCGTGTGTGAAGTGATTATGTGCTACTGAAGTGGAAAGATTGTTATAACTATGACATAAAATTATTTTTTTCTTCCGCAGTGTTCACTTGACGATGACGAACGAGTACATACTTGCTTCTGTACTACTTTATTTTTCCGATTTGAACAGATTAATACATCGTGTGTATTACTGTCACTCCTTCGAAATCCTGACGAAAACTAACCAATACCGGATTCACATTTTTGTTCCCTCGTCTCTGACAGAGCATGTTTGCCCCTGTCGATTGTTTGGTGGTTTACGCGTTTCACTGGGAAATTTCCGTTATATCCAGTGTGCGTTGCTGCGTTAGAACCCAGTATTATTGTATCCCAGTATGTGGTATCAAGTGATTGTTGATCATCCTCTACATTTGA
The DNA here is from genome assembly GCF_022747635.1 of Hetaerina americana. Lineage (NCBI taxonomy): Eukaryota > Metazoa > Arthropoda > Insecta > Odonata > Calopterygidae > Hetaerina > Hetaerina americana. The sequence goes on from NW_027287205.1 coordinate 28,709,358, forward strand.
CCACGAAATTTGGCTGAAATAGGTCCCCCTGGTTGATAACGGGGTAGAGCCGGCCTAGGCCTGGCTACGAAAGTGATAAATTCTCAAGCTTGGTAAGTCTCGAGCCGAGTCTGCATGTATGTGCTATCTAATCCAAAAGTCTTCGAATACTTACTCGCGTGGCGATAATTGGGGGCAAGTGAAAACCTTCATTATGTTGGCATTCAACGTCGGGCAGTCTTTCTGGCCTCTTCCGAGTGACGTTAAAACTATCGGAGTCTTGTACACAGAATGCCAACCTAACGAAATTTTTAACCTTTACCCAATTCTCTTCGCGCCCTTGACTGCCTACAGACTCGTGGAAATGATGGTACCTATTTGACTCTGTTGAGTGATGTAGGGTGCGAAGAAGCGAGAGGGCCTTGGGGTAAGTTCTGCGTCCCGAGATCTTGCGTCAGCCAGTCAGTTCTTCAGTTCATCCTTCACCCGATATCCTGTGCTTCCTTTCGACCGTGTTCCGACCTCGCACCAAGAGGTGTGCACCTCGGCCAGGAGTTCGTTGCACCGTTCGTCGTCTCTTCTCCTATCCCCGCTCGTGGTTTTCCGCGGGTTTGGTCTCGGGGAGAAATTATTGAACCTGTCTCCGTCATCTCCCGCCCTGTCCCGCGCCTCACCTGATTGGATTTGAGTCGGTCGTCGAAGGGCGGGCCGGCGCGACGTCGCTCACCCGGCTGGCTCTCCCGCATCAACCCCCCCTACCCCCCGCAGCACCATATCCCCAACAACCCCTCGCCACCTCGTTCCCGCGCTCGACGGAGCGAGTTTTTTTTTCCAGTCCACGACCGCCGTGAGTAGGCGGCTCCTCGTCGAAATAGACTCGGGGTCACGTGTCTCCCGGCCAGCGGTGTGTATAGTTTTGGAAGCACTCGGACGGATTTAATTTCCAAGCATGGATACAAATTTGAGCGCAAATAGACGACGCTATTATCACGCGAGGTGTCCTACCCCGTGACCTTTTCAACCTTCCGGCAGTTTAAACACCGCAGTGGTTAAACACTAATAATTTTTATATTTAAATTTAAAATTAAATAAATCAACTTGAGTTCTCATTCTAATATCAGGTACTCCTAGGTGCGTAATTATGGCGGTTTCTCTCACATACCTTTCCTCTAAGCCTATAAATTCGGGGATGTTTTGTTTTCTCGTCTTCTCATCAATGGTGATGTACTTGTGCTTCTTTTAGTATCGATGTACTTGTATTTATAGTATGCCCTGTTAGAAATTAGGAGCATGCTGAAAGTGATAGCCACTATATAGTAGCGTCGTAAATTTTCTCGTTTTCAGCGAATTATGAAATAAATTTGAGCATGAATATTGTGCTGAGTAAGAGGGTATGAAGTATTTTTGGTATTTTAGTTGAACTGGGAGTGTTTTACGAGAAATGATTCATTTACATAGATGTACATGACTTTCAATCTTTGACAGATATGTTAAAGTCTCGCCTTCTCTCGAACTTAAAAGCGTTCCTGTCCTCCTGAGTGTTTTTCTTTTGTACGTTTAATGTCGTATATATCATTATTAAAAATGGAGCATTGACAAGAAAATAAGAGCAAAAATGTGGGAATGCGCCGGGCAAAAGTGAATCAACTTTTGAGAAATAAATTAGTAGCAAACGTTTTCCATTGAAATTATTACGACATTGAAAAGAAATACCCAGGGATGGAAGTGAAGGTAAAGAACGTAACATTTTCCCCTCGGAATTCATTCTCCGCCGTAGAATGTTCTCTCTGTTGCGTTGGAGCAGCTCATTAATTATGGTAAATAATGGGACTGGATCAAGTGATCGGGCTAGCATCTTAGGAAATGGGTGATTGGTTTTGTCAGACGGTTATTAAAAAATTAATAGGCCAGGAAAAATGTATTTATAGGTGGTAGTAATTTAGATTCGGATTGCTTAGGCGAAACTCATTGTACACTCTTTGATGTTTCTAGGATAACACTCAACTGTTGGTGGCAATAGAGCAAAATTGCCATTAATATCTCAGAATGAATATATATATATATATATATATATATATATATATATATATATATTATTTACAAGTCTAGTTATACGCAAATTCAAGGACTTGAATTGTACGTAGATGCATCTTTGCGACCAACCTTTTTGCGAGTGAGAATTTTAATCGTAGTTTTAAGTCTTGTGCCAAGTTATAACGCTCGAATAAACGATGTTTTTGGCCTTCGTTTTCCATTCGTGTTCAGCTGAGCGTTTAAAAAATATATTTAAATTTGTCCTGTCTTCCGCTCTAACGAAACTTGGAATTTGAATTCCGATGACTTGAATTCTCCTGTCCAGCCTAATTACGTCTCTGTTCAATACTGGTAGCGTAATGGCATTAGTACTTCAAAACGAATCGTTCTAACCGTTGGAGGGATTTTTGATTCTTTTTTCGGGACTCTGTTGAGTTTGTTTAATATTTAAGGCTAGTCACGTTTACCGGTTCGTCTTTTTTTTCTGCGAAGGCCTCGCTTGTCCCACGGAAAGAACTCTCAATGAGCGAAATACGCTGTGCATTTTTCCATCGGACAATAAAAGGTAGATTGCGTATGTTGTAATCGGAACAATTGAGGCGTATCTGGCGCCCGAGTTGTCGACCTTGTTTGTTGGTTCGAAATGGAACTCGAGATAAGAGACATTCACTTGCTGGATTTCCTCTGCCCTTCCCCTTTAAGCCGTTACGAAAAGGTTAGGAATGTTTTATGAGGTGTATTTATTAAACGATACGAACCATTTTAATGCCCTGCCGCCTCTAAAACTTTGCCAAGTTAAATGATTTGTTTCGTTCTTTTGCGTCTGTTATGTTTTGGCTCAATGGTGTTATTACTGGTGGACTTCCCCAAAGCTGTGCGTCGCAGGTAAACATTCCCATGTAAATGCGCAGAAAAACAGGGAGAGAGTGAGTGTGTAAGTGCGTTTTCTTTGAAGCGGAGGAAAAGTGTGTGAGGAATATCGCGACTTCAAGCAGTCTTGAAACATGATGTTTATTTAAACATTACTAGGCGGTCACATAAACTGAATGATCTTTCAAATCTTCGCGACTTCCTAAAATTCGGTTAAAGTTAATAGGGCAAAATTGGAAAATTATATGTATCAGTACAATGAAATCAAATTCCTCGAAAAAAACTTCAGTTCACCCCTTGGCAGATCACTCAAACCAATCAAGATCTCCTTTTTTATATTTAAATAAAATTCACGGTGAAAGTTTCTGTTATCGAGGTAATTTTTCAAATTTCCGCTCTAGGTGTTTCATTTCAAGATCAATACTAGAGATGTGGTTCTCAGTACGTACGAACATTCATACTAAGCTGGACTGATACAAGTATTATCTCAATGTTGTGTATAAAAAATAGTAATAGTGTCTTCGTGAAAAAAAACTTCCCATATAACTGGAAATTAAAACTGGGAATTGGTCAGTAGTGGAAATTTAGGAGCCATGAAGAACCCAAAGGAAAAATACCTCCTACGTGATGCGTAGACCTCGGTTCGGTTTCTCTTGCCACCATGGCGTACAAGGAAGGAAGGCCCAAGGTGCGTGTGAGTATGGCCATATTCGCGGTTAACTGTTCCGTCATCTCGTGGTTGTCGGTTCGTCGCCCTTGGGAGAACTCGTGTGCGTTGTTGACTGCCTTGAGACTCGCCGTATACTGAGCATAAATACTCCGTTTTGTGGGCTAGGAGAGAGCGTTGAAGAAACAATTGCAAACAGTTAACCTCACTGTCTTGGGGCATTCCCGTGTAACGCGGTGTTTGCGACTGAATCTACCCACGCCCTATTCCGGAAAGTTGAGACGGAAAACCAGGATACCAATTAATACGACGATTGAAATTAAGTGGCGTATTCAGTCTAATATGCTGCGTCACAAATGCATAGAAATTTGTACGACTATTTATAATTATCGTGATTCCTACAAATCTAGATGTTCAATTTATTAATAATTAAGGTATATTATGGAAAATCATGGAATGTAGGAATTTGGGATGTTTGAAGATTTCGGAATTTTTTTTCGCAGATTTTCAAGGGGAGGAGTTAGAAACACATGAAATGTCACAGTGTACAATTTTTTTCGTAAGCGTAGTTGATGGTACAGAAATTGATATTTTGCTTCAAATCCATTAAAAAATAATTAAAGGGGAAATTATTGGAAATGGATGTTTTGCAATTTGAGTAATTTTAATCTGTGAATAATTCATATAATTTGGTGAAAGTATATTAAAGTCCATGGCTCCACTCGCTCATAAAGTCATTAATTTAGTTGATCATTTGAAATGGCATGTATTCTTGGGGACAGAAAAGTTGTACGCTACATGCTGCTTTGATTTTAAAATAAAAATAGCTAACTGTATGAATTAATGATTTTACCTACGAGTTAATTAAGGTCTTTGCCATGTGAAAATAAATGCGGGGTAAGATTAATTTTTGTTCATTAATTTAGTGTCATAACCTTCAAGAACATTACTTGCTTGTCGTGAAATCGCGTGTTATTAATTCTCTGCGGTTATCCCTGATGTTAAATTAGAAAAAAAATATCAAACTTCTTTCTTTCAGATGCGAAACTGAAAACAACTCTGAATTGTTGCTTCACTTTCCAATTGAAACCGTTTTCTGTTCGTTGGGGCTTGTCGTACGATCTTCATAATCCGTGCGAGTTATACAGCGGGGAGATGTTGAGTCCTCTATGGAGTGTCCCATTTTCTATCCTAGGTGTCCTCGCTTTTAAATGCAATGATTTGTTATTTTAGGCGTTTCCCGAGTCTTGGGGCTCGTAAGGAAGGCGTTCTTTTCCCAGTTCCATCAAATGCCCGTGGATGAAAGTCTCTCAGAATGGGCCCGGGCGGGAAGGGAGTCGGCGCGGGGCGAGAGATTACTTTCTCTCCGCTCCTCCCAAGGCTGTTTACCCTTAATCCCCCCGGCTCCCATTGCAAGTGTGTTCCCCACACCGCCCTCGCCGGCCTCCTACCGCCCACCCTTCGCCCCCTCCCTCTATCCCTCCTCGCCCTCATCAACCTTCCCGTCTCCTGACATCTTCCCGAGGAACACACACACGTGTTCTTTCCCCCCTCTCTCCCCGGCTGGCTTCCCCCACCCTCGCTCTAGTCTTTGCCACCTGTAGTCCTCGCGGTGGTCCGGTCGGGCACGCCGCTCCCCAACGCAAAGCCTTCTCGTCATTCCGGGATTCGGTTACGTACGTGAGAAAACGGTGCCTTCGTCTCGTATCTGACAGAAGATCCAGAAGATTAAGGTGCCTTGCCGTTGTCGATCGAAATTTATGTACCGGTGTCAATTAAATCTCGTAGCCGTGTTTATACATACGTCGTTTCTCTGCACTTAGGCTGTGAACATTTTGCCTCGGGTGCTGAATTTATAGAATGTAGGCATTAATGAATGATGAAGCAAGATTGATAATATTTCACAAATTCGATGATCGTCGGTATTCGGTTAATACTACCTTGATCAAAAAGTTCCCGGAATAACCACCGTGTGGCGCTCCCATCGTTCCGATTTGAGTTCTGTTTTTTTTTGTTAAATTGGTACATCTGTTGTTGATATTCCCTTTAAATCTTAGTGTCATAACTTGACATTTGCAAAAGTGACGTAGCCAAGAGTGCATCTATCTCTGTGTGTGTTGGCGATTTTTTACAATTGCAGAAATGGATTTAAATTTGCAACAACGAACTTGTATTAAATTTTGCGTAAAAAACGGATTTAGTGGCGCACGGACGTTGGAAATGTTGGAAAAGTGTTTCGGCAACGGTTCTCTAAAAAAACGGTCGTTTACCAGTGGCACGAGCGGTTCAGAAGTGGTCGTGAGTCAATCGAAGATGATGAACGCAGTGGCCGACCATCGACATCGAAAGTCGGTGAAAAAATTTATAAAGTAAAAGAAATGTTGGTAAATAACCGCAAATTAACCATCAGAGAAATAGCGGAGGACTTGAACATTGCCTATGGATCCGCCCAAGACATTGTGGTTAATGATTTGGGTTTCCGTCGTGTAGCAGCAAAGTTGGTGCCAAAAGACCTCAATTTCATGCAAAAAAGAGACCGTGTTGACGTCGCAAAAGACATGATTTGCGAGGCTGAATCCGATCCCACATTCATCAAAAGGATCATTACTGGAGACGAGACGTGGGTTTATGAGTACGACACGCAATCCAGACATCAGGCAAGTGAATGGCGTTCACCAAATGAGCCGAGACCAAAAAAACCACGTCGTTTTCAGTCAAAAAAGAAGGCAATGCTGACGGTTTTCATGGATTACAACGGTGTAGTGCATCATGAATTTTTGCCAGAAGGCCAGACAGTAAACAAAGAGTATTATTTGGGCGTTATGAGACGTTTGCGTGAAGCAATTCGCCGAAAGAGACCAGAAATGTGGGCAGAAAACTCGTGGATTTTGCACAATGATAACGCACCGTCGCACAGTGCTATCATTATTCGTAATTTTTTGACGAAAAATGCAACAAATACCATCCAACAGCCACCGAATTCACCTGATTTGGCTCCCTGTGACTTCTTTCTGTTCAATCGAGTTAAAAAACCATTACGGGGAACGCGTTTTAGCAGCCGAGAGGAAGTAATGGAAAAATCGCAGGAAGCACTGATGGACATACCGAAAACCGAATATAAAAAATGTTTCGAGGATTGGATCAAGCGCTGGCATAAGTGTGTTGCAGTCGATGGGGATTACTTTGAAGGGGACAATATAGATTTAGATGAATAAACTTGTATTTTTAATTTTCTGAATAAATTCCGGGAAATTTTTGATCAAGGTAGTATAAGTCTAAATATTATTTAATTTTATGTATTAAACCTAATGCCCCCTTCGTCATACATCTGCTTTCACGTGCCGCGAAGGAAGGGTTAGATTCTCCAGCCACATTTGTTGTTTTGCGCGAATCGAACCGGTAGACGAAATGTTACTCAGTCTTATCATTTGTCGTTGTGGTCCTGATGTATTTTGCAGTCTACCGCAATCTTTTATTATTTCGAAATTCAGTACGGATTTCTCTATTTTTTTACTGACAATAAGCCCGAGAGAAGAAAGTAACGTGGGCAAGGAAGAGGAATATTGCCTGGCGTATTTTTTGGTCTTCTATAGGCATCTGCCAGGATGCTTAATATTCAAAACTTTTAAATATATAGTTTTGCTGCTACATTTTCTTAGTTTGATTGTTTCCGGAGTTAAGCCTGATGAAAATAACTTATTTAGCCGTTGTCCGAAAGCAGCCCTTTTTTGGCATTTACGTCCAACTATTAATAGTGATAACAATGGACAGATGACCGAAACTCTAGGTGGAGGAAACCCACCCAGGCGGGAATCGAACCCGTAACCCTTGGATTCGAAGACGAGGACGTTACCCCGTCGCCAACAGGGCCGCCGGGTTTTGTCATAGTTTCTTGAGGAGCAGTGTGTAAGGGAGGCGACTGACAGTTGAGGTCATTTGCGCCATTAGGAATTGAGAGGGAAGTATGAAGGGTAGACTGTCCGGCTCTTAACAAAAGGCGCCAAGGGGTCCGCGGCTTAACATCCCATCCGACGGATGGCGTACTCACTCAAAGTGCACCTCAAGTGGGGATCAGGATACCACTGCCGCCAACGGGGTTCGAACCCGGGCCCTGTGGTTGGGAAGCTAGTACTTGACCCTCCGCGCCATCCCAATCCCCATAATTTCTTTCCAAGCCTTACGATTTGTCACAATTCAAGAGGTAATGTGAATTCACTGTCAATGAGTGGTCAATTTTAGCATTGACTTGAACCACGAGAACGGTTGTTCCGTTGGAAGCCTGTAGTTGATCGGCCCAGGGACATATTTCCTTCCAATTGAATTTTTATGTTTCAATTCAGTACTTAGACTCCAGTAATTCGTTGAAACACCTATTTGTTTTGATAGCCCTTGTGAAAATTATCTTTTTAACTTAAAAAATAATATGCTAATTAAAAAGGTATATTAGGAATTTATTTTAACTATATGAAATTCATTTTCAAACTAGTTAAAATAATTTCAAATCAAAGTCAACATTCCAACATTGCATCGGGCACATCAGTAAAATACAATTCTCAGAAAATCCTGTCGCATTCCAATTTTATTTGGGGTGCAGGTGCCATTTTCCTCGTTCCCCAATTGTGAAGTCAATATAATCCTCTCAACTCGGAATGTCCCGAAAAAATAATAGAAATAATGGGGTTGGGGACTCGGTAACGTCGCCCGTAATAACTACAGATATTTCATTGATTTTCCTGCAGGGGTCTCACTCCTGCGAGTGCTCGGCTAGGGCTTCGGGGGACCCCGGGCGGACATCTTTTCCCCCCTCATGCCCCATAATAGTGTCGGGGTGGTTGATGGGTAGAAGTCGCTATTGGGACTGAGCGTCGACCCCAGAACCCGGCCAGATCTGCCCGGGCTGCGGGAGCCCTCTCCTCGGGACCTTGCACCCGGCCGCGGGGACAATTACAAATTTGAACTGAAATTCTTTTGGCAAATTTAGAACGGACATTCGCCCTCTTTTCAGTGACTGGCCACTGCATGGTTTTTTTAATGCGCTCCCCATTCAATTTGGTCTGGTAATGCGAGCAATAAAAAGCGTAAACGAATTGGATTTCACGATCTACGTATTTCGCATCCCCTCCCGACGCGGAAGTTGTCGACGGCGTGTTTTTCGCAAGTCCCGGGATGGTTTTGTTTTCGGCCTACTCCAAAAAAATTGTCGCTCCTAATCAGGTGCACGGCCTCTGTCGCGCTATAATTAGAACTCCCGCGAGTGCGAGCGGTCGAATTTATCGAATCCGTTCACGCTTACGTCACCTTTCAGCTACCTGTCCGAGAATTAGGTGCCCTCGTTGCGTTTGAATGCATATTCATTTCCGCCAATTTAGTTTTGTTTTTCGCGAGGAAATTAAGAGCCGTGTTAGTGCCAAATTTAATTTCGCTTAATGAGAAAAGTTGGATGTTTTTTTCCTCAGAGCATCTCTCGATTGTCCTATCGAATCAAATAAATTCAATTAAAGGCCAAGTTGTTTGCTGTTACTCTTGAAATTCTTATCGTAACGCAATGAAATGATAAAAAGCTGTGTCAAAATAGTTTAATGAGCAAAATTAAAATCTGGTTATTTATTCCTGTCGTCATAGGATGCTCAGGAAATTGAGTATGGAGACGCGGTGAGGAAAATGATGCCGCCACAACTTGTGTGTTTTTGCCTGTTTTGTCTAGGTGGGAGTTTTTGTGTGCTGCCTTACTCCTCTCCCTCCGCCCTACGCAAGCCTACCCTTTCGGGCCTTCAACACATGGCCAGAGCAATCCTCCATCTTTGGCGTCCAGATGTCGGGGAAGGAAAATGGGGCATTTAGCGAAGGTAGAATGAAAACATTTAGACAGAATGCCTTAGACAATCTAGTGCCTCATTCTATCGCTTTAAATGACGTGAACATGTACGAAGGCGTGCTCTTAGAAATAATGAAATGGGGTAAATAGGAATCGTTTCGGTTGACATGCTTGATTTCTGTATAAACCGCAATGGTTTATATTTTGCTCTTAGGTAATTGGTTACAATTTGTTATCCACGAAATTCGACTCGGGATCTGAAGAGACAGCTTAGATAAGTGAGATGGCGTGTAACTGAAAGGATTTAACAAAATGCCTGAAGTCACGTTGTGTTCATGAGGAACGATTTTACGTGAACATGCTACGTAGAAGTTCGTCATGTTGTTCGTGAAGAATTTTAGGGACGAACAGAAAGCGTCAACATTGTAATTGGAATTCCGGGGTTGGGAGGTAACCAAAGCGCGAAGTTTGCCGCCATTGCACACTCTCAGAAAAGTACAAATCATTCTAGTTGAAATTTTTGACAAGGAATGATCTAGATTACTGCATTGCATTAGTATTTAATCAATTAATTATTAGATTCACAGTGCGGTCTATACCTCGTTGAGTCTTCAAGGGAAATTGATAAGGGAACTGAATGGTAAGAATAATTTCTTTTCCCCCTTATTTGTCAGCAGGAACATTACTTAAAGACAGATAGACGGTCCCCAATGTCATTAATTAATAATCAGCAATGACTCGAACGACTGGGATGGCCTAACACCCCTGTCACCTATCCTCGTGGTGGTTTGCTGTGTAAGTTGCTGTTTTATGCATGTAAGTCGAGACTTACTAGATGCACCGATGTCATGATACGTAATTAGCCGTTGGAAATGTAGCTGTCTTTCACTTGATGAACACATTGAACGGAAATATTTTGCGCGCTTGGAAGCCACGTTTAATCTTTTCCCTTCCTGATCCCTTCCCTCTTACTTCAGAAGACATTAATGAGGCACGCAGAACAATTTTGGGTGCACAACTGACGTTAATGGCCACAAGAAGTTCCTGCGTGAAAGGATAGTAGTCGGAGTGGATTTAAATTAATGCGCCGAGAAAGTGACTCTTGTGGCACCAGCTCTCGGTGTGAACCGTTTATTTGTCATATTTTTTTTCACTAGCTATCCAGAACTAATTCGAAGTGAAAAAGGAATGGTTTGCTGACCAGACGAAAGATTTCGGTCGGCTGGTGTCGCGAGCTGACTTTTCCTTTGGGAAAATTTATTTTATGAAAGGAATGAGTGGGATCTCGACCGGTAATTGGGTTGTTTTGATTAAATTCGACGAAGAAACTATGGACTACCATGGGCAGCAGGCATTTTATATTCACCAATAGCACCTGGGTGTGCAACGTAACGTATTAATCAGAATTTGTAACAATTTAGTTTCTGTGGAATGATTAAGGCGTTAAAATCAATTGAATAGAAGTCCTTTAAAACTTATGTAAATCAGTTCCGACTGGTTATTCCTGTTAGGAGAGGTATATCCTCATAACTCGAACGCCAAGGGTTCGAATCTCGCCTCGGGCTCTTATTCTATGATATAACCGCTTTCTATTGAATCCAATTCACTGTGCGAAATTTCTTCTGTTGTCAGAATCTCTTGACTATAAAACTAGAGTGCTGCACACCTGTTTACCACCTTAGGACAGAGGTGTTTCATTCGTCTACTTTTTAAATCAGTGATACCTAATGTCCTCAATACGACCCATTTAGTAGCATCTTTAGTATCATTAAAGTTAACGTGATTGTTGCAAAAAGTAGCGGAATGATCCTAGGAGGGTACAGTGAAAGTAATTTCTTTCCATGCTCATTTTGCGGCCACTATGATAGAAAATGTAATTACTTGTAATTAGGTTTAATGAAAATTAGCTCATCATTCTATTTAATTTTGCCTCAGTATTCCTTAAATGTATAATAAACACAGAACGTCGATTTCACAAACCTAGATTTCGGCAACTTGAATATTCATTTTGAATTTAAGCTCGGGAAGCTTTCGAAAACGGGGTCGGTGAAGTAAAAACTTTGCGAGGTTTCTGTACGTGTTTTTTTCTCTTGCGTAAACATGAATTGAGTCCTCAATGCAACGCCTGAAACTGTCCCGTAAGTGATATGATCACCTCGATGCGACGGAGGAGGTTTGAGCATCATTTACATCCGCGATAACGTTCATCGATTGTAGTCGTTGGGTTTCACTGCGTTGTGAATGTTTTTTTTAAAACGTCTTCGAAGACAGGACATGGTCGCTACACAGGGCAAGCCCTTCCCTCCCTCCTAGTCGCTCTCCCCTCCTTCCTTCGCCTTTTTTTTGCCTCTTTCCCCCGTGTCTCCCGCCGCCGCCCCCTTGAATTTCACGCCCTCCCCTCCTCTGCCGTTCCAAGTGTCCCCAGGTCTCCGCTCTCCCCTCCGTCTCCGCCCGGCCCTTTCTTGCCCTTCCGTCCGTCAGGTCTTTTAAATCAGGGCCGGCAGCCCTCCCCCCAAGCCCCTTTCCTTTCCCCCCCCCGCATTTCCTTCGCTGTTAAATAAACTGGTTCTCTGTACCCCCGTCATCCCCCGCAGTTTCCCTCCACTCCCGTCCGTCGCCGTTTTCCGCAATTACTCCACCCCGTGGGGTGGGAGTGAGAAATTGGCGTACTAAAAGGAGTTGCCCGTGCTTTCTTTTTCATTCTCTCATCAATCGGGTGTCGTTGACCTATTGACGAGGGGTTTCACTGCCGCATCTCCCCCGATACTATGGCGTGGATAAGATTAAGAGACTAGTGAGTGGGAGTATCCGTTGGCAAGGCCTGAACACCACGTGAAACGTTCTGAAGCAAAGTATTTTCCTCGAGAGGATAGCAGGTGCTAAGCATGTGCGACGGGATGGCCTGGATATCGTTTTGGTTCGGTCTCGTTTCCTGCCGCGAGGGCCTGGGTTCATGACCCGGTAGTGTCGACATTCTCATTGAAATTGCATCCTTCATAACGATGGGACGTTAGAAGGTGAACTCCAGGACGCCATTTGTTCCGGCTTAGGCATGAACTGCGTTCTTTAACCCGCTGCAATCCCCAAATCCATTCCGTATTGGCTTGACGTTTTGCAACCCGTTGCTGACTTCACTAATTTATACCGGTAATACCACAGCCACCAATTGAAATTTGATACCGTTGCGAGTAAACATAGCAACAAATGTTTTTCCACAAATGAGTCGGTTGATTATCTCAGATGACGGAAACCATTTCCGGTTAATGTCAACAAAATTCCTTCACGATAGACTTAGATGGATGAAGAAACAGAAATTCCACTTTTAACTTCCTGTCCACTCGACAATGTTTCCATGCAAGTTTTTATCATTAGGTAGCGTATACAATCGCGCACAAATACGTAGGTGATGTGGGAGGGGGCCCGTGTGAGCGTTTGGAAACGTGTAATTAGTGTTTGATGGTGATATCATATCGTAACCACAGTTTTATCTAAGTAAAAGTTGACGTGGGATTGCCCTGCTCAGGCTTTCCATGACTACAGAATTTTATCTAGATCAGTGCGAATGCCCTGGGGTCTACAGGACAACCGAGTCGCGTCGATTAGTTCTACCGAGGCGACGATAACGGAGTGGAGCGTCGTCGAACGCGCCGATTAGTACATGACATGAACCGAAGGGTTCAAGGTGCACCAAAATGTACGCTCTCTTATCTATGCACAAGGAGTACGTGGGGTCGGGCGGGCTTTTTACCTGTTAGCATTGTTTGCGGATACCCCGTTCAACCGCCCACTTCCCCCTTTCGTCTGCACCGTCACGTCGAGAGGCCGGCCAACGTGTTGCTCGACTGCCCCATTGTGTTGTCGCGGCGGCGGGCGGAAGCGGGAGGGGGTTGGAGAGTGGTGGGTTTGGCTCTCGGGGGTTGTGAGTGGAGAGGGGAAGGGAAGGCCTTATATATGCCTTGTTTTTTTTTGCAGAAAGGTTTCGCTTTCCAGGGGGTTGAAAATGCACGTAGGGTGCCGCAGGTGGAAATTCGCACGCCCGCAACTCCTTGCAGCCGCCCTCTCCTCATTTGTGACCCCTTCCCCCCCCCCCTTCTGTCCCCGTGGTCCGATATCGATCCTTCCTCAACCCAGGGCGGCGGCGAATCTGGGAGGACCTTGGTAGAGTGACAAAATTGGGCTGTTGTAAGGAAGTGGAGGGGGGTGTCGGAGAGGAAGGAGGTAGGAGAATTAGCGGAAATTCGCGCTGCCAAAAGAACGATTCGTTCATATCGAAAGAGGTTGATCAAGGCATCGCCTTAGTGAGAAGCGCTGGGTTCTCTGAGAAGTGTCCCGAGAGAATTACTGATTGTTATCATTGCCAGTTAATTGATTTAAATTACTCGCCGCTCTTCCATCTCAGATTGAAATGTAAATGATTTTTTCTTCACATCTAATAATACTGGGAGCCTTGGATAATGCCGTGAATCGACCGAGTCTTTATTTTTCCAACAAATATTTCAATACTAATCATTTTATTCCCTGTGCTTCTTAGTTTCGGAAAAGATAAAATAATATCATGTTGGTTTAAGCATTTATTTAATCTCCCGCGAACTCTCATGTTATGAATCTCACTCTGTCCGTGTTCGTCCATAGCTAAGATTGTTTTGAACCCAAGGCAATGTCATTATCTCTAGAAAACTCGGAAGAGTCGGGGGGGAGATAGAAAGTTCTGTAGCTGTAGCAATCCTGTTATCGACGTGATGGTGTCTTCAAGACCCTAACATTTCAATCGAATACATCTCTGAAACACGCTCTGGTGTTGTTAGTACCTTCTCCAGTCCCTCAGATGCGATTTGTTATCTTCTCGTAAATGATATTTCCGACAGTCTTTGGAAAGGTGACAATCAGGCTGAAACGTATCAGTGCTTAGAGAGGATATTTCACTCTTCATTCAATGGTCTATAAAAAAGGACGAAACTTCTCCGGAAGCCATTTTCGTTTTCGAGCTTTTTATCTGTGGATGGCCAATCGACCGCTGCGTTCATCTGTGTTCTCGTACGGGGTGGTTGGCTCCTCCTCATGAAGATTTTAGTCAATAGAATTTGTCCAGGCGATCAATATTGGTTCCAAGGTAGCATTTATTTTCTCTTCAGAAAATAAATGAAAAATGTGTAATCATCTTTTGAGTCTACGACGCTTTGGATGTCAACACATCACAGAGAATTATTCTGTTGACATTATGCGTGCAATTTTTATCTTGGAAGGGCAGTTTGATTTCTCTTCTCGACTAAAGAGGCCACTGACTCGTATTCATCATTTCCATCGTATACTTCGTAATAGGTCCGTTTTGTTTTTTTTATTCCACTTCAATTATCCTCCAAATTCTTTAATACATACAATTAATTAAACAATACGAAACGTCCTTGAAATTTAGTTTTCTTTAGTTTTAGTTTTCACGTTCGTAAGATAAGTTAGTTGCCTGTGCGTTGAATAAGGCTAAACTGAAGTCGGTTCTGCCTCAAGTACACGAATTACAAGTCATTAGTTGTTTATAAAAGAAGGCCACCTCAAGAAAGCTCTCCGAATTTTTCCCCCGTATTAAGACAATGCTTTTAAATTATTTACGCATTATTATTCAAAACTTAAAATGCTAATGTATTTCCCTAATCCTATAGCTAGCGAGTAGATCAGTCGCTTGGCCTGATAATCAAACCAGCTCCTGACTCTTAAAAATCCTACAACGGATTTCCCGGCGGTATTTTGCGGTTTATTATTTGACGGCCGTTTCATAGGAGTTGCGAAGCCAGATCAGGCACCGTGGGTTGCATGTTGAGAACCACCGAAGCCTACGAGTGGCCCTTGCAATATTTTTCATTGTTGTGCTCATATCCTGTCTACTGGTCCGCCCTGTTTTTTGGACAGCGCGGACAAAGTGGGAGTCGGTCCTGTTTAAATCTCGTTATTTTGTTCGGCAAATATGGTCGACACCATGAGCCCACCGCTCCGGGTAAATATTTTTTTTCGCGTCTCCCCTTGCCCAGGGTATAAACTCGAATGTAATGGTCACATTTTCGGTTTGATGTTTGGGGGAATGCGTCCAGCAATTTAACTTTTCCTTTTGGCACTCGACCGAGTGCGAAGGACAGGCAGATAGACCCGTAGTATCGCGTCGACCTCTTAAGGCCGACCGCCTTAGCCTTGACAGAGCTCAGGCGCCCCTATCTCCCTCGCCAATCGAGGAGAGAGGGGTTGGATACTTATCGTCCGCCCCGTCTCTCTTGGAGGGTGGCAATCCCTGCGTTTCACTCCTCATTCTCTTTCTGGTTGCTTCTCTCAGTAGCCTTCGGGTGTAAATCTCTCCCGCCGCTCTCTTCTTATAAAACTCAACCCCACCTTTCATTCTCTGTCGGTGGTCGCGCTCCCTCTTTAGCACGCTTCATACGGCGCGTCAACCAAAACACCTTTGAGTTCACTCCGAGTACCGAGGGAGTAGGAAAAAGAATTCTCACCCCTTTCAAGGCCAAATTCTTTCGTAATTTCAGCACGAAAATAATGAGGCCCTCTGAATCCCGACTTAATTTTATTCTGTACGCTCTCCTCTAAATCTAAAGGCGTAAGTTCGCCATTGAGTCTCTAATTAAATTTTTGAGGCGTTAAGCTTCTAAAGATGTAGTGCGTTTCAAGTGTGTCATAAAATAATTAAGAACTTAGGGTTTGATCGGAGGGGATCATTCGATTCATACGCCAACGTGTGGACGAATAACAAGAATCATATTGGTAGTTATAGATAATGAAACTTATTGACAGATACTGAGTTTTCTTCGTAAAAGGAAGGAATCCATAATAAGCATTTATACGTAACGCCTGGAATATTCGTTCATTACTGCCTATATAATTGCTGAATTATCGAACGTTGCTTTGCGAATAGAGGAATCTTAATTTACAGTGGGATAAACAGGAAAATGAACCCATTAAGACATTTTAATTACTGTCAATTTTAAATGAGCGTTAAAAATTTAATGATCTGCAATCATTCAGGTCACTTTTCAGAATCGATCAGACATGTATGTCTTTCCCGGCATGTCAACAATTATGTATTCATACATTATGAAATGGCATTTTTATATGTTGAGGTCACAAGGATAGTTGATTCCATGCATATAAATTGGACCGATCGAAGCTAGTCAATTCTGGTTTTCTTACCTCCCTAATTTTTTTCTGCATTAAAGCGGAATGTGCTGGGCCATTTTTTGGTGGGCCTCAATTTATTCGTGTTGGTAAAACAGTCGAGGCGATGAGTTCTTGGTTTTGTCTGCCTATGGAGAGTGCGTCGGCATAATTACAGAACTTGATGAAAACACTGCGAATGCTATCAGCATATAATACGTACATTTCGACGGATTATTCATTCGCCTCCTAGCTATTGTGCCCGCGTGCATTCTATCAAGACAGTTTGACCCTACCTCACCCGCGAACGTTTGGTATTCGGGCCTCGGATCATCTCGCCGCATTTCGCGGTTGGAGTTTTTGAAGTTGGAATTTTGGTCACGCGGTTCGGGCGGCGCCACGTGCAAGGGTTGCGCTTCAAACCCACCACAGCTCGCAGTTTCGGTCGCCCCATAAGAGTTTGCGGAGTGCGAATTTGTTTACCTTCCCTGGTCATCTGGTCATTAAGAGGGGGGAGGGGAGTTTTAGGACCATTCCTTCTTTCTGTTTTATTAATAGCACCCACGAGACGATACACTTCCAAGGACTTCTTACAGAGCCGTTTATTTTTTTTGCCAGTGTGTTCGAGGTTTCAAAAGTAAAGTAATCGTTGCAAGTAATTATTTGAGCATGCATGAGATTTTCCTTTTAGGTGCTCTTTGACTATTGAACTGTCTAAACGACTCGGGTTGTTCGGTCGTAGTTAATGCGACCATAGAGGAAGTAAATTTTTGAAAGCGTTTTAGTGCGTTCCGATTGGCCTTTCGACATGGTCAAGTGTAATAGGGTGTTTATTTTCGTTCCTGTAGTTAGGGCTACGTTTTATCGATTGCTCATCTAAAGTTTAGTAAAAATCATGTCAAGGCCAAGGTCTCGCCTGAAACTTATTTGTGGAAAATTTGCTGGCGTACAAAATTTTTTGGACTAGAGAAAGTTTTTCTTGCAACTCGATAGGTTTTGAGAAAAGGCGCACATAATTCGAAAATGTTCCGAGGACGGTTGAGTACTGCTGAATCCCTCAGGGGAAATGGGATTTTTCGGTACGGAAGTATCGGAAAAGAATTTAAGTCTAGTGAGTGAAGTGAAGAGTTTTGTTCTCCCTAGGTTTTCTTTAACATTTGCCTCGTTTTTCTTTAATATAAGAGGTTATGGTACCTTCAGATCTTTTAACCTCGATTGATTTTCACTTTTCAATATTTTATTTCGTTGAAAAAGTTTTGGAAGTTGGCCTTGCCTATTATGGAGTCAAGATATTTCTTCTCGTAAAATACGTAAAGACTCGCTTGTCTGATGTCTTTTGAATGTATCCTCAAGAAATTTCACGTTTGGGAAAACGAATGAGACTGCCTGCGTAGCTACGACGAAGGATATTATTTATTTATTGGGTGCTTCAAATCGTGCTATCTTCAATTACTTTTTGATACTGACGTAAAACCATCCATTCTCCTTCCAGGGGTCTCAATTCGGCCCGTGGACGAGGCAATATTTGAAGTTTGCCTCATTTTATTTAACAGTACCGTAATATTTTGTGGTGGTTCACTGATAACCAGTTGGGATAGTTACTGGGAAAGGAATTTTTCCTGTGCGGGTGGTGACCGAACAACCCCTGCCAGCCGCACTTGCGGCGGCTTGTGGGGTATTATGTAGCTGCAGATGAAGTGTTCCACATATGTCTTAATTTCTAAGTTTTGGGACATATATTCCGAGATAAATATCTCTTTGTATGGGCACGAGAAAACCAGGGGAATCCTCTAGAATGACTTGTGCAGAACCCAGGAAGGCTAGTTGCGGAGGTCTCGATTTACGGATCGCTAAAATGGAAACCAAAATTTGGCGAGTTCGAATTCAGTCTCAGGAAAGGGATCTCCTATTTCCTATGGTGATTTTAATTTTGTAATAATTCCACTTGTCATGGGATGGAATTCTTTTATATTAATTTTTGAATAGTCATGGACTTGCACCCCAGAGCCCTCGCATGTTCCATGTTTAATACCAGCCGGGACATGCCCTGAAAACTAGCATGGCCCTTTTACACGGGGGCTTATCTACGTACTCATGCGAAAGAGTACTTAAAATTGGAAACTGGCCAGGATGGAAAAGTACAGGAACATGCTCCGAGCTAACGTCGTGTTGTTTTGGATTCAGAGTCTGCTCCTATTCTGGCATGTTGATTGATATATTTGAAGTAGTTGGGAGTAAAGAGTTGAGTCATTTCATAGACTGCATTTTGCAAGTGCTCTTGATCAGTTCCTCCTCCCGACTATCAAGCGCCAAGATTTTTATTTCAGTTACCATTGTAGGAGCTAAACGCAGTGTGCTATCTAAAGGGATAATACTTAAGCTCCTATTGTCATTTAGCAGGTTTTAAATTGCATTATTCAAATAATTTATTGTACTTAATAGTATTTTTACATTTATTCCCGCGTTTTATATGTTTAGCGTGTGTTGCTGATTTTTGGATTATCTGTCTTTGGCAATGTGGTTATCAAAACAAATTGCCTATATTTTCAGTGCTTTTTTAGTTTGATTCGTGAATATAATAAGAATGTGCAATTGATAAAATAATTTGATAGATTATAGTTTAGGATGCTAATGGATTCCAGGAAATATGATTTTGTACGGCTGAGCCATAACGTTACTTAGTATCCGCTCAAAAATCATGTTCTTGACCATAATGGCTTTGCAGTTGTTTACATGGAGTAATTGTATTTATGCTTAATGGATTAAAAAAGATCATTTTGGTATATCCGACTTTATTTGTTATGAATGATTCGTTCTATATAATGTTTTCTGCCTACCGTATATAAAATGTAGGAACGGAGTAAATGTCACGCGGAATGTCCTTGAAGAGATTGTTTAATATTTATGAACTGATTAAATTAATGCAATAATTATTACACATTAATATCATGATTCTCGTATGTGTTAGAAGTAACACATTTAAACCCGAAAATATTAAAGTGCCTGTTTTAATGCGATGTTCAAACTATTTTGTTGGAAATTAGTCGGGAGTTATTGACGGATGAGTATTTCGTGTAATTAGGAGATGTTTGGTCGGAATACCTTCGCAGATATTTGTTCTATTTCCGACATTGTGCCTCGGTAATAATTCAACAAGATCGATTCGCCTTGGAAGAAGGCCCATGGGGCCACCTCGTGTTGGTGCCTTCTCGCGATTTATTTCGGTGATATCGATTCTCGGGGTGATGCAGTTGTCCGGATATTGCCCCATCGGCCGTTGGACGTTAACGTGCGCACCTTCCTACGTCACAGCCTCCCCAAGCGTGCTTTTCGGCCTGAACATCCCGTTTCTTTCCTCCTCTTTAACGGCGAATGGGTGTCATAGGATATTTCCATGCCTGCTGCAACAGTCCCAAATGAATAATCGTTCCTATTGATGCAAATGCTAAAGTCAATAATTTATAGCGAATGCGATTCCCTGCCTCGTCTGCCCGTCAAGTGCGTTTAGAGTTTTTTGCGCGAAATCATCGACAAGAATATTTTGTAGCCAAGTTATATGCGCGTTTATTTCATCCAAACTTTGTTAGTTTTATATTTTTTAATTCTCACCATCTGCGCCCTGCTGTCGTCCTAAAGTGTGGCAATTTTAATTCGCGAGGATTCAAAGTAATATTCATTTCAAGTCGGTTTGACTCGGTTCAGCCACGGCGCACTTGAAATTCTACTATTTATTTCCATGTGATTTCGGAAATACCTGTACTTTTCATTTGTCTGTATCAGCGAACCCATGTGACAGTGTTTTGGGTTTCCTGTGATTTCTGAAGCCAGCATCATTGGATGAAAATACATTTTATCACTATTTGCCGGAAATTTCGATTCGAAGTTCTTTATAGTTAACTTAAGTATGCATAGAAAACTCTCGTAAAACTCTAGAATGGATAAAAAAAGATCTCTGTAATTTTTTAACCGAAAGCATGCCTGGCTATGACGGCGCTGAACAATCTGTGTGGACGAAATTATGAGTATATGGCAATATCTTTCCGTGGAAACCAACTCCAAATGAAAACATAGAAGAAATGCATAACTATGGATTATGGTCAATATATATTTTTGCTCTGCTCGAGAATATTGGATGGACGGAATGAATGCATATCACGGCAGACTCTCGAGCATAGAACCTCCCTTTCCCTCATTTCGAGTTAAATAAATGCTCGGAACAGCTGAATTTCTCACTTCGCTGTCCTCCGTGCCCATATTACGCAGCCTCAAGCTTGTTGTCTCAGAACGGCAAGGTCTTAGTGTCTGGGAGTGGCTGCTTCAAAATCCGGATAAACAGGACTTATCACTTCGTCTTTATAGGCTTTGGAACTTGCCCTCCAAAAAAAAACCAGTACAGCCCGGGTCAGACCTGTGTCTTTGAAACTAATTCAACCCCTCCCCGCCTCTCCCCTCACGACGGATGGTTTTGGTGTAATCTTGGGAGTAATCATATAATATCCCTTTCAACTGCGTAGTGAAATGTCATGAAAGCTCCGTCCGAGTACCCATTGCTGGGAAGGTTGCGGCAGAGCAGGTCCATGTCCAACTGCTTCCAAGTCCGAAGGTGGATGCGACAAGAGTCCACCAACCTAGCTTACATCTGTGAAAGAATCTGATTAGCATTGACCCTAAGTTTAATGTGGTGAAGAAAGCTGATGTATACCGAAGGGAAACATCTCCCAGAAATTCGAATTCATTTATGTACGCTAAACACGAATTCAAACACATACATTGATGTAGGATACAATTGATGTTTTATGTCGAATTTATATATGTGTCGTATACCCTTCTCCTGACGAGATAAAAAAGAAGAAAAAGAAACGATGGAAATGTGGTGTTACAAAGGAATGCTGGAAATGGGTAGACAGAATAACAATCGAAGGAGTGGTTCGAAGAGTGGGTTAAGAGAGAGACGGAGAACTCAAGAAAAAAGTTGGGGAAACTAATTGGGCACATCCTGAGGCACAATAATTGGTTACTGAAGGTCATGATTGACGGAGCAGAGGAATTACAGAAGCAGGTAATGGAAAAATGTCGGTATGAGGTGCTGGGAGAGTGATTGAGGAGATTTGCGGGGGGAACAGGATGTAGATTGGAGAGCGGCTACAAACCAATCCTCGTGAAAATGTACTTGTGATTATGATCTAGCATTTATTTCTCTGACTACAAATTACTAGCCCTGTCCACACATATGCCATTGTAGGTTAGAAACCTTAACCTTTTACTTGAAAGATACAATGGAAAAGTTTTGTCATTCTGTTTCTGGGATCTCAAGTGTAATTATCAGCGGTAAAACATTCTGATGATATGATGATGCCTTTTGTAGATCTAAGATTACTGTTCATCCTCGAGATCGCTTGGAATTTGAATTTGAAAAGCTGGTGTGGAACTAGATTCCGTTCGTCGGATGAGATTTGAAAATTTCTCCCGTGATTTATTTAACGAGGTACGCATAATGGTTATCCGAGTGGGTTTCAACCTATGCTCCCAAACCAGGCTTGATGATTCTCACGGTTGAATCCTGTCCCCTTACTGGTTGTTTTTTTGTTAACCGTTAAACGAGATTAAACAACCTAAGCTGCTGAATATATTCCGCAGTGGAATCCTTGGAATCGTATTAGTACTAATCGAATTGATGCACATTCTGTGGCGGTTGGAAAACTATCCGATGGTGGCTGGGCCGCGAACCCCGCTCTGGAGAAATCGGGCCGTAGTTGTCGCCAGTCGTGGCTGGGAGTGGGCCCCTCGGTTCGAGGATAGCTGGGGAAACATCGCTCCGCTCAGTGGTGGGCGGTTCAACGCACCGCCAAGATTGCGCTCGTGAAAGTCGCGGATGGGTGAGTTGGAGGGAGTTTCTTTACCTGTGGCCTTTCGGAGGCATCTGTTCATGACGGGAGCGGCGCCTTGCTCTCTCTAGGCCTCTGCGCGGGAAGGGAGCTTGGCGGGTCCGCGGGTAGGGGCGCGACGGTCTCGGCCTCCCGCTGAGGTGACGTCACTTCCCGCCAGTGGGGGGGTGGTGCCGCTTTGGAGGAAGTGCGCGCGTTCTTCTTCTTCTTCATCCAGGCGATGTCCCCCCCCCCAATTCCTCGTGAATGAGCGGGCCGAAAAATATGCATCATCTTCGTTCTACTGTTAGCTGTTTGCTCTTGAAGTGATTGGAGCTTATTAATTCTGGCCTCCGAAACGATATCAGTCAACAGGCGGTATCGTTCACGCAGTGAAACCTTGAAGCGTTGTATCAGAGATGGCTACCCGGAGTTGAGATCTGCCCGTGGGCGCGTTTCTCTTCTTAGGATGCCCTTCACGTTGTAGAGACGCAGAGTCCTTGTGCCGCGAGAACACAAATGCGATTATCAGCTCACATCAGGAAAAAATTCTGCGCAGATCGCTTGCGTTTTATGGTCGATAGACATGAGGTAGAAGAATGAGAAATACGAGATAGGACCTATTGAAACTATTTACCCAGGGCCCGGGTTGTTCACTTCGCTTTGCCACATATTTGTAGGGGATTAAATTTTTTATTTAATAATTAAACATAAGTGCAGGGGAGCTATATGGCTGATCGTTTTGATGTGAAGTTCTGCTTGGCGCAAAAAAGTCCTTGATCACATTATAAAGGGCTCAAGGAAATAAAAGCGAGCATTTGAAAATTAGAGCAACAACTTCATGGCTCGCAATTTCCCAAGTCTGCGAAATTCTCTTCTCACAGTCGTCACACCTACTCTGTCCATATTCATCATTTTGAAGACCCTGAAGGCTTGCATTCCCGTCGTAGGAGATGGGAGCATTGGAGAGGTGTATCCAAGAAACTTTTTTATTTTGTTTGGTGAAATCATCCGTGGTAAGTTGTATATGTTGGAATTATCATCTCTTGAAAGGGCACTTAAACCAGGGGTGTTGAGTCGTCCCATAAGGCAGTTTTATGGAGGGCTTTGGGAATTCCCTCGTACCAGCATTCGATTTCTTTGACGGAGAGCCGGGGGAAAAATTCACCAGAATTTTTGGGGCGGGACGGAGCCAGGAAGAGGCAATAAACTTTCCCGCCCTTGGCCTCCCGTCGTCATTCTTCATCGAATAGATACATTCGAGGGTCGCTGGTGCGTCCTTTGGTACACCCCCCTTGTCCTCCTAGGTCTGTGAGGAGTGCAGGGGGAGGGGGTGTGGGAGCTCGTCTTCGAATTTTTGATTCCCGGTATGGTCTATTGATTCGCCGGGGAGCGGCGCGGCAGTCGCGACGTTGCGGAACAGCCAGTTAGTTGCCTGCGCGCCCCGAGGGGGGGGGGCGGATACATCATAGCGTGGGTGATGGAAGGCAGCGGGGGGAAGGGACGGGTTTTGGTTGACGTATTAAAGAGCAGGGAGAGGTGGATGTTGGATGAGGGTGAGCGAGGGGAAGAATTCAGCGGGAGCGATTTAAACCCAGATTTAAAAGCCACCCATCCTACCCCCTCCAGCCGTCCCTTATGTTTCTTCACCCGCCCCTCAGGCGCGCGAGGGTGGTTGCATAAGGTGTAGGATTGGAATGGTGGATAATACCCCAGCTCCCCACCTCTAGGCCCGGCTTCGATTGTGTTGGAAGTTTACTCGTAAGTTCTGTCCTCGCGAGATATCACAAACTGAAAAACCGCAAGTCCGTTGACGGTCTAATGGGACGTTGAACCAACGGTGTATTTTGCGTCTGTGGCGTGGCAACCGCTTGGACCCATTAAATCGAGAATGTATTGATGCTGACGGCTGTATTTTCTCTGCGCTACCAATGCACTTGTGCCTTTCATTTAATTTTGTTTTTATAATTCATTTCGGTATAATATACAATTTTCAAGTTTTCTACTAATCGCATTAACATAATAAGTATGGAACTGGCAGCGTATTCCTTGTCATCATGCAAATTCCGCCGCATTGGACCTCAATGTCTTGACGTTTTGTCAATGCACGTGTTTCGCCTTAACTCAAAGCTTGTCTAGGTGTGTATTATTATATTTTTTCGCCAATTTACAAAAATATCACCCGCCGTGAATAAAATATCCGGCCCTAAGTAATTATTGGTCCGAAAGTTCATGCGTAGCCTTTCGATATAATTGGACATTTTGCTGAAACCGCTAGTGTATGGCTTCCGCGCGTACTTATTGTTTTAGTTTCGAAGTGTAATATTTATTTAACACTGCAGATGGATTTTTAACTGTGGTATAGACGAGTGGGTTTAGCCTTTGGCTACTAAACTTAGCGTCCCACATCCAGGTGATGCTGTTGGATATAACGGGCTGAAACCCAAATTATGGAAATTTCTACGAGCCTGCAGGTGGTAGAATGAAAGAAACTGACTTTCGTGTTCTGAATGTGTGAATATCACACTCCGTATGGCTTATTACCAGGTGAGCCTGATTCTGCCTTCGTTTATCCAGCCGAACTTTAGGTTAAAGACATGTGTTTATCGGAACTCGAGCCTTGTATTTCCCATTTCGGCTCTTAATGACAGGTTTTATGTGGAGAGGTATACTGTTATCGATACGGTGTTTCATTTTCCATTGCAAGCGGTGGAGTAAGGAAGAGTAATCACCCAACGTACTTGGAACATGGCCATTCCAGATTTCATTTCGAAAATAATATTAGTTGATTTCGGAATAATCCTGAGGCGGAATATCTCGGCCATCTAGTTTTGAAAAACAAGAGAGAAATGTAAATATTTCCCTTCGAAATGTTTTTATTAATCCCAAAATTCAGTGTCTGCATTAGTGCAATTATTAAATAGTCGTTGGGCATTCAATATGTCGTGAGATCTGCATGCAAGCTGTTGTCGATAGAAATGAATTTTGTATCAGCACGCGTCAGAGACATATCTCCCCGAGGTGGATATACGTGTGTTTACCGAAGTTTTGAGAACTTTATTTCACTCGTGAATCCGCAGCTTGTTAGCAAAACGCAAGCAGGGCGACGCCCACTGGGGGGCCGGGAGGTGGGAGAGGGAGGCGTGAAAACCTTCTTTAAGTGAGAGGGTGGGAGAAGGGCCATTGAAGTTTGTCTTTCGCTATAATCCTCCCTCCCCCGGCCCCCGCCGGTGGAATCCTTCCCCGCACTTCTCCCCCCTCTCCCCCCGCACACCAGCCTGACGTAGGTGGGGGAGGAATGTGGAGGAGGGGTGGAGGGAACGACGACTCAAAATAACCGTCAAATGCTCCCCTCTCAAAATATCCACCCCTCTCCCAAGGTGCGTTTGTCGCGAGGTCTCCAAGCTGTACATATAAAAGGAAGTATCGGGGAGGGAAGGGGGTGGGTGTTGGGAGGGGGAGAGTGGGGGATGGGAGGAGAGGGAGCGACTTCGTGGAAGGGAGGGGCCGCAAAGGGGATGCGTTTTGACCGGACGGCTGTGGAGGCATCTGGCGGCCTTTGGAAACACCTCCTCCAGCCCCGCGGGGTGTGGCGCTTTATGGCGGACTTGACCGCTGCAGCAGCCGACTCGGGCCGGTAAAGGGTTTAGCGATGCGACATGAATGCTGCGTAAAGTGTCGATGTACCGGCGTAGCCTTAATAGGACCACTCGGGATGATATTGTCACAGTATGTCGACTCGTGACCTCCCCTCCCAATGCGGACGAAATTGATATTAAGATTTGACTCTCGTTATTTTCAATGGGTCCTCACTCGATCCTCGTCACCTGGTTTTCACATGTTTTGCATCAAGTGTCGAGCTTGAAGATGGAATATTGCACAGCCTTTTGGCTTGGGTTATGTCTCTGCTCGTAGTTTTTATTTCATGCGACAATTAATCGGAAGGTCACCTCTCCGTCCTTTTTTTGAAAGATAATCTTAGTATAGTCGCGAAATTGAACCCAGTGGTCGAGTCAGAAATTAAAATAACATCCTAGTATGCTTTAAAAAATGAGTTTCCATCTCTTCTGCGCGTTATTCTGGGGGCATCATACACAGGTATTTTGTCCATTCCTGACTGGAGTGGTGGATTACCGAGTATGATGACAAGCAAAAAAAAGAAAGGAATGAATGGGAGTGCCCGAGCATACCTGTACCCCTCTTCCTACGCCTACGCTCCAAGGTCAACTTTCATCGTCGGTTTTTCGTCAGCAAATGATAATTTTGATCATCATCAATATTCCTTGCCATTTCATGATACCGTATATATTTTCTGGGCCAAAAAAAAGCGCCCAAGCTCACATTCTTGCGTAAAGAATTGACGATCTCGAGTCAAGAAATCATAGTAGGAGCCTGGATGTAGTCCTCAAAGCTAAGACCAGTGATTGTGAGTATCATAGCCTTCATTCAATGGACGGCTTTGCATTATAACATTTGATGGATAACCATAATTTTGAAAGTGGGATGCGTAAGTGCTTATTTATCAGGGACTTTAAACGCTAATAACTCCCATCGTGGTTGCATAACAGCCCTATGGTCTAAGCAATGAGGCCTGTGATAAAGCCAGAGACGAGTACCATCATCAAGGAATACAAAAGATATGTATTGGAGGATTTGAGCGTAATTTTATTTCATTCGTCCTTGCGAAAATTTGGGAGTTTTAATGTCAACCAGGGCATGGAAGGGTGGAATTGGTTGAGGGACAATTTTTAGCTACCTTCTCTTGCTTGCTTATCCCATTTTATTTCTTTTCTCCTGGACGCTAATGCTATTAGCGCAATCTACACATTGAGTATTCAAGTTTTCAATGACTTATTCGTATTCAGTGATGAAATGTCTATTTTCTTTAAGATGTTACTCGTTCTGAGTGTTGCTGTTTCTCATGCATCCAATGAGAACGGGAAGATTTTAACTTTGACTTACGGATGAATATATCGGTGCTTAGCTCGGTGGGCCCCGTTAACTAATGTAGGAGATTGATCATTTAATAATTATGATTTGCGGCGGTCCTAGCCGCAGGGGCAGCTCAAAGCGCATTATCACAGTTTTTTTATTTTCCCTTGGCCTCCCTGCGTCATGGAATTCCTGTGGTCAGAGCTGCTCATTTTCCCGTTGCGTGGAAGTCAAAAACTGCCTTGGCGCGTGGGAGGGGGAGGGAGGGCGGCGACCGGAATCCACCTTCTGAAGGATGCAAGGGCGCTGGCTGTAGGATTGGGAGGGAAACAATTTCCTCCCTGAAGTTGCCAATTTCAAAACTTCATCCCGCGCCGTCCCGGGTCAGTTTTCTGCGTAGTCCCCGAAGCCTGATGTTTTGGAAACTCGATTTGGAGAGCTCTCGGACGAAAATGCTTAGGTTCAATTCGCACCAATGCGAAATATGAGTTTTACAAGGGCGTAATTGAATTAAAACTTCGAATTAATCTACGCCGGACCTCCTTCTGGATTGCTCCTGCCCGTCTTAATTCTGAAACGAGCCAAGCCATAGCGCTCTCGTTTCTGTGAAGGTAATTGACTTTTCGAATTAAAGTAATGAGTTGAAATTTTGATGTGTTTTTCTTTTCGCTCCGCTTTTGTACGGATGAATGAATGGAAGGTTTTCGCTACTCAAAATATAACATGCACCAAACATGTGCGAATCGGTACCCTCAACCAATAACTCCGGTTGGTTCCTTATCAGTTTTTACTTTTCCATTTTTTGTTGCTTCCATTGAGTTTCTTCCAGCGTAGTTGAGTGTTTCATTTACTCCCATTTTACATGAATTTTATTCTTTCGCGTTGTTTTTTGACGCTATTCTACTATAATCGGGCTCTAACATTTCATCGCATTCCTTGTAACATGCTTGTTCGGAAAGCTTTATGATTCATAGTATTATTTTACCTAATATTTTAAGTTCATGGAATGAAGAACACAATTTATTTTTCCACAGTTATTTATTTTGGTACTACTAGTTTCAACGCTTCGGTGTCTTCATCAGGTTCCTAGTAGTACTAAACTTAACTAGTAGTACCAAAATAAAAAACAGTGGAAAAGAACATTGTGCTCTCCATTCCAAGAACATGAACTTCTACAAAGTTGAGCCAGAAACCATAGAATATTTCTAGTTTTTCTGAAATTTTCCTTTTTGCCGTTGTTCATCTTAAATTAAGTTAAAATGCGGAATATATTTTTAAAATATTCAGCGCTCGGTCCAGAAAATGAATGCCCTTACGCTATGCTGTATGCTATCCTTTTTTAATTTTAAAATCTGAGGGAAATTGACTCTACTTTGCCCCTTTGTGTTATTTCACAAGGAATGCCGCCGGAGCCAATTCAGGAGCCAATAAAATAAGTTATCATTCCAGCTTGTCCAAGGTCCGACGGTCGGTCGTAAAACTGGCATCGCTGAGTTTAAACTAAAAAAAAATGTGTGGGGTAAGTGTTCAGGTATGAAGTGAAATTATAGGGATTTGGACTTTGTGACCAGGCGAGGCGCGAGGGGGATTGAATGAAGATAATAAAAAAATGTTCCATAATTTATAGGAACGACCCCACATCGGCTCTCCAGGCGGAGACATCGGAACGGAATCAGCCCCCTCCGTGGGCGAAAGTTTTCTTTTGCCGGTAATCCGCGCGTATTTCGAGCGGGGAGGCCTAAGGCCAATCCGGTGGCTTCCGTATTCTACCTCGGCGTGGGGTGGGGTTTATCTGACGATCGGGGGCTGCTGCCACCAACCCTTTGCATTGTGGAGATTCTCGTGTTACCCCGGGATCTGGGCGGTTGGCGACCCTTGTCGGGGCCCGGTGGCCCGAGATCGGTTCCCCGGTGCTTGCGGTTGCGG
Source organism: Hetaerina americana (assembly GCF_022747635.1). Classification (NCBI taxonomy): domain Eukaryota; kingdom Metazoa; phylum Arthropoda; class Insecta; order Odonata; family Calopterygidae; genus Hetaerina; species Hetaerina americana. The sequence goes on from NW_027287205.1 coordinate 28,738,591, forward strand.
TGGCCGGGTTCTGCGGTCGGCCAAAGGTGGGCGCGGCCGCCGTCTGTGCTCGTGGGGATGGGGTCTGTGGAGGAGGGAATAGAGGGGGAGGGGAGCGAGGACGACGGGCGCGTGGTTGGCAGGCGTGAGATGACCGGCGGGCGGCACTGAAGCCGGTGCTGGTGTGCGGAAATCTGATATTTTAAATGGCCATGTCCGAAATTTCAAAGCCATCCTTTTGGGATCCGCAGATACTTGTCAAGAGCAGTTTTCGTAGTAAGCCCCCTTTTTTTTTTAAAAAAAAACGTTAAATATAATAATTCGAGGCGGTTAAGTAACCGAAGTAACTGAAATAATAAAAATTAAGTTTGGATTAAGGTCACATGTCATTATATTTATAACTTGAGACTCAGTATACATCCAGTTTTCTAAATTAGCGGTGTGGAAAAAACAATGCAGTTGATCGCTCCTTATCACACAGCCTTAAGTTCATTCTTACCATGATGAATGCGATTTGATAACCGTGCTCCACGGGAAGTATATCGAAGCGAAAATTTTAATTTTGCGCCGGTTCCAGTAATCAAAACCCATTCTAATGCTATCCGTATTTTAAATAATGTAAATCTGTGTAAATTGTAGCATGAGAATCAAAGCTGGCGTTGAAACATTTAAAAAAATCCGAAAGTGTTCCTCCAAGTAAACGTTTTATTTATTTGTCGTTATTTTTTTCGTGGACTATATGATATTCGGGTTTCCATGGTTTCGAATCCAGTGTCATCGGACATAAGGGCGTACTGGCCATGAAATTCTCTCTATTGGGTACTCTATAGACCTTCAATGCCACAAATTGTGCGACTTTGGACGAATGGAGCAAGCTTCAGCTAAAAACATCTGTTTATTTCCAAGCTATGGGATGTTTGTATTTTATGTGACAACTATGATAGGGGCACTTGCTGTCTTGAGTTTTAAATAGTACACCGACGTGTTCTGATGCCATTTCCTCGCAGTCAACATTTCATTGCTGTTCGGGCGATTTTTGTCGGCCAAAAAATCCCCACCTGCGTATTCTGATGGATTCTCAAGTTTTTAACCGTTCAGCTGTTAAATAATCGCGCGGCCGTCTTTTTCGTTCGCTAGCCTTCAGTTAGCCTTCAATATTCCCACCCTTCCGGATTATTTCCCGCTCCTCTTGTTGTCCACCGCGACGTGGCGCCAGGTGCGTGCGTCACCGGGATGTGTTGGCAGCACCTGCGCGGGCAGGTGCCACGGTGTTTCCGAAGAGGAGGAAGTTCGATAAGACAGCGGCCGTCGTAATAACAGGGGAGATATCTTCCTCAAGAATTTTCCCTTCCGTTTCTTAAGTTAAAAAAAAAAAAACTCGTGGGTGTTCTCTCGTCCCGCGGTATTCTCAACGTGACCTTTTGATTTCCCGCGTAGGCTAATTTGGTGAAGATTTTTCGGACTGCATAGCGTTCCAAGTTGGCTGAGACCAATGCGAGGCCAACAACCTATTTGTTGTCCAAAGTGGAAAATTGCCAATCGCAGCTCGCCAACTAGTGTGTAAGGAATAGAGTGATCTTTTGGTCCTATTTTCTGTTCTCTTCGTGTCCAGTGAGTTACGCATTGGAGGCGATTACTCATTGCAAACTTTGCGGATGAACGCTCGTATGTTAACGGGTGCGATGTCAGTGGTGCATAATGTTAAACGTCCTTGGCCATAGAAAATGGATTAAGTCAAAAAATTTTAAACGTGTAGTGGTGAACTTCTGGTGTACAAGTTCTTGTCTGGAATGCAACCATAAAGGAGATTACCGTCGTGCAGATATAGTATAAAATATGAGAATCATCAAGCGAGCTCTGGCATGGGTAATGACTTTGGCCAGTCTAACTCCCGTCAAAAGTTACGCTAGATTTATCTTTTGCCTTTAGTTCTGTAAGACCAGTGACTTTGTGAAGTACCGTGTTTTGGTTTATGGGTTAAGGTCTTGGTCTCAGCTGCAGGTGCCATTTTCGCCTCTTTTCTTGATCAACAACTAAGAATCCCCTTCTTCAAGGGACGTAAAAATTTCGTTTGGCAAACGAGGCGACCATTCTGTTTTAGTTTTTACGGCTTGCGAATTGAAAACGGCGTACAGATAAATTAATTAAACAGTTGAAGACTTTAATAATTTCAATGGAGTTAATTGACATGATTGCATCAGGACTCTGTTGTAGTGCCTACAAATGTAAACAGGAAGGTACGTAATTGGCTCGAGTCATGCTGTAAGAACAGGAATGGATCTGGAATTGTTCAGACTTAAGTTGGTCTTAGTTAAAGAAAGACATGCATGTAATGTGCATGTAATATACGTGTTCAATCCGATTTGGAAGGGCCATTCGACATGGAAGTAGCATGTTTCCACAAAGAGCCGATTTAATGGAGTTTTGAACTCATCCCTAGGTTTTTACCTTCCCGAACAGCTCCTTAATAAAGAAGTGCCCGTGTACCTCGTAGGGGGAGAGTTGTGGAGAGTAGGGGGAGAGAGCGGGCCGAAGCATCCTTCCGGCAAACTTATCGGCTAGTTGACTATGAATATTCAATTTCCCGCAATTCATTCTCCATATGCTCATTTAAGCCACAAGTCATGAAAAAAAATAGAAAACTGTCGCTTTTAACCCACCCGAGAGTAAAGATATATTTCTATCACGAGTTGAATATGTACTTAAACTAGATGCCACTTTTCCTTTTTTTCAACGTAGTAATAAATAAAAGTAAAAGAAAAAATATCTGCAGTGTACCGAACTTAACAGTAAATTTTAATTTCAGATAATTTTACTGTGGTTTTTACTGTTTAAATTGAGTTTCTGTCAAATACTTCGGACTTCACGTCTACATAGCTGCAAACATGTTTGTCCATTATTGAGGTGTATTTGTTATATATTTCATTTCGTCTAAGTGGTAAAATTAAAGTGGGAAATCTCAGGAATGGGACTAATTCATCCGCCGCGGTCCTTCAAAATTCGTGCGTTGTAACCAGCAAAAAGAATTACATCATAACTTAGTGTGTTAATTGGTGTGTAACGGATGGCTTTCTGTAAATATGTGCCATATCGGTGATCTAAATAGAGTCCCATCAATTTATTCAGGATATGCAAAATTTGAAACAACGGGCAATTTAGCATAATTCACATGCAAATCGTTACTTGGCAATGAATATATTAAAGTGAGTCATCGCCAAACTGCAATAAGAATTAGGCTTAGAGGCATGGCGAGAAAAATAGCGTAAACCCTCCTTCTTATACTCTTTCTTATTTTAATTGTTATTCATTATTTTTTTAGCTATATAGTGGTCGGAATTTTTTCCTTGGCTTTTGGTAGGAGAATGGGCTATCGTTTTTGTTAAGCAAGGTAAAAATCGATTCTTCGCGTTTTCGAGTTGAAATCGGGCGCATTGCAGATGCGAACCGGTTGCCACAGTAATGATCCTGCGATAAGTAGTGCGGAAATATTACTCTGTATGGAAATGGCAACTCCTCCAATTGTTATAGAAGGAATTTTTTTTATCAATTAAATTGCAGTTCCTCCAGTTATTGTCTCGCTACACTCATTGACTTATGTCTTCACGTCCAGCTTAAAAAAACTAACCGCGCGATCTTAAAACTTGACTCATTCCGGGGGGCACGAATCGGTTGAATCAGAGCACGAGAAAGGAAACAATATTCGGATTCCACGACTGGGATAATTCCAACGTTTGAGCGGATTGAAAAATCACCCACTCTCTCCTTTCGGATACGAACGAATTGGTTCTACGAAATTCGTTCGGTCAGCGGGACTTCGAGCTGTTTCCCTAAGAGTTATTGACGAACTTTAATGACGACGTACTCTTTGCCTATTTTAAAAGGAAAGGAATGTGTTCGTGTCTGAAAATGATCTGGATTATTTTATTTTATTGTCCCCATCCCACATTATTGTAATGATTATTTGCGTATGCGTGTATGTAAGCGACGAGGAATTAAACGGTAGAAAGGCCTATCTAGTCTCAATCTCGCCCCAATAAATAAATTATTATTATTGTTCCATGGCAGACGAATTTCAAAGATAGGTGATGACACCATGTTTTTCGTGCTATTTCCGCGTTATTCCGTGTGACTGGACGACGGTTTCGCTGACGTTTCTGCCGGCATCTTCATCTCCGAATTACCCTTCTGATGTGGGTACTTGACAATGTTACGATGGCTTTGGTCTTCAAAAAGTTATTTTTAATGGTCAAATATGCCGCGAAACCAGTATTAGCTTTGCTATTAGAGCTATGAATTTCTCAAAGCACGCAGCCCCTCCTTGTGATTCAGGCGAGCCGACGTTCAGACAAACCTAATCGTATGACTCCTTACCCTCGCCACTCGGGTCTTGTCTCCACGAAGCATCCCCCTCGCATTGCATGGGACATGCCCATGCGCCCACTCGGGTCCTTGGAACGGGTCCGGCGTTTAATGTTGGCGCCCTGTCCCCCTCCCCGAGCGCGCACACAAACACACTGGCGACCTCTCTCTATACACTTCTATCTCCATGCCCATCTCTCCTTCCCCTCCCCCCTCAACCTTCTCCCGGCCCCTCTTGCCCCTCGCGCCCATTTGGGCCGATCGATGGCAATGGCGGTGCGTTTCAACAGAGCCCGAGAGTGTGGGGGAGGGGAAGGCGGTGGGGCTGAGGGGGAGTGGGAAGAAGGCCTCGTGCAACTTAGCCAGGTCCGCCCTCGGATGCCAGATATAGGCGGCTGTGGAAGAGCAGCGGTTCAGTATATTAAGGGGGGCTGCTGGAGGGGGCTAGGGGGAAGGGGGGGCGCTCTCTCTCTCTCTGTCTCACTTCTCTCCCGCTGGAGGGACGTAGGGGGTGGTTGGGGGTGTAATCCTTCCCGCCTCCACTCAACCCCCCATCCCCTCATCTCTTCCGTCCTCTACCGATGATGCACTCCTGGTGGTCATGCAAGTGCACTCGACTTGAGATTTTTTATTCTGTTTAGTTCTACCCCTAGCGGCTCTAGTACTTGGAGCCGTGACTCAACTTCAAGGGCTATAAAGTTAGTTGCCCCGCGATTAGGGTAATTTTACCAAACAAAGTTACTCCATCCCTTTCTTGTGGTTGGGCTATGCGTCCATCCCTTAGGAAAATTTTCGAGTTTGATAAACTTCAAATTTAATGTGACCTATCTCCTCAACACTAGTTTTGAATTCCAATGGTACCGAGCATAAAATTATCTGCTATTAGAACTATTTTTTTTCAAGTTTAACATTGTTTTAATGAGTTCTATTTAAAAATCAAAGATATTAAAAAAAAGAAATATTTTTGCTGCACGTGAAAATCGCCTTCGCCTCTAAGAGGTTTTCTAGTGGTTAGGCACGAACAAATTGGTTCCCGACCAACTCTAGTTTATGATATAAAATGGAAGTACTATTTTAAGCTTCCAGATAAGATTCTCGAAACAAATAGAAAAGGGAATGAATGGTCTGTAAATCGTGTAGCATGCATGAAAGCATATCGCCGTTGACTTGCGTCGAAACATCATGGTGATCTGTATCAATTTCGGACTGAAATATTTTTATCCTAGCGAAAACTAATTCTTATGTGGTTATAAACGCTCATAATTCTCATTTTGTTTTGTTGAATTACGATGACGTTCAAATGAATCTTCTCTGATGAAATTAAGGATGCTTGATCTCTTCAATCCTCATATTTAATATAATTTTTCCGGCTAATTTAATTATCTAATTAATAAATTATTTAATAATTTTATATAAATATTAAATATATATATTATTTTATATAAATATTAAATATATATAAAATATATTAAATAAATTTATAATTCTAAATAACTAATAATAAAAATTTAATTATCTAATTCTAACATCCGTGTTATTTTTAGGTGTTTGGTGTTTAAAAAGAAGTGCTTATTACTTTGGGACTTGGTATTGTATGAAAAATACAATTTTAGTTCTATTTTGGATAATATTCATGTTAATGGGTGCACGGGGCAACCATTAGGAAAGTGATGGTCATTTGTACGTCATGCATGTGCATATCGTGCATCAGAAGTGTAATGCATTGTTTCTTTTGCTTTGTCTGCAGGCGAAAGACCTTTTCCGTGTAGTTGGGCTGGCTGTGGCAAGCGATTCGCCCGTTCAGATGAGCTGGCACGCCACACGAGAACCCACACGGGAGAAAAGAATTTCGTTTGCCCAGTGTGTGACAAGAAGTTCATGCGCAGTGACCACCTCAGGTGAGTTAAACGATCAACTCGGAAACTATGAGCTGTCAAAGGTATTTTGGAGGGCGGTTGTGTATTTTTTCAATCGACATCCGAGCATCCATCAATTTCAATTAACCAATGCAGTAACTGAAAATCCTCTGCCATGTGAATGGTTCGCCGTTGTGCATTCGCGGCCTTTTATTTGTCTTTCCTGTGATGTAAGCAACTCTAAGTCACTATTTTAATAAATTATTGCATTCCTTGCATATTCTGATATTTGAATTCGAAAAAAATGATTTATAAATTATTTTATGTCGTTAATCAGTATTGGTGACATCCGTTGGAATATCAACACTGGAGGACCGGAAAGTCGTCAATTAAAATTGGAAAAAAATGAAATTGGGTTTTTCCTAAGGTGGAAATGGGGAGTGTAGAAAGCGAAAACATAGGTTGAAAGTGATCACGGAAGGAACTTGCATATTTATTAATGGAAAGGAATGGGCATTAGTGTCTGCGTATATGAATATGATATAAATGTCATTAAAAAGTGTTCGCTTTTAAGCTAATTGGCAGCATGAAATTCTTTTAATGTACATATTAATCAAACTTTTGAAATAATTGGTCTATTAAGTTACCCAATTAAATATTTAATGTACTCACCATTAGTCAAATCTAAGAAATTAATTAAGTTTAATATATATGAGATAGCTCTATTATTACAGAATATCTAACTGCGATTGATGGAAATCCAAATCACTACATTGCATTTTCATTTTATGAGTAAATATTAAATTATTTATTGCAGAAATGGAAAATATTTTAAAGAAATCATTACCAAGAAAAACTTATGGTTAGGGGGATATTGAAATAAGGTTTCAGGACTTACAGTAAATTTGCTGGTGTGCCAAATATTTTTATGCTGAAATTGAAGTATTTGGCACTATATGCTTTGAGAGTTTTTTTTGTCTAACAAAGAGGCCACTTTAAAATGGTCATTCTGGAGGTTTCGAATGCTATTTGCAAATTTTTTAAAATGTTTTACTTATGTTGCCTGCTATATTAGGGCAATGGAAATTTCTATTTTAGGAAAATATTGTTACTTTCCAAAGACACTCCTGTGCAAGATATGGTGAAATCATCTAGGCATGTTTTACTGTGTGGCTATAGAGAAAACTTGCAATGAGTTGTATTATTATCCTAGAGAAGTCAATTATCTGGAATTTTACCCGATTTAACCCTTGAAATAAAGCTGCTATTCTGCAAAATTGATTTATTAGAATCTTTTTCGATCTAATTGTAAGAATTTAAAATTTTTATAGCAAAACAGTAATGTTCCAAATTTTGGAGACTGCCATCAACCGTCTAAACTGGAAGTGGTATTGCAAACAATGCAAAGTAAAGTATCTTATTGTGAGTTGTTAAATTGGAATCTGGTTGGTCTCCTTACGATTTGACTCCAATAATGTTGAATTTTCTCCCTAAATTGGCTATTAAATTCTTGGTAGCACTTGTACAGAAGATGTTTTTGATTTTGGATACTTTCCTCCTGGTATTCTCTAGATGAAAATGTTTTATGCTCAATGCTATGTTTTAAGACTCAAAATTTTTTAAAAGCTATTTAATCTATTAGCTGCAATTAACATTCGTTTCTTTTGTTTTACAGCAAGCATGCAAGAAGACACCCCAACTTTGACCCCTCTGTGCTTCGTCAGCGAAGACCACCAACCAAGGCGTCATCAGTCAATTCTAGTGAGGGAACACCTTCAGAAGTTCTCTCAGATTCCATGATGCCTTCGCCTTAGCAGTCATTTTCATAGTCAGCAAATGGAAACTACATGTGGTTAAAAAAGATTCTAACATCCAACTTGCAGGTAGCAATTAGGAATCGCTGGAGGCAGATCGCCGAAAAAAAAACATGACAAGAGCTCCTTACTGCGGAAGAAACTTCAGCCACTCCTTTGGGAATTTCACAATATTTGCTTTTGCAGTTGAGTTGGAGGAGTGTGTGTACATATTACCATACAGTCGCACTGTGCACCAAGTGAAAAAGACAGGAAGCAAGGCAAAATTAGGATGATGATTGTGAAGGTGTTCTTATTTCGTCAGTAGGTCAAGAATCCCCGAAATAACTTTCTTAACTCACTTATTCCAGAGCAGCAGCAGAAGGGGCTGTATCTTTGAATGGCTATGGGGGATTAATTGACCTGCCAGTTAGGGAGCAGGTCATTATTGTTTATCGTAGTGGAGTGAATAGATGCTCATCATTTTACTTTAGTTGGGATATACAAATGAAGACTAACAATGCAACTGTAACAGATTTTTTTAGTGTTTTTAAATGAAAACTAAAGGAGAATTTTCATTGAATATATAAATATATATATATGAATATATTTTCCCTTTCATTCCATAGGTAATCCAAGATTGATCTCAGATTAGTAGAATAAAATACAATGCATTAACTTTTTCATGAAGGGAAAAAAAATGATGAAAGTTCATGTGAGGTCATCTTTAATTTTTACTCAAGACAAGATCTGGAGTTTGTATCTCCTTAGTTCATTTTTTTTAATTATAGTAATTTCTATGCTCAATTGTTCCTAGAGGCTTGAGAAACTGTTCTTATGTTTTGCATTGTATGATTTTTAGAAAGTGCAGGCTTTATCAATCGATGCCGTTGGAAAGCTTGTTTCAGCTTTTAATTATGTCAACCATATACCCTTACTGTTCAAATTATGTCTTGTGTTACTTTGTTTTTTTTTAATTATCTTATTTCTGATATTTAGTGAAGTTTGAATAGATTCAAAGAATTTGTTTGCTCAGTTTTAAGTGAAAAGTTTTTAATCACTGCAAATTGAGCTTTAAAGTTTGTTGCTTTGGTATTATGATTTCGGATGTAATGTTGTTGATGTTGTGAATATTTTAAGTGGTAACTTGAACATTTCCAGGATTCTTAAATGAGAGTGAAAAAAAAAGCAATCAGTATGTGATGGTTAAAATAATGTCAATATGTAATGTAGCCATATCTATCCCACCATATCCATTCTCTAATTCATCTCAAAGTAGCACAAATGAATGAATCATACTCGGTGCGGCTTATGTTCGAGCATATGTGACTGTGAGAATATAATATATATATATATATATATATATATATATATATATATATATATATATATATATATATATGTATATATATATATATATATGTATATATATGTATATGCATATGTATATATATGTATATATATGTATATGCATATGTATATGCATATGTATGTATATGCGTATATATTTGAGAATGTAACTAAAATAAAGAAAAAACCTATTATTCAAATCATTGGCTCATGTCTGGGGGCTTTAGGATGATGTGAGTCCAACTGTGTATTTTATATGAAATCCCGAGTACGCTGTATTTTTGTAGTGCCCCTCGATTAAAACCCTATTTGTATTTTGAATGAACTCTATAGGTGTCTCCTATCGTCCAAGTGCAGCTCAAATACACCAAGCAATCAAAACTTTTGAATGCGTCTTACATCTTTGACAAGTAGGTACTTGAAAAAAGACTTTTTAGAAATTCCCCATGAAAATAAATCTACTGTACAAAAACTTCTTGCTTAACGATACAAGTTTTAACTGATTATTTTTGTATGCAATCTAATTTTGATTTTTATTACTTACATGCTTAGTTTAATTCAGGATATAACAAATTTAGATTTCAAGGTCACAAAGACTGTATTTAAAGTTGTGATTGACTTTTATTGCTGTAAATTGCCTTATAAAGAAGCATTGTACTCGAAAAAAAAAAATTAGATAGTGTTATCTCATTATGCTGTTTTTTTTTACATCCTGAAAATTTAACTTTTTCATTTTGTCTTTATTTTGTGAATATCAGCTGCAGCTATATTTTTGTTTGTGACAATAAATCTTTCTGAAATGAATATCCATAAAATATCAATAATTCCTTCTATCACCAGTGATCATTAGAAGTTGGTTTCGGCCACTTGCTAACCCACCCCTTAACAAACACCAAGCAATAAAGATTGTGTATATTTTATTCCTTTGTTCACAAGCATTTTTCCAGGTGTTAATTTTAATTCATTTTTATCATTTGCAATCTTAAAGATTTTGGGAATTTTGCATTAAATATTTTCTTTCTAGTAATGCCAAATGAGAGATTTTCCTCTGGAAAGTCCACTTGTGATTGCTCCATTGTTTACAAGCATGTTTTCATTTGTAATGCAATTAATTTTCATGGTAAAAGATTAGTAGTGTCTAATGGTCGATTACTGTGCGACGTGTACTTGTGTGAACCTACTTTCTCATCTTCGACTGTGTGCCTTCTTCTTATGACCACATTGTGCTGTCACATCTGACGCTGAGAGGAGAGTTTGGAACTCGATAATAAGTGTCGTTGTCCTGCAGATGATTAAATACTCTGTCTCTATTAAGGATTTTGAGTTTTTCAACCAAATATTTTTGTAACTTTTATGATCAGACACAACTCCCTTGTATAACAGACTGGAAACCCTATTCCAATTGTCTTCAGTATGAAAAAATATTCGATACTCTAATTGCCATCAAAACTCAGTTGGAAAATATCTATATAGTATAGTCTGTGCATAATGGAAAATATATTTGTAAAAATTTAGAAGTCACTGGGGTAGACTTGCCTTGGAGGAAATGTGGTTTCTTTTGTAGGCTACGTCCACAAGTGGTGGATGAAAGTGGCTCGGTAGTGTAAAACTGCATTAAAAAAAACTAGAGAAGTTTTTATCCATGCAGGGAGCATAGACAAACGCAGTTGGTTCGTGAGTGGCCAATTGTGGATTTAATGAAAAAGTAGTGTGTCACTTCGTACCACTCATTAATTCACTATCTTGGGCAAAGTCATGTGAGCACATGGTGTCAATCTCTTCCCCAGAGAGTACTCGTAGGACCTTGCTCAGTAGGATTTTAAAGTAGACACCCTGTATGCCTTTTGCTTGGGTGCCATTTCTACCAATTTTCAAGGCTGGCCTTCTTAAGCAGGTGGATTGGAATGCAATCTAATAAGCGTTCATGAGTTTCTTATATACTTTTAGGTAATCTACAAGTATATGACTTGTTTTTAAAGAATGGTAGAGAGTATTTTAAGAAATTAGCCCTTTCACTAATGGCTTGTGACTGAATTGCAGTTTTAAACTAGCAAGTATTTTTAACTATTTTCCGAAATCTTCATGGTAACCTGCCAACATTAAGATTAAAAAAAAAAACTTTTATGAGCATACTTATGTATAAGTGATCAAACTCTATATTTCATGAAATATTCCTTCAGGTGCTTCAAAACTATGAATCAGAAAATCTAGGTTGTACGTTTTTGTTTGGCATCATTATTTGCATGGTAGTAGTGCTGTAAGATGACTTTTTTTTTGTTGAACTCTGAATGAAAAATGTCAGTTTTTGTCTTTCAAAAATTTTAGTACTTCCTCAATAATAAAAAAGTATAAACAAAGATGTCTTTGGAAGTTTGTAGCTCTGTACCAACACTTTTGAATGATGATACACATTGGTTATAATCTTCTGCCATTTAATCCTCAATGGAATTTGGCAGAAATCTATCTTTTCTAAAACAGCTTATACTTCCACTCACTCTATGCACTGATTTTAAGACTTGTTGAAATTTCATATTGAAATGAAGGGCTAAATATTAGAATACTTGGACTTCTCAGGGTATAGCTCAATAATAAAACATTATTGTGGTAGAATCTCTTGTATCTTCCACTGTAGTCTTGTCATTATTTTCTGTACTGTTTTCATTTTGTATGATAGTGCCCCTTTGTAGTATATAACTGTGTGAAAGGTTTTTGATATGTATCTGAACAACCTTGTGTGAAATTTCCCAAAACTATTATTTTTGTCATTAACCACAAGATAGAAGAAGTATGTGCTTCATTGGCAAACCATTTCATTGTGAACTGTGATCACAGTGGTGAAGGGGTGCGAATTGATACTAGTTGTGTGTTCCACACTCTCAAAATGAATGGTTTAAATTACTTTACAATACCTAAATGCAATAAAGTGTAGTTTTATGTGCTATCTTGAGGCATTTGACTCAACTCTTGCCAAATGTTTTATTGCAAAAATTTTAGCACATGTATAAAACCACTTTGAAAACCATTTTGGAGATACAAGTGCTGTGTAGTCACAGTTGTGTACAACTCAAGCCTGTAAAAGATTGAGTGAGATGATAAATAGTTGTCAATTCTCATTAGAAATATGCTCTTATAAATTGCAAAGATCTTTAATGCAACATCACATTCAAAGGAAACACATTTAATACATTCAACTAATGAAAGTTGCTGATTAACTAATTGTTGTTTAGGAAACTGAATTCCTTATTGTAGCTACATTGGCTTGTCATTTCTAATGCCATGTGGAGTTGCACATGGTAGGATTTAAGTCCAAGGTTAGCTTTGGTGGAAGGCAAAGCTGGTCAAACATCAGTACTGCTAGTAGCAGATGTTTCAAATTGTAAATCAGTGATTTATGAAGTAATAACATTTATAGTGGACCTGCTCATACAACAAAAGTACTTAAAAAGGAGACCTTTGTATATATATTTCCATGAATGTAGTGTGTTCTTGCATGTAAAGTGGTACAAATGAACCTGTATATTTATGGATATTTTAAGAATAAAGGGTATTATACTGGAATGTAGCAAAATAATGACGTGTTATTTTTCACACTGGAAAAGCTCTTTATTTTTTACCTTAAAATTGAATGAGTACAGTTAACTTATCAAAACGTGAGATTAGTAAATGCTGCTCACACTTGATGGATGTATTATGTTTTTACAGACTTAGGATTACACTAATAAGCATCAGAATGCTTGAATTGATACTAAATGCAATGGGAAGATTGGCTGTTGCTCTCAATCAATGGGAAAATTAAAAAAATTGTGTATGTGCTAAGCATTATGGGCATGAGTTAATTATACCACTTATCATTTGCTAATTAAAGTAGGAAACTTCCGTGGGAATCAGTTCAGGGCAAAGTCAGATCCACGGCTATTCCAGAATATGCTAACTAAGGGCATAGCCCTTTTTATCTGTAAACAGGCTCATGAATGTATTCATAAGCCAAAGAGGATTACTTTTTCATTACTAGTTATTATTGGAACGATATTGATTCCTGCTGGCAAAATTTGAGGCACTTCTTTTAGTACCACCAGCTAAATTTGAACAATTTCATCCAATATAATGGCTTAGTGGGCAATGGGATTTGGAATGATGTTCATTTTGGAGTAAAATGTAAGTTTGAAGTAAGCTTTTGCGTATATTTTACATCGGCCAATCCCGAACCTTATTTTCATTCTGAAGTAACTTTCTTGTTTGTTAAAAATGGCCAGGTATACTAGCCTACAGTTAATAACATAAAGAGTGATAAAAGTAACAAGCAGTGCATCATGCTCGGATAGTGGCTGAGAAATGCTTAGAAGAGAGAGAGTAAGCACGTGTTGGATGGCAGATTTATTTGACAACAATATTAGTAGAAAGTATTTCATATGCTTGCTCTCATTTTTATTGAGATCTGGAGAACCAGAGATTATGCCTCATTCAAATTCAGGTATGTAATTGGTGGAATAACTGGCTAACTATTGAATTGGTCAACCATGTTTCAGCATCGGATACTAAAGGACTACATTACTGGGACGTTGCAGTTCAAAATGTAACCATATCATTTACTGAAAAACTGCTAGTGAGGGAGTTCGAAAATTGTTCCAAGTTTCTAATTTCAATTTCCAAAAGTTGAGGTTCTAAAGATGGGTTCCTTTAAAAAGGGGAGGGGGATTTTTACTTGAAATTACTCTTTGAAATTGTCCCTCATTTGGGGATCTTCTTGGTTTAATACTTTGAGTGAGGTCATGAATATTTTTTCCAGCATTATTGCGATTGGCGCTCTTGACATGAGTGTCCTCTGCAGTACTGTGGAACCTGTATCTATATTATTGATTAATGATCTATCTGGTAAATGATATATTTATGATTATTCATGCATCAAATGGCTTGTAGGAAGTTAACTTTTTACATCTGGTATGATGAAAGAATCCATATAAGAAATGATTCTTTGTGTCTGAGTGTTCATCTATTTTTCACATTGTCTACCCACTACAGCGGCATGGAGGAGAGAACTTGAGAGGGGCAGCTTCGGGGATAGTGAATTTGTTGTCCAGAACAACTGAGTGACAGACCGTTCAAGTGAATTACAGAACAACTAGTAAGTATAGCATCTTAAAAGTTCAGGTCAAGGTCAAGTAAATGTTCTGGAATGTGTCATGAAAGTGAGAGGACAAAAACATTATCCCTGAAGGTTTTTGCTTGATCAATGCAGATCTTCCGTTAAAGTCAATCAATTGGAATCATTTGATGATGAAATTGATATCTTAAAAATAGAATGATTTTGCAAGTCGTATTTTGTTTCCATAGCTGTGAATTTTATGCCATTTTTCAATACTAACCTCCTTTGGACACTTAAGATATGGCTCATCTAAAACTTCATTAATGGGCTTTGTGAATGTAGTATTTTTATGGAAAATTCGCTTTGAATCACAGGAGGGAGTCAGTCCAGGAATAGTGCTCGCATTTTGTCTCCAAAAGGAAGTACAGGGCTCATTCGTGTACAGGGGGAATTGTTGTTCCATCTGCAAAAGAGCATAAGTAATAGCAGAGAGTATAAAATATCAAAATTTAGTCGAGCATTCTGAATTACCTTATTAGCACAATTGGACTCCATCTATCAACATAGGTAGGAGATTATTTAAAGCTAATAAGAAAGGAGATGAACTAAGAAGGTCCAGAAAAATGTGGAACTGGATGTAGAAAATAAAATGGAAAAAAACTTGAATTGGGTTGTGAGGTCGTTAAATATAATTAGTGGGATGTACTTAACCAAATATAACAATTTGAAATTTGCCCTGGCAGGTAATGAACTTTTGCAAAAAATATAATCCTAATGTATACCTGACTGAAGTGATGGAATGGAGATGAAAGAGTTAGGAAAGAATTTGTAGAAAGAGAGGAGGAAAGTCTGTCATAGATTGAGAATTTCATATTATATGTTAAAAAATAATAGAACATTATTATTATTGGTAATGTACCAGTTATGGTAGGTTTTGGATGGACACAACTATTCAATAAATATCTTTTCTCTCCTAACAAAACACAACCCAACATCCTCCTATAAGACGAGGCTCTCTTCACCTCTGCACACTTCCTTCCTCACTTCATTCCATCCAGCATCCCTATAATATTTCTGCCCCTTCCTCATTTTCCTAACATCCTCCCACTGTCACAGTCTTCAACATCCCGCTGCCAGTCAATATGATTTGCATCTTTTTTAAGTCTCTTAATGATTTCTCTCAAAAATCCTCTCTCCTTCCCCACCATACTTAGCACCTCGTAAATCAGTTTTCCTTCCTATCCATTTCACCTTCATCCTTCTCCACACCCACATTTCAAATGTCTCAAATCTTTGGCTATCGTCCTACTTCAATGACCATGTTTCCACAGTGTACATAACTATGCTCCATATTTAAGTTTTTACGAGTATTTTCTTAACATCCTTATTGGACGTTCCTGTCATCAATGCCCTCATCCTTGTGAAAACTTCTTCGCCTAACTAAGTTCTTCTTCTTATGGCCATAATACTTTGACAATTTTTGTCGGAAACACTTTCGAGATATGCAAACTCTACCTAACTAGTTACCTATATGTAACTTCTGCCTACTCTAGTTTTTGAGGGGGATCGAGATGGTGCGGGGGCTAACGTACTGGCTTCTCACCCAGAGGTTGCATCCGGGTTCCCGACGGTGTTGAATATTTTTCATAGGTATCTCGATCCCTTCTTGAGGTGCATTGTGGAGGGCACTTTGAGTGAGTACGCCATCCATCGGATGGGACGTTAAGCTGCTGACCCCTTGGCGCCTTTCGTAAAGAGTAGGCTAATGCCGACGCCGGGTTTCTCTCCATCCTTCATCCTTTCCTGTCCATCCCTAATGACGCAAATGACTTCAGCTCTCGGTTGCCTCCCCTAAATACTACTACTACTACTACTCTAGTTTTTGCTCTCCTAATTTAATGTTAACCTTAGCCTTTCTCTTTCTGGAAAACCCCATAGCCCCTGTTTTATTTATATTAATTCTCATCCCATGTCTATCACTCTAAATTTCCTATTCATTCAGCAATTCATATTTATCGCACTAAAATTCCAATTCATTCAAAAATGCTTGCAACCCCTTTGTTGACTGGCAAACATGAAATAAACATGGCAGTTTTTTTATAGTAAACCAGCCATTGTAAGGATTTAAGATACAAAATTCAAAATAGATGAATGAATTTCAATTAAAGAGTAAATGACGACTTATGTATGAATCAAATGTATCTAAACATGCTTATATATGCACATATTCAAAATTGAATAAAAATATAGAATTGCTAGCAGAAGTTTTGGAAATGTCTTTCTGAATCTAGTTGCTGATATTATCGATGTATCATCGCGCAACATAGACAACCCATGTGGCTGAGAAACATCACCGGAAGAAATGCACAGATAGGGTGTTTTCAGCTTGTTGGCTGTAATTCATGTAGGAGTATGTCCAGTCTAGAAGATTTCATTTGGATTCTTGTACCTCAATCACCACATTATGATATGCTCCATGATTATTTTCATGAACATACCAATGATAGTACAAATGAGGCAGGGTTATAGTTTGCAGGTGGTGGAAATGTGGTAATGAATATTGAAAAGTGGGAATAAAGTTGTGCCTATAAAAATATCACTTATGCTACAAAGTTGGCTGCAAATTTATTATCTGTGCTGCAGATTACTAAGAGAGGTATGTTTGTAAGATAGTTTCAGGACCTTGGGCAAATACCAGTAGATCCACTCATAACTGGATTAGAAGCCAATGGGATGTGAAAATTGGAGAATGTGTAACCAGTCCCAGTAGATTCTACCCTTCATGCTGAAAGTGTGGATATTGTGCATCAGTTGTGGCACAAGCATTCAGGTCACCTGTGCATAACAGCTACGGAGAAAATGAAAGAACATTATTGACAAGGAATTTATTGCATGAAAATTAGTGTCTCAGAACCTTGTGTTCCATGTCTGAAAGACAAGCAGCATTTTCAAACATGTGAACCAAGTGACAGCAGAGCATCAGAGAAGCTGGAATTGGTGCACTTTGACACCTGCAGGTCAATGCCTCCCTCTGGTGGTTGTTGCATTTTGTCAATGACTGTACTCTGAAAACCTTTTCATATTTTTTTAACGCCAAAGATGAGGTGCCTGAGAAAGTTTCTCTTTTTCAGTATAGGATGCTATAGATTACAGGATAAAGACCTTAAGCTTTGACAAAAGAAAGGAATATGTAAATGAATGCATCAGGACTATTTGAAAAAGGGAGGCATGGAAGATAACCTAACAGTCCCATAAATGCTTGAGCAAAATGAAGAGCTGATAGAGCATTGAGAACTATTTGTGAAAAGGTTGGGTGCATATTTATGGATATTTTAACTGCCCACAGGTTATTGGATCAGAGGCTGCTCAATGGCCACTTATCTAAAGAATGGAAAACCCAACTTTTCAATTTTAGTGATCCATACGAGTAATAGATGGCACAGGTGGACATCATTTATTTCAAGATTTTTGGATGTTTGACCTATTTTTTAATGTAGAGTGAAAACTATGCGAAGAGTGGAATCCAAAATCAAAACTGTATGTCAAAGCACAGAGTTGTTTTTCTTGAAAATTGTCATTTGAAAGACAGTCTCAGTGAATAAGATAGTCCAGCACAAACGCTTGATGTTTTTCCTTTTTCAGCTACAGTTAAGTTTGAAATTTATAGAATTCAAGAACCCATCATACCAGAGGAAGATAGTCCAAATCAAGAGGCAGACATAGATGTACTAGATCAGCCACATGAAAGACCTCAAGAAATCATACTGGAGAGGGTTGCTTGCTGATAGACCCAGGAGAGAATCTCATCTACCTGTGTAGTCTTCATGAAGGCTAGAATGTGTGTCACCTGATGATGATGTCCAGCATCGAAACCAAGGTCGTGTGAAATAATAAATCTTTATGTGGAAGTGCAAACTTTCTTTCTCAACCCTTATGAGGAATTTTTGAGCTAATCAATAGAATTGATCATTGCATGCATACAGCTGCAAGTAGAATAATACATTAAATTATAGATTCAGTAACACCTTAGGTCAAAAGAAAATGTAGAACATTGTCAAATCCAAAGCTGAACATATAGCATTAGCTTCAGAGTTGTAAGAATTTCAAAATGATGTGTAAATATGGCATTTTTTGTATATAAAGGTTAGTAATGAGGATGAATACTATCATCAGACACTCCATTGTTATAAGAATCTGACTAAATACTTGTATAGACCAAGTTGTGGAACCATGTCCATAATTGAGTCATATTTCAGATGGAAATGGACAGGTTGTGGGGACACAATAGAAAAATTGTCTTTTCAAGACAAGTATTTGAAGAGGGAATTGTGAGTAGACATCTACACAGAGTGAAGACAAAAAGAAAAAATTAATCGGTTTCAACATGGAAGACAGTGTTAGGGTTCTGGGGCCAGGCCTTTGATGAAAGATGATACATGTAGCCTTGCTTTCGCCTAGCCTGAAGCTGTACACCTTGTAGGCGTAGATTGTAGATGCTTTTGAAATATGAGATACAGTAGATTTGAGTATGAATTGTAGAGTGTAAAACTAAAAAATGGGTATTAGATTTTGAATGAGAAGAGACAAACATTCGAGAATAGCAGGGAAATTGGATGGGGAAAATGTGGAAGTAGCAGGGTAGATGTTGAAGACTGCTGTTAGAGGATATTTTGAGATGGAAAAGAGTATGGAAAAGAAAAGGTTATTTGGATATATTTGCTGAGGATAAAAAGTGTGAGGAACCAATGGAGTATGATTAATGGTAAAAGATGTTTATGTTGTGCAGAAATGCTTTAGAAGTCTACAAAATTACTAAATGGTTTTTGAGAGCCATCCAAAACCTACCTTAAAATGATAGACTATCCAATTTGTATAGTAATCTGTAAAGCATCAAGCATTTATTTAATAAGTTATTGATTAGTTAAACCCATAAACTCCATTAAGTGATTGAATTATTATAAAATATTTTTTAACAGACTCAGTTTGATTGTTTCATGGTCTAAATTAAGGAATGATGTAACAAATAATCAATTAATTAATGATTTAAATTTTTTATCTCCCACCAGCATGGAAATTGACCTAAATAATCCCAATTATGACATAAATATGTAACAGTTTACATATCTTAGTTGAGCAAAAACTAAAGAGGCTTTAAATGGGCTATGTAATTTCTAACATATTCTAAAAGCATCAGATAAGTTGCCAGCTATGGCATCAAAATCCAAAATAAGATGGTTATAATCACCCACCTCTTTATTATATCCAGGTTTCTGAGAACAGATTGGTTTATTATAGTTTCCCATGTACTCAGTAGTTAAAATAGAAACAGGATCTTCATGTGTTAATTTTTCAGATAATTCTTTCTCCGATTCTTGATGGAAAAACATCTGGTATAACTTTTTGCGACTCCCTGAAAAGATGACTCATTTGAGGAATTTTATTCCTATAATATTACAGAATAAAATAGTATGCATTTTTGTACTAACCTGTGTGTTGAAAATCTCCTGACCTTGGAGGTATCACATAAGCTTCTTTAGAAGCTGATGTGGGCATTTTCCAATTCTTGATCTCATCAACGTCTGAGATAATCCATGTGTGAATATTTGTTTTGCTGGCAGCCCTTTCTCCACAAGCAGTAGGAATCATGATTCCTGTTGGTATTGAATGGTTCCAAAATTAATTACATCCAGCAAACATTGGCCAGTTGTCCCCCTGAAAATTACACAACCCCCTATACTCGGCCACTGTTATTATAGCTGGTTTCAAAAAAACGTTTAAATCAACTCAGGGTATATCAACACAGTTGAATTCAGAGCCCATGAGTAGACAATCATTATGAATTAATTTTATCGCAATGCACATAATGAAACCATAAGGCCGCTTCAAATGCTGTTTTTATGTTCAATAATTAATGTAGTTTACATATTTTAGGGCCAAGTTACCGCTAATTTTGGCTTATGCCAAGTCCGATAATATACTCTTCCTCCACTTCACAATGACTACATATGAATTCTTGTCATTGAACATCTATTCATCCCTCAAAAAAATTGTCTTAAAAATATTGAAAACATCATTTTTATAGCTGAATATAATCGATGACAAAAAAATTATTTCATGAGAAGCAAGACCCTGGCCCTATAATATGTTCATCACCTATAACATAAAGAGAAAATGTAATAAAGTTTACCTGTATTTAATTCACATCCAATCTATGGTATATCTGATGACTTTTTAAACACTTTATGTGAAATCCGTGAAACATGAACTCATTATTTGTGGATCGAAACATGAGGTAGACAGAAAAAATCCTTTATTGAGTAAGTAGGTGCTCGACGACTTTCGTTCTCCCTGCCATACTGTTTATTTCGTTACTATGGATACCAGATCCTCGTTGCTGTGGGAGGAGGCTATTTATTGACAACTTTTGAGAACTCTTCCCGTCAGCTACCTTTAACTGAACTTCTAGCAAACTTCCCCGAGCAACAGGCGATCATCCAACGGTTTCACGCAACAAAAATGTGGAGCAGGAATACTCAAATTTTGGGCTGTCAATGGAAACTTGCCGAACATCGACAAACATTTTTAGGCGATGACAAGCATTCTCAAACTTTCGGATTGGCTGCTCAAACGAGGTATTCGTGTATGTATGGGTTCGAGTGACCCAAAGGTCGCAGGTTTGAATACTGTCTATCATGGGGGATGTAAGCAAATTTCTTGGTGGTCGAAAGTGAAGAGACCTACAGTTTCAGGAGTACATAATGGTACCATGCAAGCCACTGCTAGGGCGTATGGCATACACCAGATTACTTTTAACGCAAAATACTTTTCTACCCTAGTGCGGTCGGAAAGCGTTGTTCTGATCCCTTATCGTTCGTCCGAAAATTTTCATCTGTCTATTTTGCACTCAATCTCTATGATTTTATTTACCTGATCTCTCTTACCGTAGTAATATGGAGTTAATAAAACATTTCAACGTCATCGGTAAAGAGACCAGCATCCAATTAATGCAATAGATTTCATCTGTAATTTAACCTTCGGTGCCTGAGTGATTCCCAAATTTGCTCATCTAATTATTTAAGTAGGCTAGTCAGTTAATCATAACGCTTTACAAACAAAGCATCTCTACGCTGCATGCGATCTAATTCGGCAATCAATCCAACTTTATGAGGATCGCATTCATTTGCAGCATATTCTAAATGAGGCCTAATCAGTGAATGATAATATTGCTCTTTAGCATTCTTGTCACATTTCGCCATTAAACTTCTGATAACCCTTAATTCTTTGTTACCTTGTCCACTTCATCCTCGCATATGTTTCCCTCAGGAGAGGTCGTAAGTGAGGGTAACGCCTAAGTATTTAATCGAGCCTGCACTATCTTTAACGTTATTCCTAATGCAGTAGGCGTTCGGGAGGAAACTCCTCCAATTCCAAAAAATCATCTCTACACACTTTTTCAGTTTAATTCTAATTGACAAGTGTCACGTCAACGCTGTTTAGAATTAAGGTCGTCTGCTGAAGCTTACGGTTTACGGATTTGCGCCTTTCCCCCACCATAAGACCGGACCACGGGCACCTTTTCGATTACTCTGCCCCTTGCTGGATGCGGGCGACACGCGCAGCCGTATTGGCGCGGCGGGTTATCGCAGTTCCACCCAGGGCCATGCCCTTCTGCTTTCCCTTCAATCATCCATACTCTCTCCCTCTCCCCTTGGTTCAGACACTACCTCCTCATCCTTCTCCCAATTTCTCCTACCTCCTAACTCCCCCCCCCTTTACTCTTCTAAAATAACATACTTCCCTGCAAGCCTTCCTTCCTCCCTCCACATCCGTGTGTACGTATATACGGCAAAAATTCTGTAATACGTACCCGATGATGTCGACTGTTTGACGAAGCAGACCGTTTAAAATAAAAATTAGTGGAACTTACAAAGGTTTAGTTTTCATAATTTATCATGAAGTTTCATAGTGTTAAGTCGTACGCCATTGTATTCTACACATCTTTCTTTACAAAAGATGTTGATATACTCATTTATAACAAGTATTGTAGTAACAAGTAGCGGTGTATAACAGTGTATAACAAGTAGCGGTGCGTTACGACGTATAATAACTGAATCTCAATTTATCGTTTGTTCTTTTTGCAATTAATCGATTTAAATGATTCCATAGTCATCCCAAAAAACCGTGGCCATCACCTTACCTACCGATTTCACCGTCTTCGCCTTCTTCGGGACCGGACCGCCTTTAGAAACCCACTGTATCGATTGTTCCTTTGTCTCTGGTGTGCAGTAGTGTTTTGATGCATGTATCGTCCACAGATATGTATCGGTGTAGAAACTCCTCAGGATTGCGACGGAAACGCGACAAACCAACTTCCGAATCGTTCACACGAATGCGTTCATTCTCCACTCTGTGCAAATGCGGCACCCATATTACCGAGATTTTTCCACGCCCAATTTCGTGCAAATTTGAAAAAACTCCGCCTTGTGATATGCCTGTGGCCTCAAATATGCATTTCGCGAGTTTTGATTCGTCGATCACTCGAAACCTTATCGTGGATATTGTCAATCATTTCGTATTCCAATGGACGTCCCGAGCGATGTTCATCATTTGCAGATGTGCGACTACGTTCAAACTGATTTACTCAGTTATAAACAGTCGCAAACACAGGAGCAGACGTGCCATGAACTTTATCCAACTCGGCTTTGATCTCTCTCGGTGTTAAGCCTTTTAAAAAGAAGTTTTTTTTATCTTCGTACGAAACTCATATTTTCCACTTTTATAAATTAGCAAAAGTTCGTTGCTTCAATCGACTATAAAAATGAAACCACGAGATAGATATAGCTGAAACATTAGCAGCAATCCAGTGAGATATGAAGCTTCATAATTGCGCACATTTTCCAAGACTGCACTCACGAGCGCCAACCTTTTTGGATTTTTTTGAAGAGCCACGTACGATGGGCAATCGCAAATGTGAAGTGTTTGAAATACATAGTGTTTCACACAGCGATATCTTAAGGAGTTTTACCGTTGTCATTGTTGGGTAGTTGTTCCACCAGTTGGCAAAATCT
Organism: Hetaerina americana; assembly: GCF_022747635.1. Taxonomy (NCBI): domain Eukaryota; kingdom Metazoa; phylum Arthropoda; class Insecta; order Odonata; family Calopterygidae; genus Hetaerina; species Hetaerina americana. The sequence goes on from NW_027287205.1 coordinate 28,762,079, forward strand.
GTACTGGCTAGATATTAATCAAACAGAATTCAATGGATTCAGGCTCTACGTTGTGAATATTCAAGATCATTGAAAAAGTAAACTATTTTTTCACACTAAACATTATTCCACTACTACCGGTTTCGACGCATAGGCGACATCATGGGGTATGCACCTTCATAATATGGCCGGGAAACTATACTTGCGAACATTTTTAATAGGAACCAGGAAAAAGCGGAAAACTTGGAAAAAGTGGCATTTACTCGCTAAAATGAACAGATTGCAGTGCAGGCTAGGAAAAACGGGGAGATAGTTCAAGTTATGTGCGGAGGAACACCAGCGAATTATTCGGTATAGGAATGTCACCCAATCCGCAAATGTCGCCAAAAGTGTCCATAACAGTAACTTTGTTCCGGACGTACTTCACCTCGAGGAAAAGAAACGAAAAATGGACACTATAGAACAATTATGTAGAGATAAGAAGAGTGCCTAGCCGGACATTTGGTTAACAAGGATTTTTTTACGAGATAGTCACCCTTTTTGGAAGTTTCCTTATCCTCGAGCAAAGTTCACCTCCCCTGTCTTCCCCCTTCCGCTGTACTTACCTTCTTCCTCATTTCCGATTAATTCCCTCCCCATCAACCATCTAATTAGACCAACCTACGCCCCCTCCCCAGCCGCATCCCAACCGATACTTCTCCTTCCCCGCCTCAAGTTCCCTTCAATAAAATGTACACCTCCCCACAGCGAGTGTACGTCGAACGGGTTATCGCCGACTTCCGAATGAAAGCGGGCCATGCCAGCGACGCGAAAACGGTTGAATGAAAACGTAGCTTTTAACTAGGGGTTGGAAATTTGTTAGGGGGGGGGGTAAAATAGGAGGGAGCAACGGTGAGGGAACGTTGAGAAAGTGAGGGGCGAAATGGATGGACGGCTTCTCCTCCCCCGTTCCAACCCTCCATATCTCCTTTTCTTTCTTAGGGATGTGCAGTGTCGGTACCTCTTCCGTGGTTGAACGACGTGGTCGAAGAGGCGTGGGGAGACAGGTAGCAAAGGATTCCTACGATGAGCCAGAGGAAAACCTAATTTTAAAGAACTGTGGACATAAAAAGTCAACTTGTTCATATCAAGAATCCCTTCGAAGATAAAAATGTGATTGTGTCAATAGTGTGTGTCGTTAACGGCGAGCGTAGCGCAAATTGATATCCGACCTGCTTCTTCAATCCTGAAGTAACATGGATTTGATCTAGCAGAAGATAACTACGGGAGCCGCGGTGAGATGGACGGGTTAGGCGGAATTATTCACAGAAGGATGCAAACAGTTGACTCTGGACTTAGGTAAGTGTATTCTTTATCCCTTTGCAACATGTTAGTAGTTGGTCAGAATTTTATCCTAAAATTGAGATGTGGTTGGAAAATAAATTAAGAGTTATGGTTCAAGGGCGTGTTTAAAAGAGATAACAGGGTAGTCACTTTTCGAAATTAAGCATCATGGGAAGACTGTCCTCTTATCCTTACTTGCAATGCTGGGGGGATTTGATTTGTGAATTCTACTCCGAAAGTCATGGCTCATGCCCTAAACGTGCCTGAGTGTTCAATGGCACTAGTTTTAGGTGCCATTTGGAGAGAAGTTCATTGTACCGGCCTTCGGTTGGCATTAAATGGCGTGTTGTTATTCAAGAATAGCGTCATGACGACTCCGAGGATAGCATGATGCTATCTATTCTTCCGTTAAACTCTTATTTACCTTTTATTACCCAAAAATTTTAACTGATGCAAATACATTCGGGATTTGGCCATTTGTTCTGTCAGTGCATTATTTTAGGTGTCAGGTTTGATCCTGGCAGTGGACGTTGTCTCTCCAGGTGGAGGGCAGGCACCCTCTGAGATAGGGGGATACTGGACGAGTGATTTGATAGCTTACTTTATGTCCATTATCTCATTTGTTTTTTTATATCATCCTATCTCGGCCGAAGTGCAATAAGCAATAAATTTGCATGTAAGCTGAATGCGTTTTTGTTCCACGCTCTAAATGCACTTAATGCGTATCATAATGTTCCTTTTTTCATGCATTTTGGTTGCATTGTCTATTGTAAATTAGGGTGGTTTTTTGAGAAAGAAGTACACTGGACTTGAATCCCTTAATGAACGACGTTTTCCACTGGCGGTTTTGCGATTTACCAGACAAAAATCGGCACACGAATTTCCATCCATTCTACATTCAATCGGTTTTCAGCGAAATGTCCCGCAGTCTGATTTTCAGACTCGAAATGAATTGAGCAAAATAGCGCTAAATTTTGGGTCTGAAAAGCAATGAAACCTATTGGTATTCTGTCTAATCAACCACGATAAGGTACTCTATACAAAATTTACTACAGCAACGCCTACGCAGCCCACAAAATTCCAAGAATATTGTGACGTCCTTAAATACTGTAGGTTTTCCCAGAAATGTGGAGTGGTTTGAAGGACAAAATATCCTACACAGCGGTAATAGTGAAAAAGAAGTAAAAACGGAAGCGAATTAGCACGCCCGGAGAACGTTATTTACTTCATGGAACAGCTGACAACATAAGCTCGAAACTCGAAGGAAATAACGAGAATAGGCATTCATATCTTCTGCTCCAACTGTAAAACTAGCCAGAAAGCAAGAAAGTGCCTCGCCCTCTCTTTAATTTGGCCTGTGATTAAACCTTGAAAGTTACCACTCAATAGCTTTATAGGTGCTCCAAAGATATTTTTCAAATTATTTCTCATGTGGATTGATAGAGATAAATGGCCTTCGGGTTGATTGTTTTTATGGTGACTTGGTTAACTTGTTAACATCGAAACAATGAGCTTTTTGTTTTACCATGGCAGGCTTTTGCTCTAAAATGGCTACAAATTTTTTTTTATTTCTTCCAAATTGAAGTGGTAGTAATTGCTGTGCAACGGTATCTTCACGTATTTTTCGCATTTATCATTCAAGGTAGATTTATTGAAATAAATACGTGCACTATGATGAAAATTAATGCGGATTAACGCACTTTTTACGTTTTGACTCAGCGTGGGCACAGAAGAGCCGCGAAGTCACCCTATCGTATCATGTGGATTGAGATCCTGTTTGGCTTAATAACTGCTAACATCATTTTAACAAAATTTTTAGAAACAGAAGCAACGATATTACTGACGATGACTTCACGGCTGTTGGATAATATTCGAAAATTTTGAATTTTATCTTTAAATCACCTGACGGTTTTAGGTAAGATCCTGCGAACGTCAAAACGAACCAGACAGGCAATTTCCCAATCGACGAAAAAAGGTTATGTTATCATTATTATCATGCTATGTCATCATCATCTTATTAAATATCGATGGGTGGATAGAGAGAAAATGTTGTCACAATTCCCGAAAAAAATTGATAATTTCCTTCACAAAAACACCTTATATGCGAAAGTTTACAAAAAATACTCTTTCAATCGAAAACTAGTGACTAAAAATATTGCTTCTCTGGAGAGGGAGTTACTTGGAGTAGAGTGCAGCTTGGAGTAGAATGCTGTTAATGAAGGATTGGCAAGGAGTGAGAAGTTAATGAGGTCCGGAAATAAGTTGCCGTGTTGGAGGTGGGGACGAAAGTAATTGAAAAAAGAAACAGTTTGGAATGAATGAATTCGTATTGGAAATTTAATTAAAGGTATTGCTAGCTTCAAGGTAGGTCAAGAGACCTTAAAAGAAAAAAAAAAAGGCAAATACGAGGTCTGTACAATAAATACGCGAACTGGTGCCAACTGGCGGCCACGACGCGGACCCCGTAGTAGGCAAGTAGCCAAGTGTGCTTGGCGGATCGTCGAGCTGTGCGTATAGTGCCAGTTATGTTAGTTACTGTTGTCCTTGTTTTTGCTGTTTGTCAAAAACGGTAACTGACAACATTACGGAGCAACGAATCAACATTGAGTTTTTGGCGAAGTGCGGTGAAAGTCATCAAGAAATCACTGAAATATTGACAGCTGTTTACGGTGATAATGCTCTGAAGAAAACATTCGTTTTCAAGTGGATTAAATCAAACCAAAAAATCAAGAAAAAGCCGATCGAAAATCAAAGTCATGCTCTTGGTTTTCTTTGATGCCGAAGGTGTTGTTCATCATGAATTTCTTCTGGAAGGACAAAAAGTAAATGCTGAGTTCTATTTTACAGCTCTCAAGCGTTTGAGAGATGGCGTGCGTCGTGTGCGACCAAATTTGACTCAAGGCGATGGATGGATCCTTCACCATGACAATGCATCTGCACATTCACATTGATTGTTCGCCAGTTTCCTACAAAAAATTCAATCACCATCCTTGATCATCCTCCTTATTCGCCAGATCTCGCCCCCTGCCACTTTTTCCTATTCCCAAAATGCAAAAATGTGATGAGGGGACATCACTGGGAAGATGTGGATACAATTAAGCAAGAAACGAAGAGAAAACTAAAAAGCATAACTCCCGAGGACTTTCAAGGTTGCTTTAATCACTGAAAAAGAAGATGGATTTAGTGCATTGCAACGAATGGAGAGTACTTTGTGGGGGGACAAAATCGATGCAGACTAAATTTGGTAAAATAAAGTTTTTATGGCCCAGTTCGCGTATTTATTGGACAGACATCGTATGGAATCCTCCACGAGCCAGGAGGAGTCATTTTGGTCCCAACTCCTTTCGACATTGGACTCTCTGAGAAACGGTTCAGGGAGAGATGGAGAGACTTCAATGATAATCTGAGATTAGCTGGGGGCATTGACCTTTTTCGAAAGTTTTTTCCTATCCCAACATGAAGGTCACAGTGTGACTTGCAAGTATTAATTCTTGGTGTACAGGAACTTAACACTTCAGGTGGCAAACAGGACCGCGATTGAACCGCATCCTAACCATCTGGGCGGTGTACGAAGGCATTATACGCGTAATGCGTGTGGTGGGAAACCTCCGAATTTGACCGGAAATGAAAATGATGTTTAAACACCTTAAATTTCATGCTGCCAGAGGTTTAAGGGGTGCACAACGTAGATACCTAAATGAAACAGCATCCATCAGCTAGATGGAGCAGATACAGATGCTGGATGTTAAGAATGTGTGCTCCCCAAAAGAAAGCAAGGAAAAAAAATGGATGATGTAAGATGAGGGGAAAAATGTTTTATTTAATAATTTTTAAGGAAATATTTATACCAAATGTGACTTTTTCACAAAAATGAAATTTCCATTTGTTTGAAGGAGCAAACTTAGGAAAATTCTTGTTTGGGTTGGCATATTTTTTCACACATTCCAAATGGATTCAAACCAACAGTGTCTATGGTCTAACTTACTAACTAAAAGGGCTAACTAGCGTCATAAAACCAATGAAACAAAGAAATCACTGAATATTTACGTAAAAGGAATGGCATTTATTTTAGGATATTGATAATACTTTTTTCAATTTTTTGATTGAAATTTACATTCTCTCCCAACTTATCATCTGCTGGAAGAGGATGAAAAATTGAGATTATAAAAAATGAAGGGGGTCTATTATTTACTAGACAGTCGGCTCTTGGCCATTGATTTGAACCTTGTTGAACTACTATACCCTGCTGTACTTATCCTTTACCAAAGAACCAGTTATGTAGTTGATGTGATCAATTGCAAGCTTTGTGGTAGCTGTAGACTTAAGTGTATTCTTTTAAAGCGTTATAACATTATTATTTTACAGCATTTAGTGCTTAACAGTATTTTCATATTCATATGTGTGAAATATTAGCTGATTGAGGGAGTTTAGTATTTACTTAGTGTTACTTTGTGTCCAAATGAGTCGATCATAAAAGTTTTACCTTCCTGTGAGCTGTCCTCATGTTGTTGTCGATCTCAAATTTAGTGCTCTCATTGGATATCTTAAATAGCAGGTGGATTTATTTATTAGTTAGGCAGGCAGTGACATCTTGGCTTTCGCACTTAATTTAATGTTGAAGTAGCATTTGTTGAGCCCAAGAAAATTATTAAGCTGCTAGTATATGGTATCCTCACAAAGTTGGATTGAGTGCTGAATTAGATTGTTTGCAGCATAGAGGAGCTAGATTAGTAAAATGTTGTTATGATAAACTGAGTAGCATATCAAAATAATTAGAGGAGGTAGGTTGGTATTCACTCACAGAATGAAGGTTAAATTACAGAATAAATCCCTTGTATAAATGGGAAGAATGTCTCTTTAGCAATGATGTTGAAAATATATTGTTACTCTCATCATACTGCGGTGAGAGAGATCATGTCATTAAATTACAGATATCGAGTATAGAACAGGTAGATTAAAGTTGTCATATTTTCTACAAAGGATAAGGGATCAGAATAGCTTTGTTTGACTACACTATGGAGGAAAAGAATCTTAGATTAAAAGAAGTCCAGTTTGTAATCACCCCCCACCACACACCCTTTCAGTGCTCTTCAGGGTACTATCTAATGCAATGTAGACTACTTATATGTATGAGGTGGAATACAAGGAATAGTAATGTTTCTTTCTCTTTGAATATGACAAATTATTTTTTATTGCATAATAGAAAGGAAATGTTTTGTAACTAAATCTTTCTTTCACATTATGTGGCCAAAGTTCATAGGTAGGTATTTAATGCATCCTGGCTCAGCACACTACGGACGTCCTAAGTCCTAACTTACATGAATTGAAACATTCTAAAATCTCATTTTACATTTGGTTATTCTTTAAGACTGCATGCTTTATAACTCCTTAATTTAATCCAAAATACCTATTCTTCTCCTGACTCTTCCTCACTTTCCCAGCATTCTCCCATCTATCACCATCTTTGGCCTCTTTTAATATCTCCAGCAACAGCTTTTCACATTGGATGCATTGTATTGCAATAACCTCTATAGCAGCTCTGACAGGAGCAATGACAATTTTTCCTAGTTGGGTCACCCATGTCACATATTTCAATGGGTAGGGTCCACATTAGAGTAAGTCCACACATATTCCATTTAAGCGATGATCTCACACTAAAATCACCGCTGAGGAAAGCAACAGGAAATTACATCAGTTATCGTTTCAATGAAACTATGGATGGTTGCATGCTACATTTTAATTGAAATTTAATAAGAACAACAAATCCAGATGGTATGGATACTTCACAGGAACTAGGGTACCAGTGGCTCACCACTTTTTGTGTATCTTAAAGCTCCCTTCATTTTCTTCAAGGTATTGCTCATTCTTGTACAGCCATTAGCTAGCATTCCTGATAAATGTACCATGTGGCATTGTTGTTTGAGAATACATAATTGCCTTCACATAATTATCTGCATTTGTCTTTTAAGTTACAGCTGGCATCATTTTACTACAAATAATGTTTTGGTTTATTCACCCATGTTTTATAATGGATAAATTCCCACTTTCAAATAACCTGGACCTTTCTCCTTGTACTGGACAGTCTACTGTTTTTCTCTAGAATTATCTCAGCTTAATCACCTCAGATATTAGAGAAGAAAAAACTTATGAATGGATTCTGTGGGATACAGCCGAGGCATTTTAAAAGCTAATCATTTCTAATAAAAAGACATGGGTGGAAAGAGGTGTTGAGGGTTCTCACCATTACAGCTCATGAAATATTCGACCTTTGCAGTGGTATGACCCAATTATATACATTTTATTTTGTCAGGTAGCACTCATTATCATTCTGTATTTTTGCTTATTATCTATGTCAAAATTTTGATGGTTCAGAGGAAAATTTCCATTGTATAAGTTGAGCTAAAACTTATTCATCCACCGTCTATAATTACAAGGATACCATGATTTGCTGAAGAAAGGAGTTTATGGAATACATCTGAGCGGATGTCTTGGCTAATTTTTCAGATCTTCTTGTGCTTAGAGAGACTAATTCCTAGAACGTTCATAGTTCATTTGTCTATGCTCTCCGCATCTATTTATAAAGTCCTTTGAGCTTCAATCACAGAAGCCCTTGGAATAAATTCACCAACCAAAAGTTACTCAATATTAGTCCATTAATTAGTCCATTAATAAAATTTGGTCTTGGTGAATATTAACAAATTAATAAATGACAATCATTTAGTAATAAATTGAGCATATCAGAATTTTTCTAAAATATAATGGATCAATTATAGAAAAAACTAAGGTGATCTAACGACTTCAGTTGCAGAATATTGGATTAAAAATGTACTTACATATTCAATAAATACCAAAGTATTCCAATTGAAGTAATAATAATACATTTTTTTGCCAAGAGATCATTATGCATAGAGATATACAACATGTAAGGCATGTCAAATATCAGAAAAATGAAGTAAATTTAAAATTTGTGCGGAGTAAACGTCATTAATTTAAAGCACATTCATACTCAAATAATTCACTTAGTTCAGTCAATGATACTTGCTGACCATGAATTCATCAACAGAGTAAAATATTTTTTTGATAAATATACTTTTCAATTTGATCTTTAAAGAATCACCATTTTTACTGTTTAGAAGTTCATGGTCCATTGTCACCCTTGCTGTTCCAATATGTAGAAGAACTGGTAGAAGCAGCATGAGAAGAACTGGAGATGGGAATAAAGTCGGTGGGGAATTCTTTGAATCAGTTAAGTTTTCCTGAATATCAAGCCAATCAAGTGTGTCAGTCAGCCAAGGGGTTGCAAGCATTGATGATTATATGGAAACCCCATTATAGTTTTTTGAGCTCTGGGAATAAGAAAAAGTTAGCTTGGGGTGAGAATAGGTTGAATATGGAAAAATTTCAAAGCCACATCACTTTGACTGCTGGTTGTACTGTGGCCGGGATTGCAGGTCGTACTTTGTTTGCTTCTGAAAAAGAGTCAGTAGTCATGGAATACTGACACCTTTGTTATGTGCCGTTCTTAATGATAATTTTTCACATATAGTAATACCCTACTCACTAAGATTGGTCTCATTCATGATCATTTGGATGGTTGCTCTTCAGAATAATAGGATAAAGTCCTTTACTTTCTTAACTATGACAGTATAGTCTGTGAGTGATGGTCTTTCACTTCTTGTATTACCTGTGGTAAGTTTGAAAATTCATTTTCCACCTTGAAACTGTGTCATATGAAAAAGGGCTATCATTTCTATAAACAGCCATCCTTCCATCATGGATTTAACCATCACTTGGACCTTTCAAATGAAGAAACTTAAATGCAATGCGAGCCTCTATCTTCTTTATACTACCAGTTATTTCAATCTTTGACTTTCTGAAACACCTCTACCGGCCTTTGTGGTGGTCGGGTAATGTCCTCACCTGCTAACCTAGAGGGTTAAGTAGCCAACCTTTCGGAGGTTTGATTCTCGCCTAGGTGGGTTTTTCATTCATCTGGGATTTGGGTGTTTGTAACTATTTTTATGTAATATATAGGGATTATGTCTATATAATAAGGGACTATAGAGTCTCAATCTCGGCCAAATAAAGTTGATAAATAAATAAAATAAAAACAAAACTAATAAGTGATAATAGTTGTCATTGGTAAATAAGGATCAATTAATATGCAAAATAAATGTTATCCAAATATTCTAGTTATTTCTTAGTAATAATTATTAAAAAATGATACACTTACATACATGTGGAGGATATGGTTGAAGAGGTACAGAAAGAACTGGAGGGAGAAATAAAAGTTGTTGGGGAAGTCCTAAAATGAAATAGGCTTGCTGATAACCAAGCTTTTATTTGCCAGTTGAGGTTTTCAAGGTTTGCAAATATTGATGAGGTCATTGGAAAGCAGTATTATTGGCATGGGATGAGATAAATGTGAACAAAGCAGAGGTTTTGCAACTTTCTAGAAAGAGAGAATTAAGTATTAAAATAGGAGCTCATAATCTAGAGCATGTGGAACAGTACGCCCATCTTGAAAGTGTTTTGGTCAAATTAGTAGGTCCATTAGACAGATTTTTGCATTAGGCAAATAAGCTTTAGGGAATTGATGATGGGACGTTGAGTAAGGATGTTAAGAAAAAGCTTGTTAAAACTTTGAATGGGAAGTGGTTTTGTATAGATCAGAATTGGTCATTGAAGTAGGTCGATAGGTATAGATTGAAGGTTTTTCAAATGTGGGTTTGGAGAAGGGTGGAAAAGGTGAAGTGAACTGAAAGGAAAGAAATGAGGAAGTGTTAGGCATGTTCAGGAAGGCGGGATGATTGTTAGGAGAAATCAGAAAGAGGCAGGAAAGATGTATGCAGTGCATTTTGATTGGCAATGGCATATTGACGATGGTGACAGAGGTCAGAATGTTAGGCAAATAAAGGAGGGACAGGGATAGTCTAGGCATGCTGGATGGAATGAAGGGAGGAAGGAAGTATTCGGGATTGAAGAGGGGCTTATTGTAATATTGGATGTAAGGTTATGCTTTGTTAAGAGGCGAGAGAATTGTAGCTTGTACTGTTTGGCAACTTGTGTCCATGTAAAACCTATCCTAACCTGTTGATTACCTTTAATTATAATAATTTTGTGATTCACCCAATCAAATGCCTTGGATAGGTCAAATAGTAATCCCAGTGTTTCTTATTTATTGTATAAAGATTTCAATACAGCATACACTAGTGAATAAATAGCAATTGATTAGTCAAAATATATTATATTAATAATATTTGACTGGTCAAAAAATAGCAATAATAAATGATTATTCCTTTCAAAATCCATGTTGATAAAGGGACAAGATATTTTACTTTTCCAGATAAAGAGTTAATTTGCTGTGCATATCTTTTCAAATATTTAAAAGAAAGTATATTGGACAGCTATAGGTTTATAATTATTCATATAATTTGAAGAGTCCTTATTTTAATAAACAGGTACAATCTTAGATGTTTTTAACTGTGAAGGGAAATGCCATGGAGTAAAGAATCGCCGGTGAAAAATAATACAGGTGGCTAATTGGATGATAATTAGAATAGATCACTTAACCAGGTATTCCATCCAACTCAGTCACCAAATTCTCCTGAAATTTGTTAATATTATTTAGAAGCTCCTATTCAAAGCAGAAATTACAGAAGAGGGATAAATGAATAGAAGTTTGGAGTAATTTAATATCTGTAATTGAAAATGATATTACATATAGTGTAAAATGAGAATGAAATTGTTCTGCTAAAGATGAAAAACTATATCTGTCCATGATATTTGATAACTTTCTTTTTGTCATTCACTAGCAACTATTTATTATTAAGTAAGAAATTGGATGAAAACATTGATATGTATTGCATCTTAAAGTTGAGGTTTAGTAATAAGGGTACTCATGAGAAGGAACTTATGCCAGGTAGTCTAAAGCATTCATGGCAGAAATTATACTGTCAAAATTATATTGCATTCTTATTCAGATTTAACAAATCTATTAAAATTAACTGTGGATAGTATCAATTCAGTTGTGCTTGTGTTCAGTGAGGCATAAGCTTCCATTAATAATTGTTTTTGAGATAAGTGGGATATTATATACACTTCACTTCAGGATGATGAGGTCTCTCTTTTCGTGTAGACAAATTCGTTAGAACACTTGTACCCATATTTTTTACCACATACCCTTAATAGTTTGATATCCTAGGAATTTTGAGTGTAGACATTTGAACTTTATCTCACTAGAATGAAAACATGATTTAAAAAATCAGTGAAGTCCTCATCTTCAGCAAGTTTCTAAGGAATCATGGTAAAGCTTGATAGAAATCCAATGCTTATTTATAAAATATCTCAGATAAAAATATTTCTCTTGAAATCAAACTCTCTGAACTGAAACTGCATTGGCCTAGTCTGAAATAGTCTGAGTTACCTGTTAAATATCCTGTGCTATCTAGTTTTCATGGTATAAAACTGCAATCAACTGAAACTCCATTGTCCAATTCCTTGGCTACTTTCTTGTTAAGGGACCACTCCATCAATAAAGGACAGGATCCTTGGTCAATGTGAAACCATCTTAACAACCTTGTCTGGTGGGTTTATGACCTTGCTCCTGAGCTGCAGTTGCATTTGAGAACCCCCAATCCATTTAATAAGAATTTTTTTCCCTTTTTACAAATATGCTTTGAAACTGGAATGAACTAGTAGACCAAGATGAAAGATTAATGTACCCACCTGACTACCATACCCCACACCTATACAACAAAAGTTTCAAAAACAAGTTGGCGTTATACTTCTGTGGTTAGTTTTGATTGATATGCATTTAAGAAGGTACCTACTGATATCTATTCATATTTTCTGGTACCTATAATATCTGCAGTGACAGTGCTTCAAAGATGTCCATGGTTTTTCTGCTCCACATATAAAAACCAAAATTATTAAATTGTTTTTCAGAGTGGCATTCTGGTTTGAATCAAATTCATGCCACTGGGATAATATCTCAACATGAACTGGAGTGTCCATTTTTATTCTCAAGCACTTTTTGGGAATACTAATGGAATGAAAAGCAGTCCTTGAATAGCCTTTTCAAGCTGGCCACTATTTTATGATTATAGCATGAAAAAAAGACAATGCTAGTATTTCCTGGGAATTTGAGTAGTGTCATATTTCTTTGATGCCTGCATTGCAAATGAAAATTGAATTTGATGGGCTACTGAGCATTCTGGTTCCAAATGTTAGTCATCTGTTATATGCCACTCATCCTTCAAGCTTCTTTGCATCATTAATTACCTACTTTTGATTGTATAATTGAAGTGTCTAAGAGCAGTGATTGCTGTCATCACCCCAGTGACTACTAGGAACCAATTCTATCAGGGGAAGCATTGAAAGTGCCACTCATACTATAAAAAAGAGAATACATTAAATTCTTTGAAATTATGAGTCAGTCTTGCTGAAATTCCCTACTTTATAAAATCCAAAAATAAATCACTTCTAGCAACCTAGACAATTCTTGACCATAAACAAATCGATAATTGGCAAACAGCATGGCTTTAGTGAACAAATTGTATTACAAGTACAAATGGTTTTTAAAGGCCTTTTTGTGGAATTACATAGAAAGGAATGAAAAAATAAAATTGCTTTGGCATAGAGAAGTTATACAATTTGAGAAAAAATTATTGACTTTAATATTGTCTCCAAGTACAGCGTGATACATTTGTATGATGGTATATGCAATTTGAAGAAATAGTTTATTTACAATTTTTATTATTTAGTCATTACTTTGATTTATTTTGGATGTAAGGCAAAGTTAAAGCCTAAATCTAGCTTTAATATTTTTATGTTCACTGTCAGAAAGGTATTCTTCATCACTATCTGATTATGCTGATTAAACATTCAATGCTTTTAATTTTAAATTCGGGGAAACTTATGAAAACAATATATATGCCTAAGTATATGACTTTAATGATATAATGGACGCAATGACACCATTTGAAAAACTATTAACTAATGCTGAAATGTTTTGGTGGGCATCTAAACTTTAATCTGAAATGACGGAGGAGTGATTGATATTCATGAGCGAATGAATAATTAATCAAAACACAGAATCACTCATCCTATACGAGTTTTTAATATACTCATCCGTGAATAATTTTATGGATGCCGTACTCGTAAGTTTGAGCCCATAATAAAATATTTTCTCTTCGGTAAATGAGAATTTATGCTTGCCTCAACTTAGGTTTCAAAATGATGTACAGTTCTGGGCGAATATATGAAAAATTCTGAAAGAATTATCCTTTAACTTCTTCACATGAAACTAAGGAAGAACGGATCATCTTCCCACAAAGCACTGATTGTATTGTTAGTCTTGGATTTGGGTTGCACCGAAGATGATGCCGCTGCATGCGATGACCACGGGGCTCAGACATCAAGGTGCGTCTAGGTATCAAGCAGCGAAAACAATCTTCGGGCATTTCGCTCCTTCGAAGTCCTGAGACTTGTCTTTTGTGGACCCTGCCGATCTCGTCCTATGAGCATCCCGCGGTTTACGGGCACCAAGCGACGTCGACCCGCTGTTTTAGAAACGCTGCAGGAGAAAATCTGACTAGAAAAAAAGAGGAGCAAGCTCCGTCTGCTTCCTCTCTAGGAGTAGAAGGTGAGGACGGACGTCTGGTTTCCTCGGACTAGGAGGAAAGGTGGCATTCCGCGCGTTAAAGTCTCTAACCACGCCATGTAGAGCGGAGCGGACACAACGCCTCGCCTCGGCATCGGTAGGGACCTTGAAAAGCATAAGAACAGTGTTATAACATAAATTAATTATATTTTAATATATTTTATATGACTAGATCCTCAATTTTACAGAGACAGTATCATTTAATTGAAAATAGATAGTGAAGGAACTGCAGTGATTACGTTACATTTCAAAACAGATTTATTACATTACATTGACACGGTACGTTGCAAGCCACCACTATGGTGTGTGACAGGGGGTGATTACACACCAGACTACTGTGGACCCAAAATAATTTCCCCACCTAGCGCGGTCGGACAACATTATTCCGATCCGTTATCATTAATGGGAAAAATGACTTCTTAAATCTATCTGTTGTACACTTAATCTGACTAATTTCATTTACATGATCTCTCCTACCTTAGTGCGATGTGATCAATAATGCATTTTCGACATCACTGCTAAAGAGACCTCCTTACAATTTATGCAAGAGATTTAATCTGTTATTTAACCTTCGCTCCGTGAGTGATTCCAAGCCTAGCTGCTATAATATTTTGGATACGCTACTAAGTTTATCATGACAACGTTTTAAAAATCTAGCTCTTCTACGCTGCACGCGATCCAATTCGGTAATCAATCCGAATTCGTAAGGATCTTGTACGATCTTATACCTGTATAGTATTAGTGGCATATGTGCGTAAAATTTTATGGATAAATGCATTGAATTTAAAAGTAATGTAAAATTTTATGCATAAATGTATATTGAACGTATGCCTCCACATGAAAAACTGCCAACTTTTAACACTTTCCTAAAAAATAAATAAATCCCATTACTAATTAACTATCTACCATTTGCCCTTCTCTCCGTCGTCTTATTAATGATCATGAGGACAACTTAGGCTGCGTGCGAAATCAAACATCTTGTTCAGTGGTCTTCATATCATAGGCTACCTTTTCCATTTGGAAAGAGGAACTAAGACCAATCTGACAATATATCCCAGCCAAATTTCTTCTTAATTAATGCATACTAGAGCTATATAATATATGGTAAAAGTTAGTAAAAGGAAAACATAAAATACTATCCAAACGCTACTGAGAATATCATATGATTCATGATTAAAAAAATGATATTCTATGCAGATCCTCTATGTGATTGCCTGGACAGTATAAAAATATATTATTTCTGCATATGATGAGTCCATGCAAAAGAAAAGTCACCAATTTGCCAAACATTTTCTCTTTTTTCCGAAATGACTAATTTATTTTGGCGCTCTTTTTACTATCAGAGTAAAAATGTTTTTTGGACGAATATTCTCAGCATATGTTAAGAAGGTTGCTTGGATATTTCAAATATGTTAAAATTTGGTCGCATTACCTGCATTTGTGGTCCTTAGCGCACTGTATTAAATGGAAATAATAAAACAGGGCCTTATTATGTTGCTTATCACGGAAAGTGGTATTGATTTTTCAAGATGCTATTAGTAATTATTCAGTTTTCTTTCCCGAGTATTCGTCGTAATTTGGAAATTAGAAAATACAATCTCTCTAGATGGAAAAAGAAAAACAATATTAATCCAAACTTACATGACGATCATATTAGCCTTGCTGGAATTCTCCAGAAGCAATTCGCGAAGACGGAGTTGCCTGTTAGTTTTTGATTGCAGCGCAGTTAGTTCCGCATCCGTCACCATGCATTCTGAAAAGAATCGGAGGATATATATGAATTATTCTTTCAAAGTCTTTCGATATTACTGCTATTTTTAACCATAAAGTAAATCCAAAAGAATGGCGAATCCAGTGGATGGAGGGAGCAACGGCTCCCCACCAGAACGACGTCCATGTTAACGAATTTCTTTTTTCTATCCCAATAGATTGTCTAATATTACCAAGCAGTATATAAAAACCGATTAAATTTTATTTTAACAGAACTGTCATATACCATTTCTTTTGTTACTGACTTCAATAATCTCTCCTCCCTCCTTTCGCGGCCAGGATGACCCAGAATTGGTCCCTATGCATATTTATGTTACATTTTTACGGAGACGAATCACGAATTTTGGGGTTACACATTCATTTCCGATAGATAAAGGGGAATGATCGAGTACTTACTTGCGCTCGCGTTGCTGTCCCCTTCCATAAACCCTTGGAGAAGGCTCTCGAAGAACAGAACGGTATCCTTCTTCGGCGTTTCACCCACCGTGTAAACCATCTTGAGACTCGAGTAATCGATGCGGAACTTTGAGAGCAAGATTGCCATGCTGCGGGGAAAGGGAGAAGAAAAGATAAAATATCACGTTGTAAAAGAAAAAAATATTTTGAATTAAGGTTAAAAAGATATATAATCGTAATAACTTTCCACTCCCAAATTTATTATACACTCACAATTTCAACAAATACTGTGTCTTTTAAGGGACAAAATAAGGTTGCTCTATTTCTGTGAGTAAGCCGTAGCGCACAAAAGAGAAAGGGAATAGAAAAGACGACATTAAGAGGGAAATAGGAGTTAGGCAAGATGTAATGGAGAAGTGGAATACAGAAGAGCACTAAGTTGATGGTGGATGTTGAAATTTTTGGCCCCGGTGAGTCACCGGTGCTTAATTAGTGGTGGATGATTGCCTGAAAAATGACCAACAAAAATCTTTTGGACCTGTAATCAGTGTCATATTAATGCAAAACGTTTGAGGAAGTGAGCTGGCTTTGACAGTCAACAGCTAATTTGACACCGTCGACCTAAAGACAAACTGGAATGCTAACAAAACCGTAGGTTGACAAAACCAATGCACGCGGCGACAATACGAAAGAATTGCGAAAATCAACGATCCAACGGAATACAACCTACAAGAGAATATTCCAAAAACGTTACGCTATTCACCATGAAAATTATTTTCATCCAAATTCGAATAACTCTCATGATCATGCATCAATTGGTACTGAGCAATATTGAACCATCTTTAGCAAAATATTTCATAAGCTCATGTACTCTTACTTTTATTTTCGTTATTATATAGCTTGCTGCATATGTTTTTTTTAAGTATAAACAACACTCAGTTATCCAATTATTCAACCAGCATTTTCCCGATTTTTTACCCATTGACAGTCAATGGGGAAGTGATTTGGGGAGAGCGTTGCGTGGGCCCATTAGCGTGGACAGAGTGGGGGGGCATTCAAACTTCATGAGGTAAAGAAGGGCTTTATAAAGAGGCTGATGGGAGTTGATGACAAGATCCTTTAGTACATATGTAAAGAAAAAAAACTAGAGAATACGTGGATGTGGAGCGCCGTTATGCACGGTTTAGAAAATCGGATCTTTGGGCAGATTGACTGATTGAGATCTATAATATATCCTTGAGAATAAAGGTCCATTTGAGGCCCTTAAGTCGGTAGACCAATACTGGAAAAAAATCCGATTAAATTTTTATAGTTATCCTAAAATATTATTTAAAAGTGCATGTAATCCTGTCAACCATTAAAAATGACATTCTACTGATTGCATTTTCCGGCTATGATTCAATGTGTTTCATATTCAATGCGTGTACGTGTAATACGTACGTAGTATTTAAGTCTCCCAAAATGGGACTCAGACAAGACGCCCTATTAGAAACTTGTCTCAAAACAAGAGAGCCTGAGTGCTGAGTACATTGCAGGAGATAAAATTAGAGATGATTAAATCACAGTATAGATGGTTCTGCTAGAACACCGCGGCCACATCATAAAAATTAACAGCATCTTAAAACTTACAATATTTTTCGCATTGTTATAAAGATAAAAATCGTACAAGTTAATCGGCTGTGTACATCCAAAATCTACCTTAAACGGTAGAATACCAATATAATGAAGAGACAAAAATAGTGCAGCCAAACTCACTTCCGTTCCTCAACTTCCAGCTCCAGTCTACTGTTTGCCAACGCAAATATCCTCAGGTTACAATCAGACCAGTTGTGCCTTGTCGCTATTATGTACGGAAGCAGCAGTGTGAGGCCTTTGAAATGAAAAATCATATATTTAAAATGACTTTATGCAAAATATAAATTAGGAAATTTTGACGCGAAAATTAGTATTGTATTAAAAATGATTATGTAAAATTCAATTGTGAAAAATCAATTTCTGAGAAATTTGCATGAGGGGCATATTTACCCAACGTAATGTTATAGTGAACCAATTTTATGTACATTTAGAACAAAATGAATAGTTATACAATTTTCCTAATTTACTCTTCTAACGGACATAATTATGAGATAATTTGTATGGTTAACTTCTTGGTCTAAGGTCGTCCAATATGACAAATTACGTCATGGGAATTTATTGACCAATTATGGGGAAATAAGGTGATGAGAATGGGAAATAGAGCTGTCCAATAGGATGGGGAGGAAAAAAGAAATAATAAGTCACTCAAAATTTGGCCACTTATCGAAGACTGTAGAATAAGTTGGCTGACTTGTATTTAGGCCTACAGAAGCATTGGAATCGTAAGATGTAGAAAATTCAGCTTTAAGAAGATCCAAGTTGATAATTTCCACAAAATTTCCAAGGGGCTGATATATTTTGAGCGGGCATATCCTTTTCCTTCCTGCCCTGTCTATCTTAATTCCACTTATCTATCTCTCGCGTCTTTTTTCTCGGTCATTAGCCATTAAATTCTCATGACATAAGTTTTCGTGCGATGCCTGGTAAAATTATTACATTTGAGACCACCTTTTTATATTGGGTTTAATATGTGATATTTTCATCCGGGGTGTGAGAGTGGGGCTGTGCGGAATCATCTGCTCAAAAAATTGCATACCTCCGTCATCATACAGCCACCACACATCCACCGTTCCGCTCTTCTGCTTCCTCTGGAACTGTGTCATCTCGTCCAAGATCTCTGGAGGAATGTTTTGCTCGAATGGGAGCCTAGGACATTCAAAAATAGAATTTCGTTATACAATGCAAATAATTAAACGTTTAAAATGATGCGAAAGTTGTGTCGAATCACGCTCGAAAGCCATAAGGATTGACAAATTCGCGACGGATGGTCAATTTTAATATTACCCTTCTCCCTCCTTCGATCTCTAACATGTTAAATACTGGCAAACATTCATGAGAGTCATATCTCACCTTTTTAAAAATTTGAATCCTGAAAAATAACTATCAATCATCAATGCAACAATTTTAGAGTATTAAAATCATTCACCTTGACTGGGATTCGAACTCGGATCCCACGATGTCCGGCCGAGCATTATTTTGCCAGTTAAGCTATCGCGGCGTCCTCTTACACTGGGAAATTTTTCAGAACATCACAACATCTTGTCCATTTAAAGCCCCCAAAATTTCAGATTTTAAGACATCGAGGGATCCGGGTTCGAATCCCGGTTAAGGCGAATGATTTTTATACTCTGAAATTGTTGCATTGAAATGCATATTAGCGGATGACTCCGTTAAAAGTTACTGCTGCAGCATCTCCCGCAGTTTCTTGGACTTAATCGATCATCATATAACTCTTAGAAGAAGAACAAGTTAATAATGAATATGTGCTTTTATCCACCAATCAATTGATCATTACCGAAGTATTTTAACCTTGCCTTTTAATCCTTTTTATGTTTGAAATTGAAATTGTAGAAACTCTGAGGTAATTAAAACATTTTCCACTCACAATTTCTTTGCCATTGCCCGGGTCTTCGATTTTAAAATGTCGTGTGGGTTTACTGCGTCCGCGGCTTTCTTGTCTTTGCTCCTATCGTCATTGTGGTTGACTGGCGACGTCCCAAGAGAGCCTGTGATGAGAAAATCATCATATTTATTAATTATTATTAGGTAATCTACCGGTTATGGTAGGTTTTTGGATGGAAACAGCTATTAAATAAAACATTTTGTGACTCCTAACAAAACACAAAATCCAGCATCCATCTTTATATCAGGTCCCTCTTCATCTCTGAGTACTTTCTTCCTCCATTCATCCCGTCTAACATCCCTATCCTGTTCTTCCCTTTCCTCGTTTGCCTAACGTTCTCCCCTCAATTACTGTCTTCAACATCCCACTGCCGGTCAATACCCCCTTCAGCCACTTTTCCTGCCTCCATAGGATTGCTCCCAACAAACCCCTCTCTTCGCCCACCATACCAAGTACTTCCTCATTTGTTTTCTTATCTGCCCATTTCACCTTCTCCATTCTTCTCCAAACCCACATTTCAGTCTACGTCTATCCTCCTGCTTCAATGACCACGTTTCCGCGCCGTACATAGCTACGCTCCATATCAAAGTTTTTACGAGTCTTTTCTTAACATCCTTACTCAACGTCCCCGTCATCAACTCCCTCCTTCTTGTGAAAGCCTCTTTGCCTAGCGCAATTCTTCTCCTTACATCCCTATTACTTTGACCGTGTTGGTCCAAAACACTACCGAGATACGTAAACTGCTCTACCTGCTCTATTTTTTGCCCTCCTATTTTGATGTTTAGCTTAGCCTATTCATTTCTATAAAATCGCAAAACCTTTGTTTTATTAGTATTGATTCCCATCCCATACCTGTCGCACTGAATTTGCAATTCACTAAGCAATGCTTGCAACCCCTTGGCTGACTGACAAACTAAAGCTTGGTCATTAGCAAACCTAACTGATTTTACGAATTCCCAGCCCACTTTCATGTGATGTAAATTTAGGAATGTTATCTTTAGGGAGCACAAAATTCGGAATAGGAATAGTACGGTATACACTTAATGTTGGACAAAAATCAGTTCAGAAATTATTTCCGAATAAGTTCAGGGATCGCTATCGAAATCAAAGGAGGAAGTTAATCGATACTCGTCTTGTTTATTTTCTACATTGAAAAGTCTCCACTATTTAAAAACAATTTAGGGGCCATATGAGAATCGTGATGGGTGCATTGGAGAAATATGCCATTCACGGAGCCCTTAATGAAACAATGCTGACTATTGTAACTTCTGTTAGGAGTGCCAAGTCATTGAGGACCCAGATTGATTGGTTGTTAATTGTCTCGGTGAATGAGTATAATGATGCAAATATTATGCCCAGCTAAAAGTTTTCTCAATGCGAAACTTTGAAATAACATAATATCTAGTGCAAAATTTTCCAGGGAACTAGCAACTTTAGCTGACAAATAATTGTCCTTACATGAGAAAAAATTGGCTTATATTTTACGTGATGCTGTAGGTCCGGTACAGACAATGGATTGCCACAGGGAGAGAGGAATAAATGAAAAGAAAATGCCTAAGAATATATAGCCGTAGAAGGTGATTAAATTACAACGGGTGAATGATTCATTTTAGAAATATTGGCTGTGTAAATTTAATTACTTTATTTTCATTTTGAATGAGATTATTCGTTTTATTTAAAATTAGTATTATACTTTTATTCATTATTGAGTTTATTTTAATACTGTTCTTTCTTTTTCTGAATAAGACTTTAAATGCAGTCATTCATTTGGATGAAATGATTTTCCAAAAAAAGCCAGTAATAATGAAACTATTTAGTAGAACATTTTAGGGAATTTTCTAGTTCATCCTCTTCTCTAGTTATTTCCCGATTTATAATTGACATAGTAACTATTATGGAAATCGATGCCTCCGAGGAAAGAAGTACTGAGGTGGTTGGGGTAGAGACACCCAATCAGTCAACAGGGCTCTTTTTCTCTTTGGACTTAGATGGCCATATTTTACGAAAATAAGCCAATTCCAATGGCCAAAACCCACCAAACACATTATAACGTCTTTTGCATTGCATTCGTATCCCACCAAAATAATCCTGCCATGGAAAACATCGCCTCTTGGACTTAATCCCAGGACATCCGATCAAGAGTTCATTATTGTCGAGTATCTGGCATCCAATTTACCTAAGGATATAATAAATACATGAAATAAAAAATTTTCTACCAAATATATCTATTTCATATTAAAATGTTCGATGCATACAGGCATTGGTATTGATAACCGGTGGTTATGAAACCCACAAACCATATCATAATCGATCGCCACTACACCCTGTGATCAGATTCATCGCACCATCGAATATATCGAATCATAAAAAGAGCAAATTTTAGTCAATCTAATATAGTTTATCCGATTATTGAAAGCATCAAATCAGGGAAACCATCGATTCATTATCTGTGTAGCAACGAACGTATCGCATTATTGAGAGCATCGAATCGGTGAAATATTCTAATGTTCAAAACATCAAGCAATCGAAACTATATAAAGACCAAAAGAATTCAACCATCGAAACCACCGCAATATCTAAACTATGGTCATTTAATAGCTGGACAGGATAAAAAAGTCGACGGAAATAAAACATCGATAGGAGTTTGATCGATCAAGCCATGCACTCACTTACCGCTGGTGTGGAGGGAGGAGTCGGAGTCGTATCTTTCGAGTGTGTCCAGGCTCCCGGTGGAGTCGAGGTGCGCCAGCATGGGCTTTGGTCGTAGCCGCCCCGTCCTCTCGTCGTCCTCAATGGCCCTGCGGACGTCGAAGGGGCTGCTGCTGCCCAGGGAGGGCTGGGAGCGGAGGTCGGGCGCGGAGGAGGAGGCGGAGGGGAGGGCCAGAGAGAGTGCATCCGTGTGCTCGTCTTGCGAATGGGGGTGGCTCATGGTGACGCGGGAGTAGTCGAGGCCCGTGGAGACGCGGAGGATGGCCACTCCCAAGCGGTTGTCGAAGGCGTCGCTGTTAGGGAAGAGGGAATTGTAAAGCATACCCACCTTTGTACAGGAAGAAAACGGTTGAAAAACTGGGTTGTGAGTTGAGTACAGAAGGAAAGAGAAAAAAATAATTTTGTAAAATGTTCCCGAAAGCTGAAAACAGATCATGCATCCGTTGAATATGTAATGGTGTAGATATGCTCTGCCTTTAAAATTGAAATAAGAGTGATAGTTTCAACTCTGATGAGCACATATATCAAATGCTAAAACATATTCTTATCGATCCAATCTGATTTTCATAGATTATGAGGTTTTCTAGAAGAAGGAAGATTAATTAAAACGTGGAAAATCGGAGGGCAAAAACTAGACATTTTATCAACCTTGGAAGTGTTTTGGGCCAAGATGGTAAAGTAGTTGGGATTTAAGAAGAAGAATTGCCTCGGTTAAAGAAGCTTTCTTAAGGAGGGGATTGATGAAAATCCATGCCAAGAAAATCCTAGCGATTACTTAGATGTGGAGTGTGGTTTTGTACGGCGCGGAAACTTTGCCACATGACTAATGTACGAGGGTCATCCGGAAAGTAGTACCCGTTCGTGAAATAAAGACACAAAAGTAAATATTAACAAACATAAAAAATTTTATTTGAAAGAGGATACTTTAAACTACTTCTCAACATAATCTCCAAGCAAATTAAGGCATTTGTCATAACGTGTGACAAGTTTCTGTATTCCTGCTGCATAGTCCTTCGCCGCCAGCTCATTGAGATACGCGAGGGACCCATCTTGCACAAATTTTTGCATAATGCAGATGGTGTTTAACAATTTCATGAACAATTGTTCGAGAAACATTGGGAAAATGCTCACAGATGTCATCAATTGTGACGCGCCGATCGTTCCTCACGAATTCAACTGAGCTCACCAGTTGGTCTGTAATGACAGACGGTCTCTCCGAACGCTCATCGTCGTGTGTGTTCCCCCTCCCCATGTTGAAGTTGCGACACCACCGCCGAACAGACGACTCGTCCATTACATTGTCTCCATACACCTCCTTTAATTGGCGATGAATATCACATGGGCGAACGTTTCTTGCATTGAGGAATTTAATCACTGCCCTCACTTCACAACTGGCGGCGTTCTCAATTTTTTTAAACATTGTAAACAATCACAGAAACAACACAGGCAATGCTAGCGTCACGCAACTTGGCTCAGAGAAGGCAGACAAGCCACTGAAGCTATCTGACCTCGTCCAGCGGCTACTCGCGTCGTCAGCACTTCATGCGGCACGAACGGGTACTACTTTCCGGATGACCCTCGTAGATAGGAAGCTTTTGAGATGTGGGCGTTTAGAAGGATGGGAAGGGTAAAATTGACGCAAAATAGAAACCAAGTACTAGGCATGGTGGGAGTGGAGAGAGGATTGTTGGTAGATAGCCAAAGGAGGTAAGAAAGGTTGATCCATAACATTTTGATTGGCAACAGAATGTGATAGAGAGATGAACAGGAGGAAAATGATAATCATGTTGGGTGGAGTGAATGGAAGTAGACTGTATGCGGATTTGAAGAAGAGTCTATTGTAAGGGTCAGATTATGTCTTGGGCGAGGCTAAGGAACGTGAGCGTGTTAAGTTTGTTTCCATCCAAAAATAATTATTTTATTATTATGCTTGAAAATATGTAGTATATGTTGAAGAACACAGGGTAATATATATATATATATATATATATATATATATATATATGTATATATATGTATACATATATATATATATATATATATATATATATATATATATATATATATATATATATATATATATATATATATGCAAATTCGAAATTGACCATGATAATTGCATCAGGAGAAGATTGTGGATGTGGGTTCCTAATGACGTATAATTAAATGGTACTTTATGCAAATCCATAAATTGACCTCAAACACCTTCTGAGATCTGTCTATCAAACGAATTTCTGATTCATTTTCTAAATTTGGAATTGAATTAACCCAATGTAAGCAGGAGTTACTTACTGGAGAGTATTGAAGTAGCCAATGAGTTCGGAGCGTGGACAGGTTTGCCAAATTGATTTGTATCCCATGGCGAGGACATTGGGCCTAAGTTTGCCCACTCCAGAAGCTTGGATGAGGGCCTGTGCGCCCTCCTCGAATCCCAGGCCATCGACGACCGAGTAGAATGCCTTCACCTTGTGCTGTTTGAGCCACTCCGCCGCTCGCCTCTGCCTGGCACCCTTACCTCGGTGTGAGAGACGTTCCTGCAAAGGATCAAATGTTAAAACATTGGCAGTTATTGACAACCCAGCGATGGCTCCGGAAAAGCCACGTAAAGATCGCTCACTAAAATATTTCTGTCATCAGAATACCTGCAATGGCCCCTTTAACTCTTTGAATGCATGTGAAACCCGCCCTAATATTAGATTATTTGAGTGAATTAATAGTAATATTTAGTTCGGTTCCTGGAACACCATTCAAGTTATGCAAGTGGTAACTGCTAAGGTTAAATCAGTGCATTTTCCTGTAGCCTGGGGTCTCTCAGGAACATTTTTGTCGCCCATAAATTCATATCGTTTTCGTTTGTTTGGGTTTTGTTTAGAGGCATAATCCGGATTTGAACGCGGAACCATCCTGCGTGTCAACGGAGAAATCTTTCACTTTCTTAGTAAATGAATATTTTTATTGAGAAAGATATGATTAAACGAGTGAAGGACTCTAATACATTTTACGGAATCCTCCCGCTGAAGCAGATATATCAACACTCAAATGGCTCCATCGAAAAATATAGCACTAAATATTGATTTGACAATATTTTTTTCCAAACCATTAGACCAAATTTTGCAAAATGGTTGAGCGATGATCGGTACAACCACTTATATTCGGAAGAACCTCTTTCCTGACGTATAGGTTCACCCTACGAATTCCTTTAATAAAAATAATGTCACCATCACGATAAGTAACTGGATAATCTAAAAATTTGTGAAATAAATATGCAGTCAAAAATTCAATACTTT
The DNA here is from genome assembly GCF_022747635.1 of Hetaerina americana. Lineage (NCBI taxonomy): Eukaryota > Metazoa > Arthropoda > Insecta > Odonata > Calopterygidae > Hetaerina > Hetaerina americana. The sequence goes on from NW_027287205.1 coordinate 28,787,745, forward strand.
ATACGATACGGTAGGCATTAATTTGATACAATTCCAGGAAATTTATTTTTTCTTGTGGAAAAACTTAAGGATGCATGAATCTATCATGTTTAACTGCTCAAGAAGAATATAAAATGTACGAAAAGAGATGACGTTCTTGGCATGGATGTGGAAGTGAGACGAAAGCTGAAAGAATGTCGAAAATGGCAGAGCAAGTGGATGCAGGAAGTACTGAGAGGTTATGGGATGCTTAAGGCGGTGACAGAGGGGAGAATACTGGGAAAACGTGGCAGAGGGAGGAAAAGAGTAGGCATTTTGGATATAATTAAGGTAGTTAGAAAGATGCAGAGCTAATGAATGAGTTATTTATGTATAGTCTAAGGTTTAAGGATATATATTGTGTCATGTTATTCCATTAGATTCCAAGAAACTGCGGGAGATGCCGCAACAGTAACTTTTAACGGAGTTATCCGCTAATATGCATATCAATGCAACAAGTTGAGAGCGTAAAAATCATTCGCTTTGACCGGGATCTTGGTCAAAGCGAATGATTTTTACGCTCTCAAATGTTTGTATTGTTCCGTCAGCTTTGTGTCAGGACCTCGGATTACAGTGGCTTGTTTTGTGGTCTATCGTCAATATACCCCAGTCTGGTAGATTTCTGCTAAAAATAACAATGATGACTACTCTAAATAATGGTGGTATATAAATGATGAAGAATGCAACGAGAGTATATCTCTGGTAGAGTCACTCACCTGTGACAGATCGGCGCAGATTAGAAGCGATAGGTTCTTGGTGACGAGGTTGAACACATCCAGGAGCGGAGGCCTATCCGCCGGCTGCCCGATCAGCAGAAGAACCTGCGGCCGATAGTTCTTTACGTGGTCGCCGATGCTTGAAAGGCGGAGTGTGGAGGTGAGAGCATTCTTATATGTCTGGGCCTGCGTGGATGAACCCCAGTTGACGTCTGCGGAAATAAGGAAGTTGGTCTATAATTGCACTAAATGTTATCGAAAAATTGGTCACTAAAGCAAGCTAATAGGCAATTAGATTGGATGCTTTCGAAATGTGGGTTTGGATAAGGATGGAAAAAGTTAAATTGGCAGACAGGAAAACTAACTACAGGTAAGAGGCACGATGAAAGGGGGGAGTGAGAGGTCTCAGGTTCTCTTGCTAGGTAAGGCAACAATGCCAATAGCTAACAAGCGAGGCCATGTGTATTACATAGGTTTTAGGAAAGTACTTTTCACAAGTACATTGAACGAATGAAAAACTGAAACGGAAGTAAATATAAAAAAAATTAATTTCAGGGTTTTTAAGAAAATTAAGACTCAGCAAAATTAGAAAATATAGATTAAGAATAATAAATATTAAGGTCATATTACATATTTTTAACGTGGCGCCCACTGTAAAGGTTATAATAAACATTTATGGGTTTGAGATTAAATGTGATGGAATTATCAATTGAATAGTTTAAAACTTTACTTTCCATGAACGTAATTTTTACAACAGGAAATTTTAAGACTTGAATATATCTATCAATCTGAACTAAAAACAGGATTAATACAAGGTTTGTATAAAAAGTATTCGTAACAGTTACTTCCTTATGCGTGCGCCAAAGTGCTGAATTCAGATCGTCGAATAAATGTGCGCATGATTGCTGATTGTATTTGCATTGATAAGATGACAGTGCATACCATTATTACTCAAAATTTGGCGGTGCAAAAGATGTGCGCTAAACTCGTCCTGAAGGTCTTGATGGACGATCAAAAGCTGAGTCGAGTGTAAACTTGCGAATACCTTCTGTAACGGCATCGCGACGATTTCCCAAACCCCTTACAGTCCCGAATTAGCACCAGCAAACTATTTCCTATTCCCAAAAGTAATATCCTCCCTTAAAGGAGACCACCATGGGAACCTAAATGCCATCAAAGAAGCTTGCATGAAGAAAAACCCGGAATCCACTCACTAAGGACTCGTCAAATCGTGGAACAACCGCTGGAAAGAGAGTATCGACTCTTGAGGGATGTTTTTTGAAGAATTTTGAGGCATTTGAGGCAATGTCTGGAATTAATCTATTTTTCCGAAACCTTTCCCGATACTTTTTATACAAACCATGTTTGTCAAAACCGACAGTGAGGACATTTTTTGTGAAATGTACATTTAAATATTTATCTTTTACCAAAACATTGAAAATAAATTCTTACCGTGTGCATTTTACCCACAGCGAATATAATGTCTGGCGTATCATCATCAGACACTGTTTAACTTTGGTAGTTAGTTGTATCATCTCTTCAGTTTGTAGTCTCCATTACAATTTTGTGTGGTACGGAAGGGCGATTTCAGTGTATTGTTTAATACCATCTCAAAGTACATTCTAAGAAAATTAATCGCAGATACAAATATAAATACCTGGTTTCCTGTAGACAACGATGAGGTACAGCGCAAATATGATTAGAAGAGTGATGATGGATGCAACCCAGTTAATGAGGAACATTATTCCGACGCAGAGGACACATCCAAGAAGGCTGAGCCACATATTGTAGTACTGTAACAGAAAATAGGAGGGCTCCATCAATTACCAATAATTACGTGGCAGATTTTGTAAATTATGGAAAATTTTTATTCAATAAACCCTCAGGAAAATTTTGAAGGAAGTATAAAATGCACTTTTTCAGATTTTTTAATCTTTTCATCCAACCATTTGTGCTTATCACCCATTACAAATAAACAAGCGAGGAAGTACTAGGAATTATGTGAAGTATGTTTTTGCGATTCCCCGCGAGTTGATGACGTTTTGTGGGGAGAAATCCATAAGAGGCGGAAGAGAAGGACACACAACATTTTGATTGACGATGGGATGTTGAAGACTGTGATAAAAAGGAGTGCGTTAGGCAAGCGAGGAAAGGTTAGGAGTAGGATAGGCATGTTGGATAGAATGAAGGCAGAGTATATGCGTACGGAATTGTTGACTGACTTACTGCACTGATATCAGGTTTAATTTTTTTGCTAGGGGAGGCAATTAAATATATTATTTAAAATTATATGGGCTGTGTTCATCCAAAATCTACCTCAACTGGTAGAATAACACAAATAATAAAAAATAATAATGATAAATATATAAGGATTGTAAATACTTAAGAATACGAATTTACGACAATATCCGAGAGTCGGATTGAAATACCGAGTTCGTTCCAATATTTGGTCATAGACTTCATTTGGTCATACTTCTAAAATTCACCATGCAGAAAGTCGCAGAAGTGTCACCTTACCTTAAATGTTGGTCGCCAGCCGACAGGCTTCACGAGAGCGGCGTGGAAAGTGCAGAAGTTGATGAGGGCGTAGGAGGCGAGGTAGAAATTGGAGATGAGAGGAGCGATGATGTTCAGCTCGGCTGAATTGGGAAGGAAGGAGGAGAAAGAATTTACCACATTTTTATGAAGATCTCCGGGAGGAAACAATCTTTTAAAAATAAATTCCAATAAACATGTATATGTTTTAACTATAATTAGCTGAAAAATTTATTTTTTTAGTTTTAAAGAACCATCATATTTTTGGAAAATCTTTTTCCTGCAACTTTTTGATTGCTGCGTTCTGCTGAAATCCTGGGGACGACTTACCCTGTTATTAAGTTTCCCAGATACCAAAACATAGGAATCTACAATACATATTTTAGGTTGGCCGGCGAACATTATGGACACGCGAAAGTTCATTACCTCAAAATTGATTGCGTTTTTACCAAATTAAGCCCCTTTTTTTATTTGACTTCAGGCGTACGATAGACAGGCGATTATGAACAATGAAATACGCTAACACCGGAAGGAACTAAAAAAAAATAAATTGAAGAATTTCGCCCATTAGAAATATTAAGCAAATGAATGATAGATTATGAACTACGCTAATATCCTTCGTACTTTATTAGAGGCGAAATAATTTAAAACATAACTTATCACTTCTATCGCTAACTATCTCTTCCATTCCTTTCTGTCTCCTTTATTCCATAAAATTCTTGTTCTCTTCTGTATTATGTCTATACTCGTAAGTGAAATCTATTTCTTAAATCGTGAATCGCGTATTTCACCTCCAGAACAAACTTTCTTTGATCATATATTAATGGAACCTCGAGTAGTGAGCTCGGTCCAAAGACGTTAATATCCATTTGAAATGCGGCAAGGTTACTTGGGATTTGCTAGGATTTCAACATATATTACCAATGAGCAAGAACGCGGCGGAAATGATGAACGTGAGCGCGTAGCCTCTGTATGGTTCCCCGGCCTTTCCGTATCCCTTGGAGAAGAATATGAGCCCAGGGTAGATCCTGTCAATGCCCAGGGCCTGGATGAGACGAGGCACGGAGAGGAGGTTGGTCAGGGCTGTGGATAGCGTGGCCGCGAAACACCCCGCGTAGATGAACGGGCCCCAGAGAGAGACAAGCTGCATCACCTGGAAGAGCGATATGAAAGATGAGAAGGGGTCGAGAAGTTTAAAGCCTGGTTTCATATTCCTTTGAAACGTATGTCGTGAAACTGCGTTACCAGAATGATTTTTTGCGTTGCCACAAAGAGCATCAGTATTCTGATAGCCGCCAAAGGTTGCACCGCCAGGAGAAAATCGACGCTCGGTGACTTTCATTTGTTCATCTCCCATCAAAAAACAGCGTACGGATCAACGCCGTCTCGGCTGCATGAAATGGCAGCATAACTCAGTTCACGTTCATATATTATGATGGACTTCACACACAGCATGGGCCGCCAATGACGGTAATCATTGTCCATCTTCTTAGATTTTCAGTTATTGTACAATAATAGAGACACGGAGTGTGCATGCGATCACGTCAATCGTGAACATGAAAATTTTGATCGGGTGATTTTTGAAATTAACGGATAATGCCTTCCCTCGGTCTCAAACCCCTCCAATAAAATGTGCATATGCACCGAACAAGGGTGTAAGTGGGCGCGTTGACTCCAATCGTAAGCTAGGCTTAAGATCTCCGATGGCTTCTCTCAAATTGGGACTTCAAAGTGATAGAAGAAAATTTGGATACCCTGAGATGTTCCCGTCACCGAGTAAACATTTACGTTTCCATTATGTAGTCCACATCTCCATATACGTATAGTATGGTTTAAAATTTACATACAAGAGATGAGCGAAAAGCGCAATAGTGAGGTGCTAATATCGATATCAGTTACTACTGTATAGGGATTAATTTGATACAACCTATACCTCTAAAACAACCTATACCTCTAAAAAGGACACAGAATTAATAATTCATAAGATAGAACGCTCATTCCTACGTTTATTTTTGTTCATGAAATATTTTTGCCGATTTATGGGTAATTTTACTCAATCAGTATTTGGCAAGGAGAAGACTTTCTGTGCTTAAAATCTGATGATCCATATTTGGGTCATTTCTGTACCTTCACGTTCTCTTTTACTCACTTGCAACTTCAAAGTTAGCCAACCATGGATATTTTAATAGTTCGCAGGAAATGGCTTGTTATTACAAAATAAGGAGGCTCTATCTTTAATTTAGAGAAAGTCTGTTGTGTTGGGAGCGAATAAATTGAGAGAATGCTGGATTGTGCTGACCCTAAGATTGCCATTTTTCGCTCGTTTGCAAACTTGAATATGATCGTACAACAGGTGAGACTTGGGAGCCTATGAATATATTTAAAGAAGTGCATAAGCGAGTTTAGTCGATAGATCGACTTCATGCCAATAAAAATTGCGCATTACTGTGAATCATGATGTAAACACAAATGTTAATGGCATAAGGAGAACTAGCGAAATTATTTTATCATGGAATGAATACAAATATTAAAATTAAGAAACAATTTTCTTCATTTTGAAGAACAATCCTAATCAACTAATATTATCGTTAATATCAATACTAGCTTACTGATTTGTTAGCAAGTTCGCCCAGCTGAATCGCTTCATACTCAGTGCTAATAGCATTTTACATCGGCAACGCCAATACCGGTGACAAAAAATATTGTTGGAAGAGATTGAAAGAAGTAATCATTACTGTGGTAATTGCCACTTAAAGTTAGCTACGATGAGCAAAGATAGCGCATTATCGCGGTTTAAGTTCCGAACCTTTGATATCACAGTAAGAATCACTACTGTGTCAAATCTGGAATGATAATTGAATTTTACTCAGCGCGAAATGTCTACCTTTCTTGGAGAGATAATTTTCCACTTGAAGAATTATACGATGCGATAAAAGATTAAGCTACGCTGACAAGCAGCAACTTTTGTTGGCTCATTAAAACTTGATTATACAGCTATCTCGCTGTAACATTGAGTAATGTCTTAAATGAACGTTACTCAAGGTTAAGTCCAAGGCTCATAACGTGGTATTGACAGACCTTTTACGATTTAAAAAAAAGAAAGCGATGCAGTGGTCTTAATCAAAGCGTAATCAGCAGTTAATTACAAATACATTAATTATTATTTTTTTGAGTTTTTGTGGAAATTTTCATTTGATAGATTTATTTAATTAATTGAAAGAATGACTTGTAGTGTAATTTAAAATGAATTTCATGCCACTAAAAATTAAAATTAAATTTTTATAACTGCCAACATAGCTACAACACATTTTAAAATATAGTTGCTACAAAAAGCCTGACTGAAATGGAATAATTTCCTCTTTTTAAAATGTGAAATATCTAATAGAAAAATTGACTAAAGTAGTTTTAAAGTAGAGGATATTTAACCCTAATCATAGGCTTCTTTTTGAAGATATCATTTCATTTTTCGACTCACCGGAGTATTAGTTTGGCATGTGCTAGGTGCAGAATCTGTCATTTTAAATAATTGAAAATACGCATGAGTCCATCATGGAAGATGAAAATTTAAGTGAAGTTCTTAGTTTTGTTCCAATCTAGACCATAAAATACGTAAAGGTTCATAGTTTTCAGTATTAATCCACCGATTCAAGGAGATCTTGCTTGGACTGAGGGCCTGTCACATTTCAAAACCCCGCCTAAGATGACTCTGAATTGACACTGTACAACAAAGGCCCTACATTTGATTTAACCATTTCCCATAACTGCATATTTTCTGAGAGAGGCATGAACTAAAACAGGTATATCAGTTCACCTATTTTGGGAGTGCTTTGGAGAAGGATTGGCAGAGAGTGGTAGGGACATTAACAGAAGATAAGCTCTAGGTAAAAAAGTGTAAAATACTGGAAGACCAGAGATGAAGACAGACGCCCTAAGTTAGGATGTAAAGAAAATACCAGAGAGAACTTCGATGTGGGGGTCGTTTTCTTTATTTTGGATGCTTGATCATTGAGACAAGAGGAATAGATTAGATTAGAGGCTTTCGAGATGTGAGCGCGGAGAAAATGGACAATTAAGTTGACAAAAAGGAGAAAAAATGATGGAGTTTTAGGTAAGGTAGTAGGAGAGAGCAGGGCATTGGGATGCAGCATTATCACCCGCGCTCTTCAGCGTATGCGCGGAAGAAGTGGTTTTAGAGGCATGATAATAAATGGAGATAGGGATAAAATTTGGCTGGGATTTCGTAAAATCAATTAGTTTTGAGGATAAAACTTAAGTTTGCAAGTCAACCAAGGAGTTATAAACATTGCTGAGCGCATTTAGGAAATCAAGGCGATAGTTATGGGATGAGAATCAATCTACTTAACACTTCTTTGAAAAGTTTATGAGGTTTTCGAGAAAGAGGAAAGCGAAGTCAAAAGTAAAAATAGGAGGGAAAAAACTACATCAAGTGAATTAGTTTACCTATCTTATAATAGTTTTGTAGCAAAATGTTCGAAGTAGTTGGAATATAAGGAGAAGAATTGAGTTTGGCAAAGAAGCTTTCACATTTAGGAGAGAATAGTTAACTAGGACATTTGACTCAGAATGTTCAGAAACGGCTCGTCAAATTTCTCAATTTGAGCGTAGTTTTGTATGGCGCGGAAACGCGGTCATGGAGGCAAGCTGATAGGCGTATATTTTTGAGATATAGGAGAGGGAAAGGATAGACAAGGCAATGGACAGATAGGTAATGAAACGATGAAGTAAGCACGGTGGGGCAGAAGAGCACGCTGTTGTGATTAATTCAAGATAGGTAGGAAACGTGGATGAAGAATATTTAGATTGGAAACCGATTGCTTTGAACTTATGGAGATAGATAGATAGATAGATAGTGGTCTTTATTTGGGCGAAATTTAAACTTATGGAGGGGAGGACTTATGGCAATCTAGGTATGGGAAGGGAAAGGATATGCTTGTTGGACGAAAAGAGGGATGGAAGGACGTATGAGTAATCAAAGTACAGTTTAATGCAGCGTGGGGTGTTAAATTAATGTAGTCTGTTAATTTATTCGATTCATAATCTTTTTCCTTCTCCTGGTTATTAATACACAAAGAGAATAATGGAATAAATCCTTCTATGTCTATGGTAAAATAAAACTATACATTAATAATCACGTGAAAGGATTTTGTATATCATTTCCATCATTCAAAGTCAACTGATTCAAACAGATATTTTTTTAAGTTTGCTTATTACTGTATTATTCAAACTATAATATCTTCTCACCTCCTTAATGTGCTGTTCTTGGAAATTTCGATATTTGCAGAATCACAGGAGAAAACTGTAATATAATAGTGTGATAGTTTGATGTAGTATTGAATTGTTTCCGATAGACTCACGGAATAATTGTTTTGGAGCCCGTAAGTGCAGTTGTGAGAGGCGACGCAGCTGGTGATCGTGCCGTTCACTAAATCCTCAACGCTACCGCTGGCGTCCCGGAGGGCAGCACCTCCGGCCAACAAGACAAACACGGCGTATGACACCATGGAAATGAGAAGGGACAAAAGGGTTCCCTTTGGAATGGCGTCGGCTGGATCCTGCGGAAAGATTAATTTTTATTTAAAAATTATTTTTAATAATAACAGTAATGTTAATTACGGGACAAAGATTTCCATTAAACAAGGCGAGCATTAGAGAGCATAAGCTTTTACATTAAAGGTATAATTTTAATACACAGAAAACAACATGGGACAGAAAGAAACAAAATTGGTGGTAATTACTAAATACTTGAACAGAAAAATGCGACAGACTACACTATTTCTGCGTCAGCATATTAGCACAATCATGAAATGCATACGTAGTAGTAGTTTTGAGGGGAGGCGACCGACAGCTAAGGTCATTTGCGCCATAGGGGAAGGACAGGAAAGGATGAAGGGTGGAGAGAAACCCGGCGTCGGCATTAGCCTACTCTTTACGAAAGGCGCCAAGGGGTCCGCGGCTTAACGTCCCATCCGACGGACGGCGTACTCACTCAAAGTGCCCTCCACAAAGCACCTCAAGTAGGGACCGAGATACCTCTGAAAAATATTCAACACCGCCGGGATTTGAACCCGTGCCCTCAGGGTGGGAAGCCAGTACGTTAGCCCCCGCACCATCTCGATCCCCAAATGCATACGTATAGACTATTTAAAGAAACACGAAAAACTAAATAAATTTACTAATGTAGAGATTTATGGTTTTTCACAATTAATGTACGCTCATCAAGTGTACAAAAACAATCATATTTAAAGCATCATCACAAACTAAGAAAAAGAAAATGTTAGTTGTAACACACGACTTAAACTTTTCAGGAGGAAACTGTTGATAGCTAAAAAATGTCCATATTATAAAATGTATAATTAAAGTCATAATGGTTTCACATTTAACTTTGCGGAATTCCTTCATGATGAGGGTAGAAAAAGAAACTTGGCGCTTCCACATACAGATTTAATACTTCAAACGACGATGGTTTCGATGCTGCGCATCATCATCACCTGATAATGATGCGCAGTATCGAAACAATGGCCGTGTGAAATACAAAATCTTTATGTGGAAGTGCAAAGTTTCTTTTTCTACCCTCATAATTAAAGTCGCTCATTATCCGATGCAATAAGATAGAATATGGGTAATTACTTCTGCATGTATAAGTAAGGAAAATTGACATAGGTAGGTAGGTAAAGCTCATTGAATCTATTAGGTTTTACTTTTTTCCAAAAGTTTTGGCCGCCTAGCATGAGTGCGTGTTAGGCGGTATAAAAGCATTCAACCAGCTACTTTTCTTAGTATATCCAAGAATAATTTATCTAATTGACTTCTAATTACATCGTAACTAATTTCAAATGTATTGACACCAAACTAATACAATACTAATCGCAGAATATATATATTTTGGACACTCTCTAGTAGTTTTGAGTGATTTTTATAAAAGAGGAACCACAAAGTAGAACAGGAATCGACTTTGGACCTAGCAAAGGAGAAAAAAATGTTCTTAAACAGTAACTATCTTTGAAATATTTTGTTGCCTTATAAATGGAACCCTTGGTTCGATCGGATTTCATAACTACACAAAACATATGCCCATTGACATTTAAGGAGCTGCCAAATAATACACCTTAATCTGAGAAAACATGTGTCCAATTCAAATGAGTTTTTCCCATAAACTAATACAGTGCAGCCATGGATATATTTTACAATGAATCCTCCAAACGTAACGTAACATAAAATACATTTTCTGGTGTTATCATGTATTTGAAAATAAAAATGGAACCAAAAAGTACCTTTTTAGACTACTTACTCGTGTTCGTCATATTCTGAGCTAGTTTTTTCATTCGAAAAATAAATCTGGCCCGTAGAGAAATCACCCAAGGCTTAAACTCAAAGAGATTTAATTCTTCTCGATTGATCAGATACTTAATGTAGATGGGTAGGATGTTGTACATTTGCCATACTATATATCACGTGAATAATTTATTTACTTGAAAAAATATATATTAAATATTTTAACATTATCGAAATAATAATTTGTACACAACAGAATAGAGTGAAGAAAATTCTTGGCACCCTGGCCTCAATCTAACCTTAAGATCTCCAGAAATGTTGGCTCCTGCTTGTATTCCGGTTACAGATGGGAAAAAGATGGCGAATACTGAAAAGAAGTCCTGGTTAACGTTCTCACTGAAGCGATATTCTGGGTACGAGTTCTCCTTGAACACTTCAGCTGCAAAAAATTAAAAGAAATTCAATTTCAATAGTTTTTCACTTGAAAGGCAAATATTATAACTAATTCCACTTCCTAAGTTTACATTTTACGCACTATTATTCTTATAAATATATATTTTGGCATTGGTCACAAGATTTTTAAAAAGTGAATACCGATTCATTTAATGTAAATGGTTACTTACGTTGTCATAGAATAGAATTCTACAAGAAAAATATATCAAATAGATCGTCATATTTTATTTAAATTTTCTTGAGTTGGAATTTCTGTAATTATTTTTGCAAAGCAGTTGTACATTTTTTGCAAAGGGAATTAAAAATAACCACCGTAAATGCCTGCATTGTAATTGCCAGTATTCGATTTGAAGTGATGGATATAGTTTGATTGGGTTATTTTTTTACGCGATTGCTGGCCATCCCTGATAATCGTGGAAGATAGATTGGCATTCATACCTAAACGTGTGTTGTTTACTTACCGCTCAGTCCGGTAAATCCCCGCGCCTTATCGAGATCACTTGCTGGACCCCTAATGGCACCCCCGATGAAGTCGATAATTGCGCCGACGATGATGACCACCAAAAGGTTTTGGGCCTGTAAAACATCGAGGAGGAAAGGGAAAGAATAGATCAGGATACATCGATATTTTTCTTTGCCGTTCTAATTCTGGTAGAACGGAAAATGTGAAGATAGGATGATTTTAAATGTGAACAGTAAATAATCACGAAGAAAAACTATAAGATTTGAACGCCCTTTTTCTTGATCCCAATTTAGACTCGGATACGATTCATATTCAAATTATTTTCCATATTTAAACCAGAATATCATCCCTATTGCATAACGCATGTGCAAGTAACAATCGCAATTAATCGAATATAAAATTCAGAAAACATCAAATTCGCCAAAAAAGAGCTCATCAGTAAACTCCAAACGTCACACGATTATAGCGTAACCTTCATTTCATGAATGGATAGGAAGTGTCACATTATTGTGAGAAAACCTTATTTGGTAGCTCTGGAAGGACGGATATTACCTTCACGATGAAGCACGGTGACATAGTGGGAATGATGTCAGCTGCAGATCACGATGGGGAGAGAGACTGCAACGAGTGGTCAAGGAGGGAAATTTACTACAAAACTGACCAATATGAGTGATCCTTTTCCCTTTTGCAACATTCATTACTGAAACAGCAGAAACACAATATACGGCAATTAGGACTCCACTAAAAATAATGGTGTCCAATAATAACCAAATATTCCAATGACTGAAAACCTAACACCCCATACCCCTGTGAGGGATGGAACAGTGGAATAGAGGTATGAACTTGTATGGGAGGCATGTATGCGTGATTGAATATTCATTTTTGTTCAAAGTATTCAGCATATAAACGTAGGTTTTGAGCGATCCCTGGTAACTCTGCGCATGGGCTTCCTCTTGCTTACTCTTAATTTAATATCTTCAGTTCTTCCTATTACCTTTCAATATTTTCCTCCGCGCACTATTTTATTTTCTTAGGAATTTACCCACCAACTCTCTCTCTTTCTATCTCTCACCATATGAAACACTTCGTCGTTTGTCTTCCTTGTTGTCCAATTTACCTTATGCAATCTTCTACTTAACCTCCGCTCATGAGATTCTCATTTACACTGATTCTCTGGCGACATAAACCAGATTTTGATTCCATACCCTGTATGAAATCGAATCCTTATCAACCTCCATGCATAGTAATCTTTTACTTGTTTCTTTACCGAGTTTATCGACCATAATTTTCTGTATTTTTGCAAACAATTATTTTGTAACGCTATTTTTTTTAAATACCGCTACTACTATCTCCATTGTTGCTCAAAATATCGCTCAAATACCAGAACCACACCGCCTGCTTTAGCTATAACTCCTCTTTTAACATTTATCTCAGCTTTTGTTGGGCATAGGATTACTAAAGATCATTTGAAGTCTTCTGGAGGTCTATACAAGGCCAAGTATCTTGCTGCCGAGGCTTCAAAGACAAAACTTTACCATATTCTCAGATTTTCGAGCTATTTCCCAAATGTTTCTGTGATATTAATTTCAACACCCTAAGAACAATACAAGTATTAGCCTTCAAAATGTCGACAGAAAAATTCGAGTAATTGATCTAGGGCCCGTTTCTCAAATAACAAGCCAGTTTCCCAGATATATTAGTTCATACATACGGAGTTTGATGATAGTAATAATTGGTGAAGCACAGAAACGATTATCTGATGTAAAATCTGGGGTAGGATTCATGTGCATCTCTCTTTCCAGTGGAAATGTTTAAAGACAGGTTTTAACTAGATGTCCTCCATCGCACCCGGTCCGCATCATCTTCTTTCATTTGTGCCAGTAACGTCTGCCAATTCTTATCAATTATTACAATATTTTTACTTCCCTTTCCTCTCTTTCTTTCTATTTTATCCCTCTTCTTAGTAAGCAGCTTTGGTGTGATGTAGGCTCAACCGAGATATCCTCCTCCTTTTGATTTCTCTCCGTAGTTGTTTTCCTTTAGCTAGTTTCGTCGTCGTTTCCTCATTTCTCAATCTATCAGTCCACTTTACCTCAGGCATTCTTCTCCACAATCATATTTCAAAAAATTTTCATTACTTTTCATATTTTTTTTCATTACCCATGTTTCACTGCTGTAAGACATATGTATTACAAACAAATTATTTATTGAACCTCTTTCTTAGTTCTTTTTGGAGTCAGCTACACTGTCTGCAGTCCTTTGACCTCTTTGAAAGCTTTTATTCCCAAAGATGTCCTCTTTCTTATTTCCTCGTTACAGCTTCTATCCCAACCTAACTATCTTCCAAAACGCTGAAATGGTTCAACTTGTTCAAAATTTTTTCTGCTGCGGCTATGTGATTGTCATTACTACAGTCAACTTTCTTTTCTTTCCAACTTTTATGCTCATTGAGAATCTTATTCCACATTCTTTCCCCCATCCTACCATTTTACAACACTTCCCATCATATATTATTGCTCTTTGAATTACGCCAATTGTGGCGTGATCAATTTTACTTCTCACGTCATCATATGTCTTTATCATTTCTCCTCCCACCAAAACACCTTTTGCTTTTTCTAAGGTCTTATTAATGAGCTCTTCGGCATAAATACTGAAGAGAGTAAAGTAAGTTGGTGTACATCATACGCCAAGCAAATACCGAATTCTTTCTCGCTAATTTCATGGGTGGATACTAATCCTACTTACTTGGAGCACTTTTGCGAGAGTTTCCTGGTACATTGGGTGAAAGTCAATCCGCAAAAGCAGCATTTAATGTTATGCTGTTAAGGTGGTGCAGAGTTCTTACCTTAGATTCCCACTCCATTCCGATGGCGCAAATGATGACCATGATGAAGATGGCGACCACGCCTACGATTCGAACGTCATTGACGCCGCCATCGACGATCTTCAGGCCGTTCTCCTTCAGCAGGTTGTTGAGCGAATCGCAGAAGCCAATGGTGTTCATGGACGCGGCCACGGCGTTGGCGAAAGCGAACACGATGCCCACGGAGGCTCCAAATTCCGGGCCCAAGGACCTCGAGATAATGTAGTAGATGCCACCTAAACGGAGAAAGGATTAGGCTTCATATACATGCATCCGCTTTTGCTCTGCTATCATACCACGATTTCATGCCTACGATATCTCTGGGTGGAAAAAAAAGACGGCACTAATCCATGCGCTGTTTTTTATGTGAGATGAACAAATTACAGACAGCGAGCGTGATTTTGTATCGCACTCTGATCGATTGCGCAGTTTGCGACGCCGTAAAACCAAACTTCCTGAGACTAATCACACCGGAAAGCACATGGTGATTATTAAGGGGAAACTAGGGAGGATGGAAGTATTTGGAGATGAAGAGGGACTTGTAGAGTAGGGCGTTGTGTTTTTTTTAAGAGAGACAAGAGAATAATTTGGTATTTGTGTCCATCCAAAACCTACCTAAACCGGTAGATTACCTGTAATAATAGCACGTACTTCCACACCAGTGACAACTACAGGACGCAAGAACTCTATCTATCAATGGTTCCTCGACCATTTACCGTTTTTATCTATCTCTTGGAATATGTTTAGAGAGTCCCAGGGGTTGAGAAATGCTTCTCCATTTACCCAATTCACGATCGGTAGTAAATAATCGTACGGCTATCAGTCTATACCCAAAGCCTTGTATTTAATCATATGAAAACGTCTAACTTAACTGTTCAAGAGGCTGGAAAGATCCTTATTGGTTGTAGGAATAGAGAGAATGACTTAAAATTGAGGGCAATGATATGAGAAATATACAGATTATTTGAGATATCTCTTACCTCCTTTTACTTCTCCGTTAGTGCTGATGGCAGAGAGTGAGAGAGTGGTGAGCACGCAGACGAGGGCAGAGATCCCAATGATGATGAGCGAATGAACTGAAAACAAAATAAACAAAACATTAATTGAATTGTGTGGTATATTTTTTGTGAATAGTAGTCCAGTGGGTAGAGTGATGGGCTACTGATCGGAGGGCTTGACTTTAATTTACCGGGACGCTTCCTCCGGGAAAAATCCCTATTGTGTGTGTGTGTGTGTGTTTGTGTGCATATTTATTTATTATTTGCATTATTTACATCCTTTGACGTATCCAATTCGTATCTAAATGAAATTGCATGAAAATAATAATCCTTAATCCACAGCACCATTGATAAAATACACATTCAGTAGTGACCTATTCCTCGCGAGAAATATCCGATAATAGTGGACAATGGATTAGATATCCCATGTGTTATCTTTGTAACAGCAGCGTCTATTGACGTTTTACTAGCAGTTTTGATTATATCCCACCATAAATAGGTTAAATAATCATAATGGGATTGATTGACAGTATTGTATTTGTGTTGTACAATGAAAATATCGTGTTGGAAGGTTTAAGTCGTTTGGGTGTGATAAAGTCGTTAGTTTGAGTTTAGTATGAGTGTTACCATGACGGCTAGTTTCTTGTCATCAACTTCTTTGGCGGATGAATTAGTTTTTTCTCGTTCGATAGGTCAGTGTTTTTCAATCTTATTCTACTCGCGGCACCCCCAAATTGATAAAATTATGTTTGATGGCACACCTATTACTTCATAAAATTTGGCGTATGTTTAATTCATTCCTTCATATATTTATAATTGATAACACGCAATCTGTTTATTTGAAAAGATTTTTAATCAAAAGGTCATAGAGGATTAAATTTTTTAAATTGCAAAATTATTGCACCAGATTTACTTAAAATAATGTAAGTTATGAACATCATGGTACTAAATAAATTTTGCGACACTCTTAGGGTGTCACCCTCTTGTCCCACAATACCCCCGTTAAAAATCACCGCGTTCTGAAATCCACTTAATGCAAAATAAAATTTACTAAAAAATAGACAAAATTTTAAAGGTGAGTCCTTTAGGTCATTGAAAAATTGACCCTATGGTTTTTAACTTCAAGCATACTCGTTTGGTAAATCTGAGCCCTGAGATATTATCCTCTTTGACCAAGATGCCATGTATTTTTGCGACTGTTGATATCATGCGTTCATTCGTTGTCCTCGGCCATATAAAAATGTTTGGTAGACAGGAAAATGTGGTCGTTTTACTCCCAGTGACACTTGATAACATAAATTGGGTGTGACTGTTTAACGTGGTGCGAATGACACGTACCTAATAAGGCATGTATTTCGAAAGAATCCTCTGCGCTGAAAGGATTGCATCAAGAGTTTCTTTAATCGGTATGAATAAAATCTCAATCGCATTTGCCTCTCTCATGCGTCATGGTAGCCACAACCGTCCAAGGTTTAATTCTTCAAGCCTGAATCCTCAGTGAAGCTGCGCGATTTTTTCGGTCACCGGATCGTTCTCTGGCGTACGAATGCACGGGGAGAGGAAATATGAGCTACGTTTTGCGGAAAAAATAGCCATGCATGCAGAGAAGAAAGAATACACCCAAAAGTATACTGACCGCTTTTGAGAGGAATAAGAAAAAGTGCAACCTCAAGATGAAAAAGTTAAAAACTAAGGTAATGGTTTGCAGCCATTGTAGGAAGTTATTTTTCAAATAGGACCAGGGAAAGACGAGCTGGTAATAATTGGAATAGTGTTTTGCTCCTTTGGCAGTAAAATCAACGCGACGGGAAAGGCAAGAGGGATGTAGTAAGCAGAATATGAAGGGAAAATTAGGCTTTCCATTAGAAGAAATAACAGATAACGGCAAAATTACTAGGATAGACACAAGAAATCGACTAGTTAAAATTTATACGATATACAGGCCTGTAGTCTACATTTCTACAGTTGCGAGAGCTGGACGATAGTAGCAGCAGGGAAAGTAATATCTCAAGATTTTATTACAAATTAGTATTGGCCTTAACTCTCTTATTCGGGAAGTTTTTTCTGCAAAGCTCTAAGCCTTCGCCTTGATAAGTTAAGTAAATGATACTACTCTCTGACCCCACGCCCTGGCGAGTGACTTTCACACCCCGTTGAGTAATTCAGTTCAAGATTAACGCCACCATCACCTGTCAAAACAGTCCTCGGATGTGTTTACTTGGATACTTAAATAAGTTAGAGTGCAATAAGAAGGTTGAAGACAGTAGGAATATGGTGTTTCGGAATACTGCTGGAAATAGACAGAGTATCAAATGAATAAATACGCCAAAGAGTGAAGCTGATATAGGACACTAATATGAAGACGATGGAAACTTATTGGGTGCGTTCTGAGGAGCCATAGCTTATCTAAGTCCGTAATTGAAGTAAAGGGGAATCGTAGAAGGAAAGAATTTCCGAGGAAGGTCCATAATGAGCTATGAGAAAAAGGTATTGGAAAATATTGGTGCAAGAAACTATGAGGGAGTGAAGACATTGCCTGGGAATGGGATCATTTGGAGAGCTGCTACAAAGTAATCCTCATACCGATATCCCGGGTTGACAGGTTTTTCTGGGAAACTACAGACAACAGCGGAAATGGAATGATTACTCTGATCCTGTACACGGGCGGCCTTTGCTGCTAAACCGCGTGAAAGTCGTAAGGTTATTTTAGCCTTAACTCATCAAATTGACTTCTTGGTTGAAGACTACTTATACCTTGGCAAGAAAAATACTCAAACTTCCAAATGATTTGAGACGGTAGATTTCGGTTCACGCCAAAGAGATTTCAATTGAAATCAATCAAAATTTGACTCTGTGGACCTCTAAAAATGTTAATTTCTCTTCTTTTAATTGACGAACATGTTTTTTAATTAATTTATACCAATGAATTATTCATCTACTTCTACAAAGTACCCTGAAAATGACCAATAGGGTTTGTAAGGAGATGATTTCGCTCCAGGAACGTAGCATCAAGATTATTTTTTGCTTGATTGTTATTTAATAATTAATATTTTAAGTAATTCTAGAAATATAATTATTATAACAGGTTCATGGACTACGCTTTCTAAGTGTAAATTCTGCAACTCTTAACAACACACGTTGAAGTCTCTCGTTAGTCGTCTTCAAAGCAGCGGGACAAGCATGGGGTCCGTTAGGTTAGCGAATGATATCACATTAGCCGTTACCGGAAAAGCGTCAGCCGATTCGTCAGTGGTTACAAGAGTAGTTGGGAGAGGTTTTGGTGACCACTTACCGATGCCAGCCTGCCCCACGACCCACGAAAGTCGCAGGAAGAGCATTACTCCCCAGATGTTGAGGAGGCACGGGATGAGCACGCCTTGAATCCATCCGAGTTTGATACCGTGTCCACCAGCGCTATGCCCCTCGCCCTTGGTCGGGTCCTGGAAACAAGAAAGAGAGATGCATTCACTTAAAATTCATAAATTTTCTTTTCTATTTTTGTTGCTTATGCAAGATATCGAATGGTTTCTCTTTATCGGCGAAGGAAAAAAAATAAAAAAATTTTTACGAAGATAAAGAAATTGACGAAAAGTACCCTAAGAAATGATGTTAGCAATAGGCTAGCGAATGATTTCGTAAATAACAGTTTTTCATCACTTCTAAACTTAGTTGTTGAGGTAAGATCATAGCCAAAGAATTGGGGATTTCCATGTGGGTGTATGGAGGAGGGTAGAACAAGTAAAATGGACAGTTAGGGAAAATGAAGTGGGAATAAGAGAAGGCTGTGGGGAGAACTATGAAGGCAGGAATGGTGGACGTGGCATATTTAATGGAAATTGATTATAGAGGACTGTGATGGAGGTGAGAATGTTGATTAGACGAGGTAGGAGGAGGGAAAGATTAGGCGCGATTGATGGAATAAAGAGAGGTAGAAGATACGTGGAGTTAAAAAAAATGGAGGGTATGTAAACTGAGTTTTTCGGGGCAAATTGCTTGAGTGAACCTATTGTTTCTTTTACTTTTCCTTATCCATTTTATACAGATTTCTGAAACGTAGTTAATTTTGGGAAACCTGAATAATGAAAGGTTTCATCACTATCTCGTATATTCTTGGTCAACATGAAAGGTTATATCTCCACTTACAAATGTTTTGGTGAAGATTTTCAGGGGAAATGTCCGCCAACATTAATCCCCAATCATTGATAATAAACATATGTACCCACGAATGAATACACTTGCGTTCAACAATTCAAATTCTCTTTTGTGCTCAATAACTGATCACTTAATTCCAAGCAGCCTTCACATGCATCTTTCGGAAATGTCTAACAAAGCATATTGACTCATGGAAATCCAGATTTGGCCGATTATCCAATTGTTTGGGACGAAAAAAATGGCTCATCTTTGCCCCTCCCTCCAGTGTTCTCAGTTATTTTTACTGCGCGTATCAGAATAATCGGCTTTAGGAAACTTGGAAATTTATTTTATAATTTTTAGAGTTTGTGATCATATAATTACGTTGATAATAATTGTACTAGTAATGTATTTATTTTATACATTGATTAATTATTTTTGTATTGTTTCAACGTTTGCGACTTTTTCTTTCTCACCCGATCAATGTACGCAACATCTTGATTACAATGTTATACGAGGGTCATCCGGAAATTAGTACCCGTTCGTGCCGCATGAAGTGCTGACGACGCGAGTAGCCGCTGGACGAGGTCAGATAGCTTCAGTGGCTTGTCTGCCTTCTCTGAGCCAAGTTGCGTGACGCTAGCATTGCCTGTGTTGTTTCTGTGATTGTTTACAATGTTTAAAAAAATTGAGAACGCCGCCAGTTGTGAAGTGAGGGCAGTGATTAAATTCCTCAATGCAAGAAACGTTCGCCCATGTGATATTCATCGCCAATTAAAGGAGGTGTATGGAGACAATGTAATGGACGAGTCGTCTGTTCGGCGGTGGTGTCGCAACTTCAACATGGGGAGGGGGAACACACACGACGATGAGCGTTCGGGGAGACCGTCTGTCATTACAGACCAACTGGTGAGCTCAGTTGAATTCGTGAGGAACGATCGGCGCGTCACAATTGATGACATCTGTGAGCATTTTCCCAATGTTTCTCGAACAATTGTTCATGAAATTGTTAAACACCATCTGCATTATGCAAAAATTTGTGCAAGATGGGTCCCTCGCGTATCTCAATGAGCTGGCGGCGAAGGACTATGCAGCAGGAATACAGAAACTTGTCACACGTTATGACAAATGCCTTAATTTGCTTGGAGATTATGTTGAGAAGTAGTTTAAAGTATCCTCTTTCAAATAAAATTTTTTATGTTTGTTAATATTTACTTTTGTGTCTTTATTTCACGAACGGGTACTACTTTCCGGATGACCCTCGTAGTAATTTCATGTCAAAAATGAAGACCACTTCATGCAAATAAAAATTACATTTTGAACTTATCTTATGATCTCGTGTACTTAAGTAAGTGTATTTAATAAATAATAACAAATATATTCAATTATATTGTCTAGAATGGGCGCAGCCGTGTAATCAAGCTTCGGCGGATATATTCTCAGATATTAAATGGCTCTTTGCATCCAGAAATGTTCCGTAAGGCGACTTCAAGACAGCTAAAAACAGCTGAAAATGTGTAGTATGGAAATTAGTGTTCTTAATCTTGCTGTTAGTATTGGTTGAAATTGAATACTCATGGAAATTCCTACTATAATAGTTAATAGATAGTTTGATATCAGATTATTGTAGGAGTATTACGGCTCCTATTTTCAACATTGTACTTGGTGTACAAAGGCCATTTTTATTATAAGGAGATATTATTTAAAGTGTAGATATCCTTATCCTCTAACCCGTATTGAATTCGGAAAGTTGATTACCCTCTTCACAACGTCATCAATTGACCAGTTGTAGAGCAGCGTTTGATGTTAATATTACAGAAAAAAATTATCTTGAATCCGATCTGCATCGCTAAAGAGGGCCCTTTACACTATTATCTTATCTAAATCAAACAATGCAATTCTTAATGTGTCGCAGAAGTGTTCTTTGCCGCCAACAAATCTTTGACAATGGCTTACACTCGAAGTAAAATTGTTTTACTTTTAACACTTGACACATTCAATAAGTTTGCATCTTACCGCAATATCAGATGTTGATTTTTCCATTCGATTGTGTAGGTTAAAGTGGATACTCAATGATACAATGAAAGACGATTGTTTATTTTTTCTGTTTTTATTTCAAGTAGATGATAATCAAAGAAAACTAATGGGAAATTTACAATCACATTTTTTCGAGGGTTCTATGTGACCCAACGCATTGAAGGCATTTGCAAAATAGGAGCATAGAGAGAAAGTGAACTTCCTAATTCTAACCTAAATGTGACAATACATTGTAATAATATTTTTTAATTATTTTCACCAGAGAATTGCGGAAACATATGCCCCAAATACCTATTTGGACTTCGGCTCTGAATCGCGTTTGTAACATTTCCAGCGTCAAAATCAAACCGTTTTGACAAAGAATATTACATCGCCATTCTAATGGGTGGAGTTGTTTATAAATGCAAGCATATCCTTCCTTGGTTCACCTTGCGTATTCATTGATGGTTGAGACTTAGGAATTTACTATTAGATTTACTGATTAATATTACTGATACCGGTCTATGTGAGGGTCACAACAATCGGCATTAGCTACCTATTACCGGTTTAATTCGTGAGATGTTTTTAGAAAATAAAATTTCGCTCTTTCTAGAATAATCAGCTGGAGGTTAGATAGAGGACAGACACACCTCACCTCTCAGCTCAGTGACGCGTGAGACCACACTTTCGGAAAGGGAGCAGCGGTTTCAGAGATTATTCTGTCCTGCCTACGTTTTCCCCATTTGCGCCTTCGACATTAACCATATGATTGCAAAAATTCTCGTTCTCTGTATTGGCGTTACTAAATCTAAATCTACGTTCAAAGGGTCTGAGCTCTCCAGGCAGCTTGCTCTAGCTCTTGAGACAGGGTTTCTGTTAGTGACTGAAGTTGGCACGCTCACTCTTTATTTAAACTTTTTGTTAGAATAGATTTATGAAATTCTCATTCCTTAAATGTGAATTTTTTGCATCACATCAAGCCGGGCACTACAAACCTTAAAAAAGCACGGTTTGTTACTGACTTGCCAAATTCCCCACGTGTAGCTTGCCTGATTCCCATCTTGAGGGTATACACGGAGTTGGCCTGTAACTGTTGCTCGTTCATGGAGGCCTCGGTTCAGTCTGACCAGACTCAGCACTTAAACCAATTACTGAATCCTTCTGAGGCAGCATTGATATAGCAGTTAATGTAAGCTTAGGGTTGGCCTGCCTCGGTGGTCGTTAATGCCAAAAGATGTTTCAAATTGTCACTTTCTGCATTTATGATGTTAATTAGTGCATAGATAACGTTTTTGCATTATATGCTTTACGTGAATTCAAAATATTTAGCTAAAAGAAAATTATAATTTTAAATATTTACTTGTTGGACCAATACTGCCCTACCCGAGGATAGTTTTTTTCTCTCAATAAAAGTTTTTATGACCTTTTGTTGATGAGTAAATATGACCCTGAGAAAGATATCAGCCCATCTCAATATTCCTACACACTTTTGAGAATATTTCTCTCGTGAAAAACTTCTGAAAAATAAAAATATAAAATAGTATTAATAATAAAATATTTAGCTTGTTCCCAAGGTTCCTAATTTTTGTATTATTACTATATAGTAGTCTTACTGTTAAGTGGATCTCGGATGAGGAATTTTTTTAAACTGCTCATTTCCAAGTCACAATTAACACAATGCAACGTGAAACCCTGCACTACTCGTATAAATCCGTCAAATATGCTTATTCCCTTCCCGCCTACCTTGCTTGCCTATAATTCTCCCCTCCCAATTTAATTACCAGTCCAAAGGTCCTACCTCCTTTGGATTTCTGCCAATAATTCTCTCTCTTACTCCACCATGTCCAGAACCTATCCGATTGTTTTCCTTTCTTTCCATTTTACCTTTTCCATTCTCCTCTGCACCCGCATCTCAAAAGCTTACAATTCTCACAGATAATCTTTCCCCAACAACCAGATTTCTGCATCGTGCAAAAACAAATTCATATTAAAAGTTTTTCCAATCTTTTCTTCACGTCTGTATTCATATCTTACCCAACGCAATTCTTCCTATGCCCTACTACTTTACATAATTTAGAAACACTTTCTAGAAAGGGGAATAGCTCTACCTGCTCTATTTTAAGCCTCCTAATTGTTCAACTTGCAGCATTTATTTCTTGAGAACCTTTTTCTTTTATAAACGTTGATTCTCTTCCTGTATCTGTTACACTTGTTTTACAAGTTCAGTATTAGTAATTACGTAGAAACCTCAATCAATCTTCAGAGCTCGAGCGAAATTTACAGCAGTGAGCCCAAGTCTCTCAAGAGTAATGAGAAGTATGTAATTGCTGAGACCCCTTGACTACAACCCTCTTTATTTTTTAATAACGATTAGAAGAGCCATTTCTTATCCCCTCCTCTGGTCAGCTTGGCGTCACCCAAGCGCATCACATAATTAATTGTAATAGTCGGAAGAGAGGAACTCATCGTCCGCTGAGGCGTGCCCGGCCGCGACAGTCACCTTGTCATCTCCCGCGTGTTGAGCGGTGCACTGCTGAAGGTCATTAACGTAAAAGCTTCCCTTCGGTTCGGTCGCTAATTGCGCCCCAGCGTGACGTCGCGTGGCCCCCGGGGGGAGGAGGAATCACACGAGCCGACCGGCAACTCTGCGGGGACGATTGAGACACCCACTAATGGATGCTCGTGGTGCTCGCCCCAGTCAGGCGCTAATTCACTCGACTCCGCTAAATTCATTAATCCTCAAACGCGTGCTGGCTCGAAAACCTCTCGGGTGATCCCTGTTCTCGATTCCGGGAGTTCTCCCATCGGAAAGCAACCTGCCGCGATAACCCTTCTCTCTCTTTCTCTCTCGAAATGATTCCAGGGTCAAGAGAAAAGGAGTCGGTAGTTGAGGGGCTAGTGGGAAGTCTGAGAGTGTGCCGACTGGAGTGAAATACTTAGGTCTCCTTTGGACCATCAGTGATAATGGAAGAATGGATCTACGGTGCGTGTTACAGCACGACTCTCACGAAGTCCCTGAAACTAATTTCAGTAGCTCTTTCAACTTTATTATACCAGCGCTCCCTTGAAATTATAAAAAATAAATCTCTCACAAACATTGAAAGAGCAAAATCGATATAAAAATATAGTAAATGAAGCATTAAAATGGAAAAAAATCAATATATTTAGCAGTCAATTAAAGAATTGAAAATTATGATCATGGAATAAATTTGGTTGGATTCGCGAGCTTTCCCCGATTGCCCTCCTTCAGGTGAGCAGGCGGTACAGTTCCTCATTCGAGTACATATCTTCCTCTGAATTCAGAGCAGTAGCTAAGAGAGGAACTAACCTAAGTACATGTTTAATTATGGCTACTTATTTCTCTTCACTGAGTAGGCTTAAGTCATGTTTAATACAAGTCTTGCGATTAAATAATATTGACTTATCTCGTAGCTCGTGAATTAACTCAAATATTTATTACTGCTATAAGAGAAATTCAAGTAAGATTGGCATATGAAGCTTTGCTGTAATTATTATTTTGCATTTGTAAGTCTTGGAGATGAAAGTGTTTTAATAATTTAAACTAGTAGAATTGATTTGAGAGATATTTGAGGCCAATATTTTGTGGAAATCCATTTTTAAAGCAAGAAGAAAGAATCAAAGACTTTGCGTTTCCTCAGGAAGGAATTTATAACTGTCGACTATTTTCGATACACTGTAACAGCATCCATGCAGCGAAACTAGTCGACAGTAATATATTCTTTCGTGTAGAAACGCAGTCTTTGATTCTTTTTTCATACTTTTAACAGTATTGAGATATTATTTTTAAGAAAAGGGTGTTTTTAAATCAAATCTCCTTCCTATAACGTTAGAAAGCCATTGGGTAAGTGATAGTGACCAGTTACGGGAAGCATAAAAAAACATTATACTGAAGAGTGGAGAAAGAAATGGCTACACAGAGCACAGAAAAGCGTATCAGAACCGGATGAATCGGGAACAATTTGGACTCAAAATATGGTGCAATGGACTCATTAGGAAAACGATAGAAAGTAAGATCCCACCAAGACGATAAGGAGGCAAATATGTTGGCCAGGTAAAGAAGAATATTGTGCGGAAGACCCCGGGGGATATTGTAATTCGTGTGGAGAGCGGGAATCAGCAAATATTCAGATTTTAATATCTAAGATTAATAAAACGTAATGGTGGGAGATCATTAGGCAAAAAGATAATCATCCCTACAAACGGAAAGAATCATCCTGAGAATGAGATAAATATCTATCCTCTGGCTTACCAAAATCCCTGTAAATCCTAAGGAGAAGTTCTTCTATCCCCAATGTTTTAATATGGTCGATTGATGGATCTCCTGATGAGAGTGGTTGATTATTAGAATAAAATTTAATTATTCAATTTAAAATGTAACTGATTAATAATGAATTAATTACGGTACAAAATTTAAAAAATACCCTTTTTCGGTTGTATGGACCTAAATTTTGACCAAACATAATTCAGAACTTAAGTCATTGGGATCTTAATGCAACGTTTTTTCAATTAGTGTGAGAGAATTTCGAAAGGTTTAAATTTAACATTTCTACCTTTAATTTCTCGTTTGAATTTTACAGAATAAACACTTATGGGCTATTTTCATGATTATTTTAAATATCTTTACTCAATAGAAAGTTAAATGCGTACATTTTTCAATCTTAAATTTCGCTTTAGTTTTTACGTTATCGTTAATATTGGCATTATTCAATTCACCATATCATATTTCGTTCCAAATGGGATATGAAAGCTTTATAAGTTGAAGGAAATAAATCAGCACTCTTACGTAATAGTATTATCTCTGAAAACTTAGCGAAATTCTTGTTATCTCTGCACCCTTAGATTATCGCTGCGGAAGCATAAGACCATTAAACTTTATTTTTCGCTAAAGATGCATTTCATTTATGAAATGAGGCTTTTAAAGCTGATAATTCCATTAAATAATTATCATAGTTTGTGAAAAAAGGAAAATATTTTAAATAGTTTATCCACATCTGAAATAGGTTATCGTATCAGAAATTCCTCTCGAACAATATCCTCAGATGGAATCAAGTGCCTTTAAATATAATTATTTTTGTCAAAGAAATTAAAAGTGCCCGAAGAGTATTTGAATATTCCTGTAGGGATTGTTTAAATTGTTTGAATCATCCTTCAAAATGGTGCAATCCCTGGTAGAGTTGACGCACGTATAACGAGGAAATCTACCTAATTGATAACCATCCGAAATTAAAATTCACATTCGTATGGCGGAATTAGTTGAACAAGGCTGCCGAACAAAACTTCAAAATGTTTCTAAATGTGATGATATCTCAGGAAAAATTCATAGTTTGTGGTCCGCTAACCAAGTTTTGGACATCCAGGAACAGAGAAACCTTTAGTCTCGTCCGCCTCGTCCCTCGCACCCCACCCCCTCACCTTGTCCTTGCTGTCCTCAATGTCTCCCACCATCTTCTCCTCGCCGTGCAACTCTCCGAGGCTAGGGCGATGTGCAGCTTGCAACGACGACATGTTCCGGTAGTTGTCCAGCCGCGGCAATGCCTCTATGGTCAACTGCGACGACTGCCGGGGCCCCGGCGCAAGCTCGAACCCCTGGCCGGGCTGGACCGTCCCCGACGTGACCATCTCCAGTGTGCCGTGCTCCGGCACACCCGGCATCGCCACCTGGGCTACGTCCCTGGACACCCTCCGGACTGTGAAGCGGGTTTCCGGAGCCATATTTGACCCCTGGTGGCACTTCGGCGGGAGAACTATGTGTGCCGGTCTCTAAGGGTTTGATAAAGTTTTGAGAACCAGGAGGTCGAGGGTTGATGGAATTCCGTAGTCAACCCTAGTGAGAGAACTAGGGTCAGAAGGGTGGGATGGAGATTGGGATGTTTACACTGCCGCCAGAGAACGTGTGTGGAGTGTTTCTTCAAATTCGAGTCCACAGAATCTTGGGCAACGTGGAATGATAGACTAAACTCGGTAAACTTATGTTCCCTATGCAGTCTTAGGAATGTTCTTCCGAGTTTCCTGGAGTAGTCCACCGAAGAGAGACGATAAGGCCTTATCCCCACAGCTTACGTCCGATATCGCGGGCTCTGGCCACGGAGGTTCCCGCATCCGCTGGTCGGGAGATATCTCGTGCGGGGGAGGCGAAGGCGGAGCCAGATGAGATCGTAATCTCGAGGCGTGGATTCGTTTAATCGTCTCGCTTCTTTTGCTGAGTGTCGTTGCCGGGGAAGGGGTTAGGAGGTTTCGGATCAGGAGCTGAGTGTGGAGTCACATGCACCGGACGGTTATCGCAGTGGTCATTGAGGCGGTGAGAGCGGTGGTGGCTCCCTTTATGGGCGCGCGAGGGTCCTTCGCCTGATTCGTGGAGGGAGTGAAGACCGTGAGGATGGCGGTGCCTATGGGGGAGGGCAGCGAAGAGGGGTGGAGAGGGGGGGGGAGGAGTACAGTGCTTCTCCTTCCGCGAGTCTCCCATCTCTCCAATATCGTAATTAGCTCCAACTGGCTCCACATCCTCTCTGGGTTTTGTGACGTTTCCGCAATATACCTCCATTCTCCTCTTTAACTCTTCCACCCTTTTATTCAGAATTGTTTCAAATCTTCTGTTTTGCCATCAAACCATCCCTTCTTTTCATCTCTCCCTCCTCTCTTGGGATACATTTCTCCACTCATTGTTCTTTTTGGCATATGTTACTTTCGTAATTTAACGCCTAGTCTCCTATATAACTCAGTTTATTTACTAATATGTTATAGCGTATTCTCTATTAGTTAATTTATATGATTCACTATAAGGGAATCCATGAAAATTCGAACGAGGCATACATTTCCGCAGCCTAATTCCAGTTCTATAT
Organism: Hetaerina americana; assembly: GCF_022747635.1. Taxonomy (NCBI): domain Eukaryota; kingdom Metazoa; phylum Arthropoda; class Insecta; order Odonata; family Calopterygidae; genus Hetaerina; species Hetaerina americana. The sequence continues at coordinate 28,816,091 of NW_027287205.1, forward strand.
GGTAATAAACTGACCCATTTTTCTCCAAAACGTCTCATCGATTTTTATTCTTCTGAAATCATTATTCCAAAGAGAAAAAGATAGTGAAATGTGGTATATAATTTCCCTTTCAGCTTAATCTATTAAAGGGAAAAGAGTAATTACCAAAAAATATATTTTTTTTAAATCGTAAGAACTAATAACCTAATCCAAGGAAGGCAAAGTTGGGCTGAATGAAGTTTTCAAAACATCAATTCAGAATGAATTAGTGTATGCATATCCTCGAAGTGTACCAGTCAAGTGGATAGAGCGCTAGGTTATTAAGTGGATTTTGGGTGACGTCTCTGGGCACCTCACCACTCTAGCTGCGTAATTTTTCGAGTGTAATGATTTCCTGGGAAACTGCGGGGTGCAGAGGGATAGGGACTGAACCCCCTACCATGTTAATGTGTAAATTTTACACGCCGTTGGGTTTAGCCCTAGTTGAGCTTTATCTTCACTTATCGTTCGTTAAATACGGTGTTTGGCAATGTTTTGCTGTACATGTCAACTGGGGATTTTACTTCGAAAAAGCAGCTTGAAATACGAAGCAGTTAATCGTTCTCCCTTCTTCATTTTGCAAAACTCTCCATATCCATCGTGAATAAGACTAAATTTGCGACGGCTCACTTCAGGCGTGAGAGAAACGGGAGATGACGAATGGAAGAAAAAGACATTAGAAATTTCAGTGATATCACGTGAACGTGGTAAAGATCCTGATTGGTTGGTAATGAATACGTCACGGTCTTACAAATGCCTCAGTTAATGAATTAGGTACTGTTCAAGGACGCCGAAAAACCGTTAACGACGATTTCGAAGACTGACTACGTGCATCGTTGAAATGCGAATTAATTAGTGGATTACATAAGAGATACTAATGCAACAGGGAGCGAGTAAATGGATGTCATATCCAATGTAAAGTTACGGAAGCATTATGTACGAGTAAATGCATATTCATGTAAAAATCATATCAATATTTGCCAAAAAACATTGACAAAATTAGATCCAGAATATATATATCTCTATCACATCAAAGTATAGAGATTCGAAGATTTCAAATCACAGCATTTATTAATTATGATTAATAATAGTCCCTGTACAGTTACTTTAGCAAATGGGTCAGAAGTAGTGAATTGATGAGATTTTATTGTTGATTACGAGTGCACAATCTAAAAGTGTACCGAGTGTATCCAATTGCTTCGAGAATGCTGGCAAAGTGATTACCATTTTACAGGCTAAAATAGCTGAAATAGTATTTACGCTAAGATAAAATTGAGATTTCTGTTGTGGAGAGATAGTTTCTTTATTTATACTTTAAAAAGCACACCATTGATCTTCAATATTACTTTAAAATTTTTAAATAATTTAATATGGTATGTAATACTTTTCAGTTCTTAATTAGCTTAAACTGAGATTTATCAATCGTGGTGCTGTATATGGCACGCGCTTTTACCGAAGACGTTTTCCACCATTCAGGTTTTTTTAAAGCGGATTAAATAAGCGGGTTTATTTTGGGAAATATAAGGCTATATATCTTTGTACACTCTGATTCGTTTCTGCGAATGACTTGTCATCAAAGAGTCTTAATCCTTTGAACTCATCTTAATTGTGTCGTTGAATGAAGCTCACATGGATTTTCAATTCACCGTTAATGGATGTTAAACAGTGTCTGTGATCAGCATTCATTCGCACATCTAATGTGGCTTGATTCCGACCCAATTTGATGGGCAGTTTTGACGAACACATATGTTGTTTTGCCCAAGTGCTGTGAGTTACTTTCACTTTTGTAAGCAAGCGTTATTCTAAATCATCGGGGCGTCTCGTCACGCGCACGAAAATCTGTTTTTTAAGCAAATGGTCGTCACTTTACGACCAAATTAACTTGGGCCTCATCCGTAAGCGGTTCTCTTCTTCCGAAAATTTGCACCATGGCAGCGGTATGGTAAGCATGTGATTTGTTAACTCTGATTTCCGCGACTTTTAAGTCAGTTTTAGTATATAACAGATTACATATAACTTTCAAACGTGATTGATGGCAACATATACAAACGTTGTACTAGAGCGAACACTGAAAACTTAAATCTCACGAGGAATAACTTAACACCATACAAACCCTCAAGATCGAGGTCAGTAAATTCATTTTGATTAAAGACATGACACTCTGGGTACGTAAGTCGCAATCAATAAGTAAGTATTACCACGACGCATCGGAGATAACTAATAATTTAATGTCTCAAGATTGTTTGAGATACTAATAATCCCCTTCTTTCACTACCTGGAACCTGATTTTTAAAGCTATATTTCAAAGTATTCATAAGACCTTATTATGAGCAAGTTCCACAGAATTTTCCAACTGCCATAGGTTTTAAATTTATATTTATTCTGATACATAATATCTTAATGGATACATTAGATCTTAAGAGAAATAATTAGGGTTACAAATATTTTAGAGAGCTACACGTTTGTTTGTGACTTTGAAGAACGGAATACTCGAAAATCGGTAAAAATGAACTGAACTTCAAAGCAATTATAATTAAGAAGAGAAACAATGAAAGAATGTGTAGTTTACATTTCTAAAATTAATAACAATTATAGCCATCAGACCTTTTTAAGAAATGATTAACTGTAAAAGATTTTGTTTAAAAGCTTACCCTGTTTGTTTGTGCTAACAAACTTCAAAGCACTTCTATCTCCTGCATTTCCCCGTATAAATTATGGTTTCTTCCGGTATTTGCTCGGAATTTCGATGAAAAACTTGAGATATAAGACTGAGAGTTCGTAAAAAAAGCCGGAGTAATTAACTACTGCGATTTTATAAATAGCAACTTGGTATCCTGTAATGATAACGAAAAATTACGATTTTTAATTTAATAAGGGTTCATATTCTTAGACCATCAAATGTTTTTTTTTCCGGGACAGGGGGTAGGTAAACATTTTGTTGAGCTTAATAGCAAGTTATGTTTATGACTTCTAGGCGTACATAACTGCAACGTTGAGTGCACAAGGTTCATAAAACTTCTCCTAGAGCGAGAAGAGGTTTCAGTATTTAAAATGGCATCATTTAGTGGGTATGTACATCCTATAGTCATCCGTTTTCTTCACTAACGTGATTTAATACCCAACGAAATCATTCATAGAAAAAGTCAAACATCATTGGTGACGTCGTGGATATGAGAAATATACGTTCGTAGGTGCGATGATTCAAATGAACCTCGGTCACGGACCAGGGGGCTTTCCCAGTGGGCAAAAGTTGGCCCTATCAGTGTTTTGGTGACCAAGGGATCATGGTTTCGAAGTTGTAAAAATTCATACCCATATAGGGGGAGTATGTGGAAAGCCGGCCGGCCTCGGTGCCGGCGGGGTAACGTCCTCGTCTGCCAATCCATGGGCGGCGGCTTCGATTCCCGCCTGGTTGGGTTTTCTTCCACTTAGGGCGTGGGTGTTTGTAATCGTCTCCATTGTTATCACTGTTAATATTCCGATGTAAAGGCCAAAGAGTGCTATTTTCGGACTAAGACTAAATAAATAAATAAATCAATAAATAAAGTGTAGAAGTTTAAACCGGTTTCTGGTCTGTCTTTTATTAGAATAAACGATGGGAGACTTAATAACTGGGATGTACCTCGTAAACGAAGAACAAATTTAGCAATGAGAGAAACGTCTATCACAACCGAGTGTTTGTGACGGTCATTTTCTTGCTTTCGCATGTAGACTTCTTGACTTAAAATAGAAAAATCAATTTTATAGGTTTACTGAAAAATTTCGTGAATTCACGAAATACTACCTTGATCAAAAATTTCCCGGAATTTATTCAGAAAATTAAAAATACAAGTTTATTCATCTAAATCTATATTGTCCCCTTCAAAGTAATCCCCATCGACTGCAACACACTTATGCCAGCGCTTGATCCAATCCTCGAAACATTTTTTATATTCGGTTTTCGGTATGTCCATCAGTGCTTCCTGCGATTTTTCCATTACTTCCCCTCGGCTGCTAAAACGCGTTCCCCGTAATGGTTTTTTTAACTCGATTGAACAGAAAGAAGTCACAGGGAGCCAAATCAGGTGAATTCGGTGGCTGTTGGATGGTATTTGTTGCATTTTTCGTCAAAAAATTACGAATAATGATAGCACTGTGCGACGGTGCGTTATCATGGTGCAAAATCCACGAGTTTTCTGCCCACATTTCTGGTCTCTTTCGGCGAATTGCTTCACGCAAACGTCTCATAACGCCCAAATAATACTCTTTGTTTACTGTCTGGCCTTCTGGCAAAAATTCATGATGCACTACACCGTTGTAATCCATGAAAACCGTCAGCATTGCCTTCTTTTTTGACTGAAAACGACGTGGTTTTTTTGGTCTCGGCTCATTTGGTGAACGCCATTCACTTGCCTGATGTCTGGATTGCGTGTCGTACTCATAAACCCACGTCTCGTCTCCAGTAATGATCCTTTTGATGAATGTGGGATCGGATTCAGCCTCGCAAATCATGTCTTTTGCGACGTCAACACGGTCTCTTTTTTGCATGAAATTGAGGTCTTTTGGCACCAACTTTGCTGCTACACGACGGAAACCCAAATCATTAACCACAATGTCTTGGGCGGATCCATAGGCAATGTTCAAGTCCTCCGCTATTTCTCTGATGGTTAATATGCGGTTATTGACCAACATTTCTTTTACTTTATCAATTTTTTCACCGACTTTCGATGTCGATGGTCTGCCACTGCGTTCATCATCTTCGATTGACTCACGACCACTTCTGAACCGCTCGTGCCACTGGTAAACGACCGTTTTTTTTAGAGAATCGTTGCCGAAACACTTTTCCAACATTTCCAACGTCCGTGCGCCACTAAATCCGTTTTTTAAGCAAAATTTAATACAAGTTCGTTGTTGCAAATTTAAATCCATATCTGCAATTGTAAAAAATCCCCAACACACGCAGAGATAGATGTACTCTTGGCTACGTAACTTTTGCAAATGTCAAGTTATGACACTAAGATTTAAAGGGAATATCAACAACAGATGTACCAATTTAACAAAAAAAACAGAACTCAAATGGGAACGATGGGAGCGCCACACTGGTTATTCCGGGAACTTTTTGATCAAGGTAGTATACTCAGCCGTATTCAGTTTTTTTTCAAAATTACTCAGAATTAAAAGATCTTCCTGGACTATCAAAATTTCGAGTTAGGGAAAATGTTGTTCTTGTATCGAGTCAAATCAATGATTATAAACGACGTAAATAGATTGCACATTGGTTTCACTTTAATTAGACTAGTTTTTGTTGGAAAATAAAACCAGCAATTGTTTCCCTGGAGACGTAAGGCAATACGAAATATGTGCCTCCAAAAGCAATGGATTGTTTCACACGCTTGCCTATCTTCACCAGATCTGCCAACGATTAAATGTTAAACACCAGAGATTCCTCGACAACTAAAGACATCGGAGCGATCCTTGAAGCTTCGCACTAAAACAATAACAATTAGATCGGCAATTTACTGTGGATTTCTTGCCAAAAAATCTGTCAACTAAGTTCACATGCGTCCAGTGTTTAGGAATATAGTGTCGAGGGTTATTCAAACCAGAAAAGTGAACATAAATTTAGGATTTAGATCTTAATCAGGACTTAAAGACATTCAACCATGGGAACATCCTTTCTCGAATTTACCTCACACTTATTGAATCGGTCGTGCTCAGCTGGAAATTCTTACTGTGTCTGATGTAGTTTTCGGTGAATTAGAGGAAGAGACAATTTACATGTCAGCAAAAAATTCGAGAATTCGTTTTTCTGTCATGTAACAAAAATGGCGAGTAAATTGCGGATAACACCGAGGAGAGTTTAGTTGTCTCTCGAATACATTGCTAAATTTTTTTGCTTTCCATTTTTATTTATTTTGCTATCCAAAGTTTCATAGCTATGTGGCCAGCATAGGAAGTAAACATTGCGAAGGAAAAAAAATCCACAAATTAAGCGGAAAATATTCTTAACTGAAATACAAACTGTCAGAAATCTAGTAAAATAAAGTTAAAATTATCAAAAATTAGACTCTTAGAAGATCGTGATATGGCAATTAAAATGCACATCAAATTGTCAGTATTCAGTCATAGTTCTTGCCTGTTCATGTTTTTCACTAAGAAATTCAAGTGTGTCGGTAATTGTTCCGTCAAACGAAATACCCAATAATGAGAAATAACCCTAAGAGGTTATCTTGGAATTGTAAAATTTTCGTTGCGTAACCCAGTAATCGTCGGGCAGAAAAGTAGTAATTCCTGTATTGTGAGAAAAAAACAAAATTCCGTTATCATTATTAAGAATATCCTCAAGGAATCATAATAGTAAGTACATAGTAGGTATTTAACTCCAACTTGCACCGGTCACAGAGATAAAAGGCGGAACAAATTACCTAATGTTCATTAAAATTGTTATCTCTACACCACTTCAATCATTCTGATTAAGAGCATGGAAAAAGCAAATACAACGATATAAGATAGGTAAGAAGGAGCTTTAATATTATCAGGAGTAATCTGTGATAATAACCATCTATCGTACAATACAAAAAAATATTTTGACAGGAATGCTAAAGAATTTGAAACACCATAATTTCTTAGAGGAATTTCATGTGTAATACAAACCAATAAAATACGTGATACGGACTTAGTTTTAAAAGGTTAACTTTTTACGGCTTTCGGATTCATTTTATTTATTCAATAATGCTGGCCATAATAGCTCAATTCAATCAATTTTTTTATTTTTCGAGTCATATGTCCCTCCATATGATTCTTCCCCTGAGGGAAATTAATTTTAGGAATTGTAAGAAAAAGAGACTTCAAAGGATGTCCACTTCCGAAGAAAAACCTATTATTTTTCAATCTGCTTCCATTCTTAATGTTATTTTGGAAATATTGAAAATACATCGGCATCAGTGAAGTAGGTAATGAATTAATTAAAAGTGAAAAATATCATGAATGAAATATGTAATTATGAAATGACAAGTCTTAGAACTTTTTTCATTTTCAGAACGGCAAAGTAAGTAAACAACGAGCGTAATTAAAAATGAATGACTGCGAAAAATAAAATAATATTTGTATTAAATCCTCCCATGTTTAGAGTATAGGATTTTAACTTCAAACTCAAATTTATAGGCGTAGGTGTCAACAATACACTTAGCAATCCACATCCTTCAAATCTGACTAAAATACCCATCAGGTATTTAATTTTTCAAAATCAGTCGAAGATTGATAACGTAAAGAGAAAATCGGCAATACAAGTAGCAATACTGTAGCTAGCTTCGAGTTTTTCGCCAGAGACTTTTTTATGACAGGTAGCTGAGAGTAAAAATACTCACGTATATGTATACGTGATTTCGTATCAATGGCAAAGGTCGGAGATGAAAAGACGCGATCAAATGAGTAAGATGCCTCTTTTCCTGTCACGATAATAAAAGTTAGACGGTACCAAAGTTATTGCTTCATTAGCTGTGCACTAGCGGTAGGATTCATGGCTCTTCAACGCACCTAGAGTTGTGGTAAAGGTACGCAGTAGAAAAAAAACATCTCTCATTGTCACATTTAGTGACATTTGAAATAAACATGTCAATCAATTGAAACAAGACGAATGAACGGATTGCAATCAATCAAATAAACGCCAATCTCACAGAATCACTAGCAACGTGTACGTATCGCGCGAGTTAAGAGAGTACGAGAGTCGTTGAGAAAATATCAACGCATGGGTGAGATTTCCCTTCCAAAAGACTACTATAATTTACTACAACTTTATAGTGATGGAAGGCCTTGGCATGTCTCAGATGTAATGGTGGGTATAATGATAATTGCTCCTGGTAGGGTCAGACATACCAGATAGTTTCAAGGGTAGAAGTTCATCGAACACGAAGCCTGGTTCTTTTTGTGAGTTAAATGGGACTGCATTACCTATCCTGAATATGATATGATGGCATAACAGATGTGTATTTTAAATGATTACGCTAAATGAGCAATGTAATAAGAAATGTATTCTGGTAGATCACTCTCGAAGTAATCTACCGCCGTTCTTTAGGAATTAATTCTTTCAGATGGCTTTAAAAATGTCTCTCACTTAGGTTTATCGTCCTGTCTAATTAGATGATATTTCATTTAAATGTTAACTTTAAACTTTTTCTCAAGTTTTTATTGAGTGTTAGAGGTAGCTGTATTTTTTTTAAACGAGAGCTAATTCGCTTTTAGGGAATGAATGGGAGGAAAATTTTCAAGAGTAAAAATTTGTTTCTCCACCGGGACTAAGCATAATATTTAACGAGCGACTAAATAGAAGAATGATACTCGTAGAACTAAAAATCATTTGATGAATCTTTGTCCCCTTCGCTGTGTGGGACTTCACACAAGAAGCTCCAGATGTTGACTCATTTCTTTTGATTGTAATATAGTCATGGCATCACCATTCACGAAAATCATAATTATGTAAGTCTTTTGCAAAATCGTTTCATTATATCCAATTTGGACGCTACTGCAAAAAAGTGCCGTTGGAACTACGACATCAAATAATAGGGATATCCCTTCATATAAATTATTTGATTATCTATCTTTGCTTATCCCTTATCGGAACCTATATTTGTTTCAGGAGTTGAAACTCTTTATCAACAAAACTAGCCAAATAAAAAAAGCATCAAAGGAGAATATTAATGTAGTAGTTTTTTTTAGGGGAGGCGACCGACAGCTAAGGTCATTTGCGCCATAGGGGATGGACAGGAAAGGATAAAGGGTGGAGAGAAACCCGGCGTCGGCATTAGCCTGCTCTTTACGAAAGGCGCCAAGGGGTCCGCAGTTTAACGTCCCATCCGACGGACGGCGTACTCACTCAAAGTGCCCTCCACAAAGCACCTCAAGTAGGGATCGAGATACCTCTGAAAAATATTCAACACCGCCGGGATTTGAACCCGCGCCCTAAGGGTGGGAAGCCAGTACGTTAGCCCCCGCACCATCTCGATCCCCCTAGGAGAATATTAGGATTTTAGCGGCCATGTCTTTAATAGGTTTTAAAATTTTCTATATGCAACCCGAAGAAAAAAAATATTTCAAACTATAAAAAAAGGTTCATAGATGCAAAAATTTCAAAATATAAAAATCATTACTCTTCATAGTTAAAAAATTATTCATGGAAAATGATTATTGAAATATAAAACTGTTGTATTACAATGCATATTAGCAGATGAATCCATCAAAAGTTATAGTCGCGGCATCTCTCGCTGTACTTGGAAGTTTCAAAAAGTGACAAAATCTTGGAAATTTACCATAAAGGAAGTAAAAGTTTTGTTTGAAGATCATTTGACTTCTAATATTTCTTTTATTCTTCATTTTGTACGTTTGCCTATCTCTGAAAATGTAATATTCATGCATTCCCGAACAATTTATTTACGAGAGTTTCCTGGATAACAAAGGTATTGCCAAAGTGGCAATCAAAGCTTTCATGTTTGTTGGAGAATAATATACCTTGATGTATACCAATGTGGAAAACTATGAATTATCAAAATCATTCTGAAAACAATCTGAAATCAGTAATATAACAAAGAACGTGGAAGTTTTCGATCTTCGGAAATAACAATATGGAACGCTGAGAAATTCAAATGTAATGCGATTCGAAACATTGAAAAATGATATTTCTTTGTATTTTCAATTTGTTAATTCCATCTGGATTGAAACTATGCTTTCACTAATTTGTCGATTCCCACTTGATAAAAAATTTGTTTTGCTTTATCTCCACCTGTGAGGTTATTGCCCCATCTACTGCAGCTCTTGTGTACTGAAGTACTCGCAGGACCTCTCACCATTGCTAAAAATAAGTTCAATCCATAAGATTGAGGATGATATTAGTCGGAGACGCATTTATCACCTTCATTGACCAAAACTAACGAATAGACCATTGAAAAAATGGCAATTTAAAAGATTACGGTTCCAAAATAAATAATATAGCAGCTCTATTGAAAGTACCGACAACAGGTGTTATTCGAGTATTGTGAATCCAACACACGCCGAATTCAAGAGGTTTTACGACGATTTGATTGCTGAATTATCGATGGTGATCATTTTCCTCCGAAATGAGGAAACACAGTACGCGTATTTCGGACTGATAAAAACGGCATTCAATGCGGAGACTCGCAAGGTGAGTGGCTATGATCTGCCCGCTGGATAAGGCAAGACTCTCAAAGACAGGCGTCATAATGGGTGCCAGTCCAGTTCAAGATAAAAATCAAAAATGGAGACATGAGATGATTTCAATCGTGAGAGGAGGCATGACAGAGAGAATAGGCTGAGATAAAGTGAGCTAATAGTAAGCCCGCGAAAAAGTTTTGACAATCATTACGAGTATCAGTTTAAACAAACAGTACGAAGTCAAATATAGCGTTTCTCTTGCAGATTTCTGTGATTGCCGACATGCTTCGAGCTTGCGTCACATCATACGGTCTTAGTTTCCTCTAATGGTAAGGTTTAGTAAATGTTACCTTCTCTCATATACGTAAGATAAAAGAGTAAATATTTAGGCCTAATATTTTATTCTCGCACTATGATGGCTCGTTTTGTCCATGTTGGAGAAGGCTGCTCTGTATTATCACTCTATTCCGAACTACATGTTGGAATTTATTATTTGAAGATTTGCGGCCAAAAATTTAAATTTTGCATTGAATTTTGGGCTAAAGATCAGGTTTTAGGCTTAAGGTTGAGAGAATGGTTGGCGAAACCAGGTGAAAAACGTGTGCCTATTCAATTTCGCCTGATGGAACTCGAACCCAAAAAGCGTTGAACGACGCTGCAGTTGAAGACAATGGACTTAACATGCATTGAGCATATAATTTCATGATAAAATTGTTTATTTAATTAATAAAAATTGCACCACTATAATAATTATATTTTTATATATATATATATATAATTATATTGTTGGTTCAAATATTTTGCCACCCCCGTCCTTGAGGGTGAGGTTCTTCTCCGACAACGATATTTTCTCTCCATAACAACTAACCATTATATTCCAACACTTTCACAAAAACTTCATCAATATTTTATATATTATCTTAAGGCAAAACAGGGAATTAATTAATTTTGTTGACTCTATTATACGAGGGTCATCCGGAAAGTAGTACCCGTTCGTGCCGCATGAAGTGCTGACGACGCGAGTAGCCGCTGGACGAGGTCAGATAGCTTCAGTGGCTCGTACATATAATTCTTCTGTGATAATAAAAAAACTAGGAAAAGTAGCATTGTGATGGAGGCATTGGGAAATTACGTTAGCAAAAAGGGCATTTGCAAAAAGAAGAGCATTGTTGGAGGGTGACGGAGTAAAGATGTTGAAAAAGATTAGTTGACGCTTGAATATATCACATGGTGCCTTTTGGATGTAAGATAAGTTCTTTGAGGCAAGTGGATGAAAGTAGATTGGAGGCTTTTTAGATGTGGATATGGCGGAGAATGGAGAAAAAAAATTATACAGGGAGGACGACAAACGTTGACGGTTTCAATAGGGTGGACGAAGGGAGAAAGTTATTGGAGGAAATCCGAAGAAGGCAGAATATGTGGAAGTATTTGGGAAGAGAAGTGGGTGGAGGTAGTAGATGATAGCAGTATTACAGTAGAAGTTCTGATAAAACGTTAATGATAATTGTCTTCAAAGACAGTGTAAAATATACCTTTAATAGTTGAAATAATTTGAATGAATGGAAATGAATTATGCCATCCAGAAATTGAGATAAACGCATAGTTGAAATTAGAAAAACTGGGAGAAAACACAAAATACGCTTTTCCACGTTCGAGAAAAAACTTGATTATTAATTATTACTATTTGACTGGATTTGAAAGTGCCTCATTATTTCCCTAAGGGTAATTGCAAATATGGAGAGCCTGTAAAGTACAACCTCTATGATAAATACATGTAAGTTTGATTCTATAGCAATGGCCTCTGGTCAAATTATGGAAGAAAATCTCCAAGTAAGATCAGAGAAAGACAGGAAAAGAGCCTATTTTTTTTCTCTGGTCTTACTTGGAGGTATTCTTCCGTGGTTGTCTCTGGATTTTCCTCCGCTTCTTTGGCCTTACTTGGAGATGATGGAAGAAGCAAGAGTGAATAAGTACGCAAAATTAGAACGGCAAAGAAGGTTTCCTATTAGGAGAAGCAGCCTTTTACAGCAAACTGCACTCGTAAAGGCTTAAGGAATCGATTTATTCAAACTTATACATTGAGTATATATATATTCTTACAAATGTGCGACTTAGACGATAGGAGAATCAGAGAAAAGAACATATAAGGGGATGGAAACGTGGTGCTACAGAAGAATTCTAAAAATAAAATTAATACATAAAATACCAAATGAATACATACTTAGGAGAGAGGGTGAGGAGAGAAGCCTATGGAGGGCACTTATTAGAAGGAGAGGAAAATTGATTGGACATATCTTGAGGCCTTACAAAACTCTTACGATGTGAAATCAACAGCAGCAGTACTGAAGACACAGAAGAAGACCAAAGCAGTTAGAAAAGGGTCTTGGAATATGTTATGGCAGTTGAGGATCGGAAAATTCGAAAATATACAGCGAAACATGTAGGAAATATAGATATTTCTGAGCTGTGTAATTGTGAGATGGAAGGATAGCGGAAATTACTAGAGTAATAGTTAAAGATTAGTGTACAGCGGAGGGGATGAGAGCTAGCGAGGGGTGGTAATAATATTGCAAAGCAATAGGGAAAAGCGTGGCAAACATAGAGCAAGTGACTGATTTAATATTGTTAATAGTAGTAAGAACTGGTCCAACGAATTTGGTCAATGTTCAGGCCTACCTGCCACCGAGTAATCATAGAGAGTAAGTTGACGCGGTATACGGTCAATTAGAGAACATTATTGCGGGTATTCCTGGTGGGAAATATTTGATAGTGACGGGGGATTAGAACACGAAAAAGGCCAAGGAAGAGGTACGATATGGAGGAAGGAATCACAGTGGGGCTAAAGCAATAGATTTCAGCAGAAGATATGGCTTTATGGTAACGAACACTTGGTTTAAAGACCACTCCGCCTACGTAAAGGAAAATTCTCGGGGATTATGGAAAGATGTCAGTTAAACTATATTTATATATACCTGTAAATTATTATTAGGCTCAAGTTTAGGATTAGGGTGATTAATTTATATTGTTTCCTGAGAGCGGATGAGAATTTAGGTCAAAATGTAGCAATACGTATTCTGAGGAATAGCAGTTTACTGAAGATTATAGTTGAAGGAAATATGGAGGGAAGAATGACAGCGTAATACCTTATATGAACTACTAGAAGCAGGAGATGGAAAATGTCAGTACAAGGGGCTGTGATAGAGTGAAGAGTTAGATAGATAACAGGATAGTTTGGAGTGCTACCGCAAACCAATTATCGGATTGATAAACCGTTTTGATGAAGGAAGAGTTCAACTACTCTACATGCCAGCAGTGCCTTGAGTGTCATCCAGTGAGAGTAGAATAAGATATGGATATCCTTGTAACTCAACAAATCTAAGTTTTAAAAAGCATGAACGACGGGTCTTATCAAATAATTGGCTTGGTACTCACATATGTTCAATGTTATTGTTTTAGTCTCATCCTATCAAACTAAAGACATTTTCTTCAGTTTTGTTCTGATAGAGTAACGTTTTCTTTGAAAAAATTGCTGATTGAAACTGAGCTCCACTGCTCACTTCATGATTCTATGATTCCCTTCCTGGTCGGTTGTGTTTTAATTTTTTTATTATGTGAGGCCTTAATGCTCTGCGTAATTTATTTAGGTAAGACATAGATTCCTGGAGTTCAAAGAAAATGCTCAGGGAGACAAAGTGAAAAAAACACTTTTTTACCCAGAAATATTTTATTTTTAAGAGAGAATTCCGTGAACCTTCCTCATTTTACTCACTTGAGACTACCGCTAAGCCGGTCAATTTTGCCTAATGATCTCCTCATAAGAGCGTTTTTATATTATGAGAAATTGACAAAATTCGCATTGCGATAAATTATTACAGTAGACTTATTTGAAGCACAGGTTCATTCACAGCACCAGTTCGCGATTTTCTGTCAAGAATCCAGTCAAATATGTTGCCTCAATTCCATTTGAGATAAAAAAATTACGAATAAATATGAGTAGATACTCATTAAAAAATAATTAAATTGACTTCAGGAGACATCTTAATATTCTAAGCTTCTCTAATCGAAACGACTTTTATTTTTTTCCTTCTTACTGCTACCCATTATATTTTTATTGACTTTCCCAGGGTGTTTTCGAATTTGCTCTTTTTACTCGTAAGTTTGTGCTCTCTCAGCCAGGGTGTCCAGGTCCATGACTAACTCATTTACTTCATTGATTGTTTGATATTCATCCATGAACACGGTAGTCGACCTATATTATTGGCGCGTTCGGACGCTTCTCTGCCAAATCGAGACTCGTGAGACCATTTCATCACAGGTTGATGTAACGGGACATCTTCTCCCAAAAATTCACACCAGTCGTGTCTCGATGAGTTTTCAGGCACCGAAATATTTTTTCCTTAGGGAATCATATATACGATTTTCATTATTTTCTAATTTGAGAAACTTCTGAGACATTCCCTATGCGCTATTATTGGTAGTAGTTTTGAGGGGAGGCGACCGACAGTTAAGGTCATTTGCGCCATAGAGGATGGACAGGAAAGGATGAAGGGTGGAGAGAAACCCGGCGTCGGCATTAGCCTGCTCTTTACGAAAGGCGCCAAGGGGTCCGCGGTTTAACGTCCCATCCGACGGACGGCGTACTCACTCAAAGTGCCCTCCACAAAGCACCTCAAGTAGGGATCGAGATACCTCTGAAAAATATTCAACACCGCCGGGATTTGAACCCGCGTCCTCAGGGTGGGAAGCCAGTACGTTAGCCCCCGCACCATCTCGATTCCCTGCGCTATTATTAATATGTGAAATAGGATGTACGGAATCAAATTCACATGCAATGAGAAATATATGTGAACATGTGTTCATGTATGCACATATACATGAATACGTATATAAGAATACACACATTCAAACACGAAAATACCCGCTATATAGCGAACAAATATTCATTCACATGGATATATATACATATATATATATACATATATACATATATATATATATATATATATATATATATATATATATATATATATATATATATATATATATATATTAGGAAAAGGGATAGGAAATCGTATAAAAGACAAACAGGAGAGGTGGCTGTGTGCCTATATATATATATATATATATATATAGGCCTATATATATATATAGGCACACAGCCTATATATATATAGGCCAGCCTATATATATATATATACTAATACTATATATACAGAAACAGATATAAGGAAAAGGGATAGGAACACATAAAGGACGAACACAATAAAGGTGGGGAAGGCGGAATCGAACGGATCGCAAGAGTAAAAATATTTCCTTGACCGGGACTCGAACCACGGATCTTTCCACTTGCCGGGCGGATGCTATTAACCACTTGAGCTATCGAGGAAACATAATTTACCATGAGATCCGTGGGTTTAATATGCCGCCAAGCGCCCCGATTCTTTAGCCAAGAGATGGCGTCAGGGGACTGTTTCACCCACCAAAGGAGAAATAGACAATACACAAGAGGAAAGGAGAGTGGTTTAGAATTCATACAACATCATACAGGAAAGGAACAGTGCGTTTCGTGGCACGCATAGCCAGAAGAAAGAGATGAGCCACATTGGCCAAATACACATTCAAACACGAAATCCCGCCAAACGGCGAATAAATACTCATATATACAGAAACAGATATAAGGAAAAGGGATAGGAACACACATAAAGGACGAACACAATAAAGGTGGGGAAGGCGGAATCGAACGGATCACAAGAGTAAAAATATATATATAAAATGTATATATATATACATATATATATATGTGTATATATATGTATATATATATGTATATATGTATATATATACGTATATATATATGTATATATATATATGTATATACATATATATATATATATATATATGTATATATATGTATATACATATATATATATGTATATATATATGTATATACATATATATATATATATATATATATATATATATATATATGTATATATATGTATATACATATATATATGTATATACATATATATATGTATATATATATGTATATACATATATATATATATATATATATATATGTATATATATGTATAATATATATATTTTTATATATATATATTTTATATACGAGGTCTGTTCAAAAGATATCGCGACTTTTGTATTTTTCAAAAATCATTTATTTATTCATGAATTTCTATTTTGTCCCCCTCTAAGTAATCCCCATTAGATATTATACGATACACTTGAGCAATCGCTTTTTCCAATCCTCGAAGCACTTCAATAAAACATTTTTTGTGATCTTGTTCACCTCCTCCTTCGATGCAATCTTTATCTCGTCAATCGTAGCGTATCGTCGTCCTTTCATGGGCCTCTTCAGTTTCGGGAACAAGAAAAAGACACTGGAGGGACAGATCTGGGGAAAAGGGTGGCTACGGCATCATTATTGTGCTGTTTTTGGCCAAAAATTCGTGCACAAGTAACGATGTGTGAGCAGGGGCGTTGTAATGGTGCAAAAGGATATCTCTGTTCTTCCAGAAATCCAGGTGTTTGTGGCGGATTGCTTCGCGCAAATTGCGCGTCACTTGCAGGTAATGTTCCTTATTTACCGTTCTACCCTGTTGCAAGAACTCATGATGCATCAGGCTCCTGAAATTAAAGAAAACTGTAAGCAAAACGTTCACATTCGACCGAACTTGGCGCGCTTTTTTCGTTCTTGGCTCGTGCTGCAGCTTCCATTTGGATGACTGAGCTTTAGTTTCCACGACATAACCATAAACCTATGATTTGTCACCTCTGAAGCAAATTTGGGTCATCGCGGACCTCATTATCAATGTTAATGTGTGGCCATTTTTGGTCGAAATTGAGCAATATTGGTTAGAATTTCGCGGCGGCCGAATCATGCCCAAATCATTGGTAACAATCGAATGGCACGAGCCAATCGATGCGTTTAGATCCTCAGTAACTTCTCTGACGATGATTCGACGATTGGACAATGCTATTTTCTTCACTTGATCAATGTTTTCGTCTGTCATTGTGCTCGGGCGTCCGGCACACTCTTCGTCGTTCACATCTTCTCGGCCCTCTGAGAACATTTTGTGCCACCAATAAACGTTGCTTCGATCCAATGTAGCTTCTCCATATGCCACAGTCAACATTTGTGTTTTCACAAAAAATTTGATACAGATCCTCTATACCATTTTTTGGAACAGGCAAAAATCGAAGACAAGCCAAGATACGTCAAAGCAAAACAGCTGTCAACAATTAACTGAACATTCAAAATGGCCGAACTTTTCGGCATAAGTGAGAGACTTAAGTATCAACATAACGTCACAAAAAAATCGAAAATCAAATATATTCAACCAACGAAAATGCAAAATTCGCGATACTTTTTGAACAGACCTCGTTTATATAAATATGTACATATATTATCTCGTGGATGAAGGGATGAAGGGAGGAAGAAAGTACTCAGAGATGAAGAGGGACCTGATATAGAGTAGGATGATGGATTTTTTTTGTTTTGTTAGGAATAATAAAATGCTTGTTTGGTAGTTGTGTCCATCCAAAAACCTACCTTAACCGGTAGATTACCTTAAAAAAAATATTATCTCGAAGAAAAAATATTTTTGTTGATAGTATGGTTATTCTTGTGTGACTGGCTCACTGCATAGTCGTATATCACTAGATACTTGTGTGAATACACAATAATCTTTTCCACTAAAGCGCTCAAAAACAACTGTTTATCCTAAGTAATTAATCTTCGAAACAATTGGCATTATTAGGTAATATTTCCACATCATAGCTTAATTAATCAACCTACTAATTCCTTTGCTTGATATGGGTGAACTAGTCTTTCTTCTAGATGACAAAGTCGAAACCATAAAATGAACATGTCCTTGATCTGCACAAATATAAGGGTTATGTTACTATCTAAATGTAGTAGCTTTACTTCCATTCAAGCAAATTGAATCTCTGGATTGAAATATTGTTATGCCTGATGTTGTATTTTGATAATTGCTAAAAATTATTTTTTTAAATCCGAAAATTGGAATCCTACATCATAAATTGACCCGACCGACCACGGTAATTGAATTTTTCGGTCTGAGTTCACTCTCCTAAAATTGCCACTGAATGGAAAATCTGACGCGTTTAATTACCCAAAGAAAGGAGACTCCATGTTAACGATTCCTGGTTCTTGGAAGCGCTCTCAATTCCTCATTTGGCCTATTTATTGATTTCTCTGCTGGTCACGTTCGTTAGCCTCTCGTCCCAAACTGTACAATCTTTGGTCATTAGTCTCATTGGCTCATACTTGCATCCCTCGTCCTTTCTGAGCCACTTATCTATAAACCATTTGCTCTGTGAATTCATTCCTGATTCCTATTGCATTTTGTGTCTACTTCATGACAAGGGCATACATTTTCATTCATGCAATTAGGTAATCATGTTACTCTCGGTGTTATGAGGAACTCTTTGGGCGAATTTTGTCTTTTGAAACAATACCCTGGACAAATTCATAGTTCAGAGAATAAAATTAAAATTTCTTCATATTTGTCCACGAATGAATTTAAGCGTTGAACTTGACCTCTTTGAACTTTGCCATGATGTGGGCCAGCACGATTACATTGGGACAATATATGCACGGTGGTTCAACGGAACATGTTGCTTATTCATAGTCCTTCAAAATTCACAGTATATGAGTACCTATTGGTAGCTTGTCTGGCTTAACTACCCCACTGGATGTAAAGGGATTCCAGTTCACAACTCGGTCAGCTAATATGATACGACCGTCAAGGTACGATATTGTTTAAGCTGTAAATGGTTTTTTTGTAGCTAAATTTTTTGCATCAATACTTATGAGCATTGTATTGCAGAACGTTCAAGATATTCTGGGCGGAGATACTGACGAATGAAACGCTTGGGAAAGTGAGGGAGGAGCGGTCCAATGGGAGAATTCACTAAGAGAACAGGACGCTTTGATTGGTCATTTGCTATGTTATGAGCGGTTGACGATCATTTTACTGGAAGGGATGATAGAAGGAAAAATCTGCAAAAGAAGTAAATAGCATATTAGATGCAGAGGGCCGAATAGTTGCATGGAGGACAATTACCCACCTGCCCTGATGTATAGATAATTACGGAATAATAAGCAATAAATATTACAATAATTGTGCATTTAGTCACGGCCCTCGGGACTAGTTTGTTTCTCGGACCAACTTCCTCCTTCCCCCGGATCAGGACGTAACTCTTGAGAGGGGCAAGATAAAAATCCACTTTGGGAAAAGTCCGTAATTCTTCGGACGTCCACCCCCGAAACTACTCGGGTCTGGCCGTCTCCGGTTCCAGGTGGCTCGCGGAGGCAAACATTCCCAAGCGAGACGGATTACTTCCCCCAAAACTGGGAGCACGAGGGAATCTTGCCACTCTTGCGCAAAGAGGTTCTCGAGAGAGTCTCGCTTTTTTCCTTGCGTCTTTAGCACTCGCGTATCCCGTCACGAAGCTACCAAAGGTGACTATTTATTGATGTGGACAAACATCTGAAGTTCCCTCCCCCCGTCGAATCTTCCAATAAAAAAGGTTACATCCGGGGTTTTTTGAACCTTACAGATTTTGGATGGAACTGGTTCTTACCTAAATTGAAGCTTTTCCATTTCAGATAGTTATTACTAGCGGAAATAAAATGATTTGACGAAAAGGAGTCTTTTCCAGCAACCGAAATTTATTTTCATTTGTTTGTAAAAACGTCACCTTTGGAGTTAGAGAAACAATGCTGGAGTTTTAGCATTATTAAACAATATTTCGATTGGGCAATAAGAAGTCCTTTCATGTAGTAAATCCACGGCCATTTAAAGCAGTGCCTAGAGGCAAGATTGAAGGAATGTAATGAAATATTAGTGTTCCTATGAGGGGATGATTATTCTAGTTTCTGTATAGAAGGGAATATATATACTATATGTACATATGTATATGAATATATATATATATATATATATATGTATATATGTCTATATATATATATGTGTGTATATATATGTATTCTATATGTGTGTATGTATATATATATATATATATATATATATATATATATATATATATATATATATATATATAGAGTCTCTCTTGAAGAAGGCCTCTGAGAGGGCCGAAAGCTCGAACATTTCACCGTGTGTGTCCTTTTAAATGTTGCTATTCTATTCTATTTGTGTTATATTGTATCAGCCCATTGTATATGTATATATATATATTTATAAATTTTGTTCACGAGAACAATTTAATGCTATCATTTAAAGTAAAGTGGTCGCAATTAGTCATTGTAAAAAAAAAGGATTTGGTATAATACAAATAAGTTAAAAACAATTTTAATGCATTCAAGGAGTTTTGTTTGTTTGTTTTCTATCCTCGAAATTTCCATGAGAATCCTAAAGTGATTCAAATTTGCGACACTTAAAACCTTCTATATCTCCGTTATTTAGTGCTTTCTGTCCAAGTTTTATGATTTAGTACGTGTACACCTTCGCAATACCCCGCAAGCCACCGAATAATGCTCTATAATTAATACTTCCCAGCACGCTCACAAGAAAGGCCGTGTTGCAGGTCGTGCCAGGGCACCAGCCATGCATGCGGAAATAATAATTCATACATGCATTAGGATATATATTAGCTAATGCATAAAAAGACTGGTTCACATGCATGTCTATATATGTCGTGGAATAATTATTGTGTTAGACTGCTTGCCAATCACATGGCCAAGGTATACTTCAATATCCAATTTTAAAATTTTTCATGCCTATCACGTGCGAAACCCGCGATACCTATTTTATTTTGCGAAGAAATTGAAATGTTGCACGATTATCAAGTTTTTGCAAGCCAAGTCAACGATAACCATAAAAGACACTAAGTATTTTTCCCTCGACCATAATATAAAAATTATTTATTTTATTTATTTATTTATACACCCTGCAAGCCACCACTAGGGTGTGAAGCAGGGGGTGAATACACACCAGAATAATTTTTACCCGAACCTAACCCCATCGTAATCGGACAATGTTATTATGATTCCTTATCGTTCGTGGTTAAAATAACATCTTAAACCTGTTCTAAATTTTCAATCTGTTTTACTCTTAATATCTCTAATTTTATTGACTGGATCACTCCTATCGTAGTATGATGGGGGTAATAACACATTTTGACCATTGCTGCTAAAGAGACGCCCTTCCAATTAATGCAAGAGCTTCAATCTGCAATTTAACCTTCCTTCCGTGATTGATTCTCAGTCTAGCTGCTCTAATATTTTGAATACGCTACTAAGTTTATCATGCAACGTTTTAAATATCTAGCTCCTCTACACTACACGCGATCGAATTCGGCAATTAATCCTACTTCGTGAGGATCCCATATACTTACAGCATACTATAACGAGGCCTAACCAGGGACAAGTAACATTTCTCTTTGACCTTTTCATCGCATTTACCTAGCACCCTTCTAATAAATCCCAATTTTAAGTAAGCTTGTCCACATATTCCTCGAATGTGTTTCATCCAGGAGATATCGTGAGTGAGAGTAACGCCTAGGTATTTAATTGAGTCTACTCATTCCAATTGGGTGTTCCCAATGTAGTAGGCGTTCAGGAGGGAATTTCTCTTTTCCAAAAAATTATGATTACGCACTTTTTTAAGTTAAATTATGATTGCCAAGTGTCGCATCAGCATTGTATAGTATTAAGGTCATCTGATAAAGCTTCTGTATCCTCAAGATCATGGGTATCTCGGAAACCACTGAAAAATACAGCCATACGGTTTCCTCATCTGTTTATTTAATCTTTTGCGATTATTACTGCTCTATAATACTATTGCAGAGCTTTTAAATATATATATTTCCATTTCATTTTAGGTTATAATATCAAAGTGCATGTGCAGTATGCCGATTGCTGTAGGATCTCAACGGAGGATTACATAAATTTAACCTTTTCACGATTAAGACTTTATTTGACATTTGGCATTGGTACAAGAAAAAAAATAAAACTACTGTAGGCCATCACTAATATGGATTAGATTTAGATATCCATAGAGAGTATCCAAGTGGTCATAAAATAGTTCGTATGCGGTTAAATTTGTTTTTCTTCATTGAAAACCGGTACAACATATAACCAGTTATAGATGCCTCTTCTTCAGAACCACATCAGAATTGATACGCTGGAGTTATTTATTAGTTTTGGATGCGTTGCCTTCATACATTGATGTTTCCAATGCAAACGGACTTACCGGGAACGCGGAACCCGAGCGCTAATCGCGCTCAACTCCAGAAGCGCTCTCGGAAGAGGTCACGTGATTAGACATTCGGTCGAGGATTAGCGTGTAAGCGCGCTCGAATCGATTGTGCGCTGCGCAATGCAAAGCGAGGGCATGTTTACGTCTTTGTGTGCGCGCCTCCCGGGATGAATAGCGTGACCAGGGAGAGAGTAATTGGCGGGAAGTTTTTCCTATCGCACTTCCGCGAATTTTACACCAGCAAAGAAACTAGTCCCAACCATGCACGAACAAGGCAATACTACCTTGATCAAAAAGTTCCCGGAATAACCACCGTGTGGCGCTCCCATCGTTCCGATTTGAGTTCTGTTTTTTTTGTTAAATTGGTACATCTGTTGTTGATATTCCCTTTAAATCTTAGTGTCATAACTTGACATTTGCAAAAGTTACGTAGCCAAGAGTACATCTATCTCTGTGTGTGTTGGCGATTTTTTACAATTTCAGAAATGGATTTAAATTTGCAACAACGAACTTGTATTAAATTTTGCGTAAAAAACGGATTTAGTGGCGCACGGACGTTGGAAATGTTGGAAAAGTGTTTCGGCAACGATTCTCTAAAAAAAACGGTCGTTTACCAGTGGCACGAGCGTTTCAGAAGTGGTCGTGAGTCAATCAAAGATGATGAACGCAGTGGCAGACCATCGACATCGAAAGTCGGTGAAAAAATTGATAAAGTAAAAGAAATGTTGGTCAATAACCGCAAATTAACCATCAGAGAAATAGCGGAGGACTTGAACATTGCCTATGGATCCGCCCAAGACATTGTGGTTAATGATTTGGGTTTCCGTCGCTCCAGCAGCAAAGATGGTGCCAAAAGACCTCAATTTCATGCAAAAAAGAGACCGTGTTGACGTCGCAAAAGACATGATTTGCGAGGCTGAATCCGATCCCACATTCATCAAAAGGATCATTACTGGAGACGAGACGTGGGTTTATGAGTACGACACGCAATCCAGACATCAGGCAAGTGAATGGCATTCACCAAATGAGCCGAGACCAAAAAAACCACGTCGTTTTCAGTCAAAAAAGAAGGCAATGCTGACGGTTTTCATGGATTACAACGGTGTAGTGCATCATGAATTTTTGCCAGAAGGCCAGGCAGTAAACAAAGAGTATTATTTGGGCGTTATGAGACGTTTGCGTGAAGCAATTCGCCGAAAGAGACCAGAAATGTGGGCAGAAAACTCGTGGATTTTGCACCATGATAACGCACCGTCGCACAGTGCTATCATTATTCGTAATTTTTTGACGAAAAATGCAACAAATACCATCCAACAGCCACCGAATTCACCTGATTTGGCTCCCTGTGACTTCTTTCTGTTCAATCGAGTTAAAAAACCATTACGGGGAACGCGTTTTAGCAGCCGAGAGGAAGTAATGGAAAAATCGCAGGAAGCACTGATGGACATACCGAAAACCGACCGTAACTTTTGCAAATGTCAAGTTATGACACTAAGATTTAAAGGGAATATCAACAACAGATGTACCAATTTAACAAAAAAAACAGAGCTCAAATCGGAACGATGGGAGCGCCACACGGTGGTTATTCCGGGAACTTTTTGATCAAGGTAGTATTAATCGAAGGTATTTGATAGTCAGCCAGGATAGTAAACTCAGTTGAGTGCATTGAAAGGTCAGTGCGATAGGTATGGGATGAGAATACGTGAAAATAAAACAAATATTATGCGGTTTTCAAGGAAGAGAAAGGCTAGGTGAAACGTTAAAGTAGGAGGGTAAAAACTGAGCAGATGGGAAAGTTAAACTATTCCGGAAGAGCTATGACCAAAATGAGCTGAGTAGTGGAGACAAAATTGCAAAATTGCCCTAGGCAAGGAAGCTTTCACAAGTAGGAGGGAATTGATGATGGGAACTATGAGAAATGATGCTAAAGAAAGACTTATCAAAACTTTGACTTGGAGCTTAGTCATGGACGGCGCGGAAACATTATCATTGAAGCAGGATAGTATGCGTAGATTGGAGGCTTTTGAAAGGTGGGTGTAGAGAAGGAGGGCAAAGGTTAAGAGGACAGAACGAGAAAGTGCTAGAGATGACAGAATATTGTGGGGGAAATCTAAAGGAGGCAGAGTAGATGGATCAGAGCGTTTTGATTGCCATTAAGATGTTGACGACTCTTATAGAGGGGAGAATGTTAGGCAAACGAAGAAAGAGAAGGGATAAGATAGGGACAATATGATTATAAAGTGGGCTGCTCCGCCTATACCTGCTGACTACCCTCTCTTCGCTCACTCTTCCATCACTCATTCTAAGGAAGAAAAAATCATACTTGTATAATAATGAACCCAAGAAAAACTCAATAAATATTGAAATGAGGACAGGGGAATGAAAATATTAGGTAAATGTGGGTGGAGGTTGAGAGCGGGAGAGAAAAAGCAGCAAAGGGAACAATAGATATAGTAGATAAAGGAGAATTAGGAAACCATAGGTGAAGGGAGAGTTGTTTAAAGAACTCGAATGAAAGGAGAAAACAGAAGAACGTAATTACAGAGATTTGAAGGAGAATGTACAGAGTGTGTTTCAATAAACCTAGACGAGCTAAATAATAAGGTCAAGGAAATATGATGGAAAGATCAGTGCAAGAATACGGAGGAATTTCAGATGCAAGGAAAAGTAGAAGTGAAACATAAGAAGGTAAGGGTAGTTCCAGGATGTAGCAAGGAAAAAACTATACCAACCGTAAGGTATAAGACAGGCAAGTAATAAATAGAGCTATAAGATAATTTGGGATGTGGATAAAATACACAGCATAGCTTTATGTTTATGATATCAGACCGGCCGCTCGATTTAAAAAAAAGAATGGGGATACCTTGTAGACGACGATAGACTGGGTCCAGGGATACTAAATAGAGGGATAGAAAAAGAGAGGGGGAAGAAGTCGAACAAGGGGGTGGAAGCAGATAATATTTCCATAGAATTATCTGTAGTTGGAGGAAAATGGAAGGAACGGTTAATTAGACTTTAGACGGAGTATTTATGACGAAGTAATATGGCCAGAAGATATCCCTAAGTTAAATTTGATATTGACTCTGAAAAAATATGTGAGGGCTATAGGGCGCTAAGGATGCAGCAAAGGTAATAGCTCTAAGGGACATTAATTGAAGGATATAAAATATTGAAAAAACTAGCTCGGCTGAGGGAAGGATGCGAAGACTGCAAGAAGAATGTGTTTAGCTTCATGAATACGTTGGTAGTGCAGAAATTGAAACTTGACTAGTTTTTGACGCAGTTTTACGACTCAGTTTTGACACTTAACTTAAGCAGAGAACCACTATTGGCGCAAAGTTACTCCTTGACTAATGTATCGTAATTAAAGTTTCATAATCGAGAATATCCAAAAAATGGACTAATAAAACTTAGAAATTTATTCGTTTCAAATACTGAAGTATTTTTACAACTGGGTATCAGCTAATCTGAATTTTAATTCTGAATATAAGTTTCCCCCAGTTGCTGATAAACAGATAGTTTTTGCCGCCAAATTCCCCAGTTCTCCCGATATTTTGATATTATAGCTTATATACAAGGACTATTTTTTAAGTTAGGTCCCTTTGGTCATAAGAAAATGTACATATATTTTTCGATGGAAAAATTTACATGGACGTTTTCAGTTTTCTAAAAACCTACTCCCCTTTTCTGCATAATCGCCTTTCACTTCTAAGCACTTTTCGTAACGCTAAGTCAGCTTCTTTAATCCATCAGAGTAGAAATTAGCCGCCTGGGAATCGAACTAGTGGACAAAGGCGGTCTTGAGTTTCTTGTCGTCTTCAAACCGTTGTCCACCAAGCCACTTTTTCAAGTCCAAGAAGAGGAAATAGTCACTACGTGCAAGGTGAGGACCGAGGAAAGCGGTCCAAAAATGCTCGTCCCCTCAACATTCTTTCATCATTGTTTTTGTCAGTAAGCATTTCCAGTACTCACCTTGTATAATAATAGTGAAATCCGAGCTTTTCCGTAATAACCTTGTAAATACTGGTGAGTCTAAAAAGAGGAAATTTATCAACCAGGGCACTAATCGTCAATCGTCGATCTGATCGTAGTTCTTGGTCCACTTGTTGAGCGATTGAATCGGTCTGGATATTGGGCCTGCCACCCCACTTTTCATCATTGAAAATTTGCTCGGTCGTTTTTGAAGTATCGGCATCATTTATAACCTTTCCTTCAATATAAGAAAACGGCTCTTACTTTTCGAATGTACCTCGTAATTTGCATTATTTCCATTAACACGTTTCTAGCGATACAGTTTATTTTATATGGCTTCATACAATGTGCATAATCAAGGCTACCGAGTTTGTTCTAGAATTATCTTGTCCTGATAAATAACTATAATAGAATTTGTTGTCTCAGGCGTAACTTTGTGGAATTTGCATAACATATTGAAATGTAATGAAATAAATAAATAAAATTAAATGTGCCTTTTACAGTCGTTCATGCCTTAAGAACCTGATCTCTCACACTAAAGACAAAGTCCCCGAAAACGAGAGGAGTGGAGTGTATGAGTTAAAGTGCTCGGATTGTAGCACAAAGTATATTGGACAAACAGGACGGAAATTTAAAGAAAGGATTAAAGAACACCAAACATGTGTAAAAAATAAGAACATAACATCCCTCTTTGCAAAACACCTCATCGAAAGTGATCACAAAAGTGACTTTGTGACAAAAATTATTCATTTTGAAGAAAAAGGTCAAAGGCTCGATGCTTTGGAGCAGTTAGAAATTTTGAAATGTGTCCGTTGGAAAGATGATCTTGCCAACGAAATTTTGTATCCCTCCCACTCCCCACTCCTAGACCTACCACTCTTCTAAATCAAAAATGTAATTCTCTTTTCTTCCCAGCTACATTGTAACCTTTTTTACCCCTCCGACCTCCCTCTCTGACCAACCCCCCCCTCCTATGATCAGAAGGTATATATAGCCAGCGTGCTTCTATGAGGACCACCTGATGATGACGTTCAACGTCGAAACCTGGGTCGTGTGTTTTTTAAATAAAGTGTGTGGAATTACAAAGTCAATTATTTCATTACATTTCAAACTATAATAGCTTTATTATTTGTAATTCACCGATGGGGATAGGTTTTGGATGGGTAAACTAACTAATCACCGTTGGCTAACCATGCCTCATTCAGACCTACCTGACCTGATACCCTACACAGCGCTTCTTTTTTTGACATTAATTTACTCTATTCGACGCCTTTTTGAAATCTACCAAGCAAGAAAGAACACCCATAGTTATATCCTAGATTTTTCTTTATTGATGATCATATATCTATAGAATTACTCGTGCCTCTCTCCTGGATCCGAATTACCTATCCTATAATTCAATTAATTATAATGACCTGTGTTCAAATATTCTATTCCAGAGACATTTTGGAAACAAAAGTACACCGCAACCGTGAACTACCTGACTGTTGTTCACGGTATATTTTTGAATCGCGTATCTGTAGTTAAAATTTTCATGCGTGTTCTTAAATTGTTATCAGTGCGATTGTTTTCTGGTAGTGGAAGGAAGGTGTAAATCCGGAGTATTCGGCCCTGGAGGAGATTTAAAAGATAAAAGAGACGGAAAAGAGGTAGAAAAAATTTTTGCTGCACTAATTCCAATCAGTCAATGAAAAACTGGGAAAATAGATGTGCTTATGTATTTTACTCTCTCGTACTTTCACGGCAATGTTAAATCTGTTTTTATATTCTGGTTATTATACGAATTTAATAATTTTTGAGAAATACGTTAAGAGTATATTTGAATATTTATGAAAGGAACAAACTTATGGCGATATTAGCTCCTAAAACCACTGAAGACTATTATTTTTAAGAGTAACATGCCTATTGGTGGTTATGAGTCTCTAAATATTGTTAGATGGATAGGGATTTAACTAGATAAACATTGCAATTACTGTTTTATTTTGCTCAATTATTTCTTATGTAGATGTTTTGAATGATAGCATTTATTATTACTAAATGCTTCAGGAGAAAAATAAAAATACCTCCTACATAAGGAATCAAATATTTATAATGCCAGTTAATTTTTTTTTAATGTTCAATTTATCATTGCAGTTTGGACATGCCCATGATAACGTGGGTATCGGTATTCCCGGTTGATAGATTTATCTCTGCTTGTGCGACACAGTTATCCGATCACTGATAGTAATAATTGCTTTACTCAGGTTTCCACTAACTGTATGACGAATTTCTTTATTGATAATAAAGAAGGTATTTCCTCTGTCAAATTTTTATTCTCTAGAGATAACTTATTCTCATTGGTTAAAGCCTCTGTAAAGAGAACCCTGGTGAATAACTGACATGAAAATTTTCATAATATATTGCTATTATTAATCCGTATGGTTTTAGTATTTCTTATTACTATAGGTATATAATGACAATAGACTCGATTTGAATATTTTGTATGTGAAATCCTACATACATTTCAGCTAATTTGCATACTCCTTGGTTTATAGATTAAGTGACTCAGTGTGCTTTGCTATTATTTCTTTTAATTATGTTTGCACTTATTAATGACAATGCATTGATTGTCAGCGTGTTGATGCCAAATCGCTAACTTCACATACTTCATCTGTATTACCTGGTTTATGGCTTGTTTTACCAACGTGGTTTGAGTTTATCACGTAAGATTGTGGGTAAAGATAAATTATTTATACTAATTGTCATGGTTTGCCGCAAAAACTATGAACTGACTTCTAATCTCGTGTTTAATAAAATCCGAGATCGTTTTTGTAATATTTTCGTGGTACCTTTTGTTCTATAAACGGCACAATGAGTTAAGATGTACTGATAATTGATGGTTAGTGTTGACATTAACTTGGGTATGTTAGTATTGATCAGGATATGAAAATTAATAGTAAGTCAAGTAGACCGTTAAGCCCACGGGCAGGATGCGTCCCTGTAACTGCTTTCCTCCAGTCTAGTGGCCTAATGACATTTGATTGTTTTCAGTTCCTTCCTCAGTCTATCCCCCCTCAAAGTAAAATCTGCGGCATACAACGAAGAATTTCTTAACAGCTCAGCCTTTAGCACTCATTCACATGTGATTTTATTATCTTTAAGTTCAAAAATATGAATACATGTCATAAATCTCAAGGAATATTTTCAATATGGCTACTCTATGTTGAGATTATTGCTGTACACAACACTGGTTTTTCGCAGAAAATGTTTAAAATATTAATTTATACCATATCGTATCAGTTATTTTTCGTATTGTTATTTTTAAATTGTGAATATAGCTCACGTGATTTTCAATTTTATAGAAATTTATGCCGATACTAAAACTTAACCCGTCTCACAACACGTATGCGATGTCATTGTATGTAAGAATATTTTGTCACCTATCTGTTTTTCTTGTGCCTGTATGCATGTACTATATATTCATTGTAAGAGTGATCATTGGACAGACTTGACCGTTGCCACAAGGACAATTGCCTAATTGCAACGATAAATTCTTAAATAAATATTTATCTTAAAGGATTCATGCGGTGACATTTATTTCTTATTTTTTGACAGTTGTACTACACAGCGGTAAATAAGCTGTAGGTAGTATTGGTTACAACCGCCAATAGTATTCACCATCACAACACGTTGACTGACCCCACCATTTGAAAGTATTCTATCTTTTCATAGTTCAGATCGGATTTCCCTTCATTTGTCTTTGTCCCCCATTACACCTAATTCACCGTTTCTCTTTGAAAGAAAAACAAATTCCATTCCGTACCAAATTCACTCTTAAGAGTACATTTGGACGATGAGAAAAGGGAAGATGTCATTGTATCTTTCTTAAGAATGCGTTCATCGGTACTATATACGGTACATCGGTAAACGATTTCGTTTTGCAGTTTCCCGTCGTCTTAATCGACTCGAGATAATATAGCCGGGCTCAGATATCTCATTCTTATCGGATTCTTATCTCTGGCGTCCAGTTCCAATATTTGTAGAAGACACTGAATAAAGTGGCGACAGGAAAATATTGACCGTGCGAGAATTATATCTGAATAACCAATCAAAAAAAGATAAAAGTCATTAAAAAAAATAAAAGAAGCTGGTTTACATTTGTTGGTTTTCGGATTAAGTATTGGACATTAAGCGTTTTCTTTTCGAGGGGGTGAAGAGTCAAGTTTTTAAATCACGTGGTTTTCCCGAGGTGCCCTTGTTTATCAAAAAGCCCAGCAAGAGGCGTGGGGAGAGCACGAAGGGGAAAGGGTGAGGATTGTGCAAGTATTTTAATGCCCCCCCCCGAGACTCTATCCCTCGGTACTGCGCATCAGCTGCACTGGTAGAGATTAGTGGCAGTCCGAAGATGGGGCGGGTGATAGTGTTCAGCACTATGCGAAAAAATACTCGAAAATGGCATTATTTGCAACTCGCTTGGTAATTTTGGGCTTGGTCCATGGCCTTCCAATACATGCGCGAAGCATTCCTTTTAAAATAAAAAAAATATTAACAGGATCGAATCCATTTTCTAATCTTGTGTAGGATTATTAATCTGGGGGTTGGATACCAGCTCTCCAAACTATACTGTGATCTGCCAATCTCTTCAAACACTTCATCGACTCTTCTCCATCAAATCTCTTCATTCATTTTAATGAAAATTTCCATTACCGGCTTCTCGTAGTTCCTCCTTGGCCTTCCTCCGTTATTTTTTCCCGCCATGCTTACTTCAATTAAAGTCTTCAGTGAGCTACCTTGCGTCCGGTTACTTCCCTCTTCTTCTTGCAGGTATCCTTCATAAATTTCTCTCTTTACACAATCTTCAATTTACCTCTACATTAGTTCTTTTTGTTCATCTCTTTTGTTTATATAATTCTTCGATACTGAATTTTCATTATCTTAACCTTCTTAC
Source organism: Hetaerina americana (assembly GCF_022747635.1). NCBI lineage: Eukaryota > Metazoa > Arthropoda > Insecta > Odonata > Calopterygidae > Hetaerina > Hetaerina americana. The sequence goes on from NW_027287205.1 coordinate 28,847,417, forward strand.
TGTACTTTAATTTACTTTATAACACTAGGACTGTTATTAGGTGACGGTGGTGTTCTTCTTGAACTGAGTCACTTAACTATGTGTGAAGTTCACTCAACAAGGCATGGGGGCTCAGGGTAACATACTACCTTGATCAAAAAGTTCCCGGAATAACCACCGTGTGGCGCTCCCATCGTCCCGATTTGAGTTCTGTTTTTTTGTTAAATTGGTACATCTGTTGTTGATATTCCCTTTAAATCTTAGTGTCATAACTTGACATTTGCAAAAGTTACGTAGCCAAGAGTACATCTATCTCTGTGTGTGTTGGCGATTTTTTACAATTGCAGAAATGGATTTAAATTTGCAACAACGAACTTGTATTAAATTTTGCGTAAAAAACGGATTTAGTGGCGCACGGACGTTGGAAATGTTGGAAAAGTGTTTCGGCAACGATTCTCTAAAAAAAACGGTCGTTTACCAGTGGCACAAGCGGTTCAGAAGTGGTCGTGAGTCAATCGAAGATGATGAACGCAGTGGCAGACCATCGACATCGAAAGTCGGTGAAAAAATTGATAAAGTAAAAGAAATGTTGGTCAATAACCGCAAATTAACCATCAGAGAAATAGCGGAGGACTTGAACATTGCCTATGGATCCGCCCAAGACATTGTGGTTAATGATTTGGGTTTCCGTCGTGTAGCAGCAAAGTTGGTGCCAAAAGACCTCAATTTCATGCAAAAAAGAGACCGTGTTGACGTCGCAAAAGACATGATTTGCGAGGCTGAATCCGATCCCACATTCATCAAAAGGATCATTACTGGAGACGAGACGTGGGTTTATGAGTACGACACGCAATCCAGACATCAGGCAAGTGAATGGCGTTCACCAAATGAGCCGAGACCAAAAAAACCACGTCGTTTTCAGTCAAAAAAGAAGGCAATGCTGACGGTTTTCATGGATTACAACGGTGTAGTGCATCATGAATTTTTGCCAGAAGGCCAGACAGTAAACAAAGAGTATTATTTGGGCGTTATGAGACGTTTGCGTGAAGCAATTCGCCGAAAGAGACCATAAATGTGGGCAGAAAACTCGTGGATTTTGCACCATGATAACGCACCGTCGCACAGTGCTATCATTATTCGTAATTTTTTGACGAAAAATGCAACAAATACCATCCAACAGCCACCGAATTCACCTGATTTTATTTACATTACATTACTGAAATTGTTGAGTAAATTAAAACTTATCAATTTTTACTTAACATGAGGAGAGCTTCTCGAAAATATTTTCCGTTAAATACATTTAGAGTATTTCTAAAAATAAGTAATTTATTTCAGGGCAGAAAATAACATAAAATGGCTAAATATATGTAGATATTTACCAAATTGTTTCAATGGAGTCCTCAAAAAAGAAAAAAAGGACAAAAAATTTACAAGTGCTGAAGATTTGAATCGTAAAATTAAAAATCTTTTGTATTAAATGACCTGAACATAGTTTATTGATACACATTTAATTTTTATTATTTTCTATCTTCCTTTCAAAGAGTAGAATCGACAAAACTGTTAGGAGAAGGCAGGAAACGAAATCCAGAAAAGTGTGATTATCCGTGTGTATTAATAACCCCATGATAATCGTAGTTGATTATCTACTTTTCTTTCCTTCTTTCGATAGCTCCAAAAATTCTGTCTCCTCTCCCAACATACCATGCACTTCCTCGTTCGTTTCCTTTTCCATCATTTTACTTTTTCCAACCTTCTCCTTGGCCAATTTCAAAAGTCTACACCTATCATATTGCTCTCAACGAATGAGTATGAATGGAAATCCAGAAAAGTGTGATTTTCCGTGTGTATTAATAGCCCCATGATAATCGTGGTAGAGGGGAATTTTATGTCAATTGTTGGGAGAGTTGCCCAGGGAGTTGGGATTGTAAAATAAATTGGTGACCGTGGGTGGAAAGCAGTATAGAAAAGAGAGTTAGAAAACATTAAAAAGCGCATTGATAAACGTGTAATCAATTTGCTGGGCAAAATGGTGGACTAAATTCAAAACAAATTGATTAACGAATTCTATAACAAATTCTAAACAAAATCCTAGATAAGAGCCTAGACGATATCATAGATATGACTCTAGACAGGATCCTAGGTAGGATCCCAGATAAGATCTAAAACAAGAGCCGAGACAAAATCCTAGAGAATATCCGAGACAAAATCCTAAACAAACCTTCGGTCAGCACGCGGAAAACGCTCCAAGAACGGCGTAAAAATATCGGAGAACGCTGGAGAAATACCTGGACAAAATGCTAGGGAAATTCGTAGACGAACACCTGGACACATATATTGTATAATAGAGCATATAAATTTAATTAACTTTAATCCAGTATTTATATTAAATAGTCCAACAAATATTAATTGTTAATACTGTCGTTGAAAATAACAAAATTGTTGATTGATATGCAAATCTGTGCTTTTACGCTTTAATTTTTCTCCATTTAATATCCTAAGCTGTATATAATTTTTCCCAAAAATTAATCGAAAAAGACAGGTTTGGACATATTGGCCAAATATTAATATGTATAGTTTTTAATTAGTTTTCGAATTTCCACATCTGTTCACTTTCAACTTGGGGACAGGCATTCCTGAGTTCTTATAAGAACTTATTATTATAACTGTTGCTCATCACCTTTTCAACATAGTTTCCGAGTCATTAAAATTTCATAAGACGTGATTCTGGCAAAGTCATCAAGCAGAGCATGCCAAGCATCAATATTTCCTGCGCTTATCATGTGAAGATAAGAAAAATCTCTCATACGTGATCTGAAACGGCTAGAACGCATTCCAGAGTACATATCAACTCGTAAACATTGTCGTAACTGGCGATCCCACTCTTATCACGTGTTCGCTTGTATTTGGCGCGAACATCAGTCAAAAGGCGTACAGAATACTTAAAAAAAATTAATTGGCTCACGGCCGCATCATTGTGTCAGATGGATGGAACATGAGTATGATTGTTTCTAGGAAATATTGCATGGCATGCTTTCATCCAGTCCTTTCATCCCCTTTATTAGAGTGAGAAAGAATATAGTTTTGAGTTTGAGAAATTATGATTGGAGTTCTTGGCTTTAGTATTAAAATGGGGTATTTAAAGGACTACGTTAATATGCTCCTTAAAGTTTTTTTGCATACACTCATGGGAAAATAAGGAGCATAAAAATTAAAATTGATGTACAAATAAATGTTTTTGGACGACATAGTGAAGAGCGAATAAACAGAAAATGTTTTGTCTATATTGATGTAAGTGCTTTTATAACTTGCAAATGTTGCATATAGAAGTAAAATTATACGGTATTGGAAGCAGAAAAACGTATCACAGGTATTCTGCAAAGCTGCAATTAATCCACAATTCTAAAAAAAATACGAGATCGGTATAAATGGAAATGTTACAATAAAGCAGTTTGAAAAAATGGGAACAGATTTTATGGCAGATGCCTTATTAATGAAGATGATAAGCGTATAATTGAGGGTCTTGATATAAGGATTTGGAAAAGAATGGAAGTAATAGAATGGGACCCTAAAAAATTTCATAGAATGCTGGAAAACAAGGTAGGCAAGGAGAAGAATAGGAATTTCGGATGGCGTTAAGGAAGATAGGAAGTTCCGAGAGCTTAAGAATGAATTATGAGTTATTATAATGTGTGATATTGGGCTAAAGATTATTTTGCGTGTCATGTTAGCCAGAGCTTAGAAATATGAAACTGTATAGAGCCTGGGGAACGTGGCAGTGGTTAGTTCTGGCCAGGTCTGGGTTCGATTCCTTGGCACACCTCCTGGAACCCTCAGCTTCACCCAAGCTGCGTGATTTTTCGGGTATCAGAGTCTTCCTGGCAAACCACCGGTGGCACAGGAAAAGGAACTGACCCACCTTATTACACTGATGGGTGAATATCACATACCGTTGAGCTTAGCACCGTGTGAACTCTACCCTCACCCATAAAGCCAATTTTCGGGTTGATATTAGTTGTTATAGTGTCAGGGTCCATATGAAACTTATCCCAACTTGGTAGACTACTGATGATAGTAATAGGATAGCTTAACACAGTTATTACTAGTGTTTTCCGTTGAAAGTAGGTTTTGAATGGCTACAAACTAAACATTGTTACATGCTTGTCTTCATCTAACAAGGCACACCTATCTTGACCCGTCCCGTTGAAGCTATAGTATGATGAAACTATTCGGCAATAAAAACCTATCATGTTCAAACCAAAAACCTTACGTGTTTCTTCCTTTTAATTGTAATGGAACTCCACAACTTATCGGCCTAAACAACCTTTCAAAATTTTTTAAAATACCTAATCTACCATAAAGGGGGGTCTACTTTCTCATCATACGTCTTCACGTTATTTTAAGTTGAGTATGATCGATATTAAATTAACGTGTTTACCGTTGAGTTTTAAACTAAGAGTATTGGATAAAGGATGAGAAAGTATTTTTTCCTTTGTTTCCTAGGGATTGCATATTCTTCCTTTGAAGTCAGAAAAGCGCATCCTTAATTTACTCCTTAGTCTTCTACCTTGTATGTAACTATTTTCAAGGAAAGTTATCATTTCATAGGCCATTTTTTGAGGATACTAATGAAATTACAAGCCCCTTGAAATCAGACAATCTAAGTAAAGGCTAAAAGTGAGAAAGTTTCGAAAACATGTTCTGTCAGGTGCAGTGAAGAAAACGTTATACTCGTATTAGATTTACTCCCAGCAGTACGTTACATGTATGCGTGAGAGATTTAGAAGGACGAAATACTGTAGTACGTAGCTGTGAGAACCGGTTACCAATATTTTGAGACATTAGAAAACTTTTGATTTCATATTCATATAATATTTAACCCACCGAATTACGCTTTCTTGTTAACTTGTTTTACTTCCTCGGTTGACAACATTTTTTCCTAAAAATAACTGCGGATGATGCTACTACTGTTACATTAACGAGTCGTCCGCTGATGGGCAACCAAAATACAGACAATTTCACAGTGTAAAATCGTACCGGAATAAGAATCAGGGAGCCCTTGAGTGGAGTACTTCAAAAAATTCGCCGTCCAAGAGAATACCTCGATAGCTTGAACGGTAGAAACACTCGGCCCCACATCAAGGGTTTCGGGTCCTAATTTCGGGAAAGTTGAATGATTTTCATGCTCTCAAATTCCTGAATTCCCTTACTCTTCAATAATGGGTTATACAGCTATGTGTTGCTCAATATCGTAATTAAAAAATAATACATCACAGTTACATATGATGAATTCGTCGACAGTCACATTAATCTCTATTTTCCTGATTGTTAGTAGGAACAGTGGCATAATATATTCAGGTAGGTAAAAGCCTACTTACCTATACAAGCCCTGCAGTTTTATATAGGCATCTATTTCATAATAACACTACCAACATGGGTGAAAACATGTAGTGGTATGGTTATCGTGTATACCAGACATTTATTTATTAGTGCAAGTCTACAAAACAACCTTGATCTTGCATATTCCAGACGAAGGACCGTGCAAAGCCAAATCGATCCATTTGTGCATGATTGATTTTTCTGTATTTTGCATATCGGATAAAGTGCCTCACAGTTTTTGTATCCAGATGGAGATATCATCTGTGCATTCATTTAAAAATCTCCTTCGGGCACCTTGCTTCAGCGTGTGTCCTGAATTAACGATTACTTATTCTCTGATTCTCCCTTCACGCACACCTTGTTAACGGTATACTGTTGATTGACATCCAACATTGCGTCGACGATCTAAGAAAACAGAAAATTTTACTAAGGCCGCGCTCAGAAGAATATTTACACTCATATTGAGTAAATGTTCATCAGTGTTACTAATGAGCATTAATTTTATCGTTAAAAAACAGCTACTGACATTTGATTTAGAACATTTTGGTCCTGCAGTCAACGTTTTAAAGTTAGTATTAGCCGGTCTATGCCTGTTCCAGATCGAATACTGGTTGAATACTTTTTTTTTGGTTTCTTCTTAATAATTTCCCATTTATTCCAGATAAATCTTTCTTAAGTAAGACTTACTTTAATAAAAGAAGGGGCATACATTAGAGTAGTGGATTGTGGGAGATTAAAGAAAGCAACGTGAAGCTATTATTTAGTGTACAATAGGGCTCTGGTTTAATGTAAAAATCAGAGGTAAACTTCCAATATTATGATAAATAAATGCAAAACATTGACGCCTTATGCAATGATTAATGTAAGCTCAACAAAATCCTTAGGTAACCAGTCTGAAAGATTTAGGTTTAAATACACTCGATGCATCTCTATCCTTTTTTTTTAAACTTTGCTTTGATCATATCTTCAGAGATAATTTAAAAAATATAATAATTCACAAAAATCGAAAGTGAGTAATTATGAGTACTAATCATAGCATTCAACCCATATTTAGCTTTTTAAAATCACAGCTTTCATATTATCAGGTTGACCGTTGGCCACTGTTTCTGCTCTTTTCAGATACTATCTTTGAAATATTTTCATCAATGTTCTCCATAACAAATGTTACCTCATCTAACTTTGTATTATATTGAAGTTCTACTACACCATATCTCGTCTCTGAATGTACATATTTCTAAATCTACGGTCATACTTCTTTAAATATATGGGAGCCTGCGACGGAACTTCTAAATTTGGGCGCTTAGATGTTGTAAAATGTCCACTGTTGTAAAATTTCGCACACCGCTGTTTCTAGTATGAGAGGCAAATTCGCATTCACAATAGCAAAGTGACAACGTTGGAGGCAATTTTAATCGATATCTACAATCTGTCTGTGTTTATCGAAATATTAGGTAGTATAGGCCAATTTTTAGGAACATACAACGGTATCACCTACATAAAAGTCTACACTAACACTAATAAAACATTTTCTGGTGTTTCTACAGTCATTCAAGAAGTAGACTAATGGTGAAGTTTGAAATATTGTGGGAAAAGAGAGGAAGTTGCTCGATTAAATCCGAAAAAGGCAGATAAAGTGGGTGGAGAAAATATTTAAAGTTATTGGTACGTGGAATGCTATAGTATATGGGAGAATATAGGGTAACCGGATAGGAGGCAGGAAGATAGTATGAATTTTAGATAGCATGAAAATAGGTATAAGTCACGATGAAATGAAGAAATAAACTAAGCAGGGCAAAGAAAGAAGTATTTCTCACCATACTTAGGAACAAATAGCCGTTAGAGACCTTCGGAAACCTAGTTTTAAATAGTTATAATACCTTCAATAGCTATTGCTCGCTGTATAAATTCACTTAGGTTCATTTTCATTAATGCTCTCTTGTGTGTAAATGCCTCATTTGCTAAATTCATTCTAATAAATGCCCCGAGTGCTACTCCTAATTTCCTGCAAGTGCTGCCTAATTTCGTAAACTGTTACCCCTGTCTCCATTGAGTATGAAAGTGAATAATATTCCCTACAGCATTTATCCACCATATTTTCTCCGCTAATTCTAAATATTTTTTCAAAGTTCTTAATTTAAGATAACTTGGGTTTTATACTTCCGTGGGTATGACGACGAGTAAGTGAAAGTACGTGAAATTCTAAACTAACACATTTTTATTTGAACGACCGAGGTTGAAATAAGCTTAATTCACTTACCCTGTAGTTCAAATAGTGTTGTGCACGTCTGTGTTATGCATGAGGAAAATGCAATGCGTGCGTTTGGAAACTCATGCCTTATAAGATAAAAAATTGCTCCAATTTATTAATAATAAACTTTAATTTCAAAAGAAGCGCAACTTTAATTTACAGGGATCACTACGACCTTAGCCTAGAAATAGGCAAAACCTTGTCTATCAGACAATATTTCAGGATAAATTAGGCCATTTTTTACCATCCCTACAATAAAATTCATTAAATAAAGAGATTACTCATCATCACATTTTATCAGACCTGCCAATCTATCAATTTATTAACGTTTTTTTCCCACCATCTTTCATTTTGATGGATATCTAAAATATCTATAGTTCTCTTCTCTGTATGCAATTGTAAAAAACTCTCTGGCCCTTAAGATTCTAGCATTTTATGTGATATCACTTCCACAGTTCAATAGGCAGTCACCAGGTCCTCAAGAATCGGGACAAGGTGAAAACGTTTTCAATGTTGGTATTCAATGCCTGGTTGGCACTCTGGCCTCACGGAGCGGAGTTAGACAGTCACAGTTTCTCAGTCTAAGGTGTTTAGCGACCAGTGCATATCCACATAACGATTGTTTTAATCTTTCCCAACACTGAGGTGCGTTGATTATATACATACTTATGAAAATAGTAGACGTATTGTAGCAAATTTTGTCTTTTCCTTTGCCGTCAATTCGTCTGTGCAAGAATTTATTGCGATTGCGAACGAGGAATCCTTGCTTTTCCTACCAAGCAACATAACACTGTCTTAAGGATCGATTACCGTCTTTGCTAAATTTTTTAGAATTTTATTTATTTGCTCATTATGTTTACAATGGAATATAATTATGGACGGTTTATGTTCCTTTTCTGTCGTTATCACGGTTTTTTATCCAAAGATTGGTTTATAGCAGCTCTCCAATCTACATCTCGTTCTCTGTCAATTTGTTTTATTTATTCATAGCTCCTTCCACCGACATTTGTTATTACCTGCTTCTCGTAGTTCATTCCATTCCTTGATATGTATTATTTTCCTCAACGTGTCCTTCAAGTATGATTTTCAATAGGATTTATTGCTTCAGGAAGTGTTAAATTTCTATCTTCTTCTCATAAGTATCCTCCATTGATTTCTCTCTTCGCCCAATCTGAAGATGGCCAATGATTGACCACCGAAAACTGGTTTAACCACTCTTATTCCCATTTAGCCAGATGTATAGGCCCTTAATCCGATTACTCGTACTTCAGATAATAGCGTACTTGTTGCCAATGGCAGACAATGTCGCAAAACTGTATTTTGCAGTAATAAATGTTAAATTGCATGAGGTAGATAAGTTAAGACTGAAGTCAACACCGTTGCAGCATAATACGGTCCTTCAATTACGAAATGCGGTCACGCTCTAATTGAAAATTCATTTACACCCTCCTCCTCAGCTTATGTTTGCTTTAGAACACGAGCGAGATGCGCTCTCATTGGCCCATCCTTTACGACCGTTTTCCTCAAGTTCAAATGAGAGATTTTTCACAATCCGCTCGCCCAGGAACACCCTGTGCAACAGTTTCATCCTTTGGTGGCAACTACAGGACCATAATTTTTGCAATGGTTTGGCTCTGTCAGAGAGTTAATTGGAACTTATTGCCCCGCTCGAGGTCTACCTTCACTTAGTGTAAACAAAATATAGATTAGTGACGGCTTTGAAAAGTTAAAACCTCTAGAGCGAGTCAATAGTTCATATTATTTCGGCGATTTTTTCATCCCATCAGCTTAAAATTTGTGGCATTTAAAATGAGGAATACATTTTTTAAATATACATAATTTTTTATGTATATAATTTAATTCTTTCGAGATCTCGGTTAGAACGGTGGGTGTGTGATCGATGCCTTGGGTGGAATATGTGTAATAATATCGGTTACGATTGAAGATGTGAATCAATCAGTTCTGCGGGTGCTGTGATAGTTTACTATCTATCAATTTAATCGACACCACAAGAAAACGTGAAAAAACTGAAATCTTTTGATTTAAGGAAACGGATATGATTTAATAAAACGACATTTTTCTAAATAATGATCGCGGCTTGCTAACAACGGCGACTTACATATATATTTTAAACTTAATCTTAATTTACCGTTCACATTCAATTAGGTTTGTAGTTCGTCTTTTGTAAGTTATTAATCTTTGTCTGCGCGTTTCAAAAATACGTAACTGTATTGAAAATAAATGTAAATGACCATAAGATCTGAAGAGTTTGCATTTCTTTGCATAGTCCAAAACAAAATGATAAGTTCTCCAATAACCAATATACAGGGCTACGATTAAAATAAGGGTTAAAAGGGTTACCTTGATTACGAAAAAACGTATAGATTTCTTTAAAAAACAAGAGAAAATGCTGTCATTTGGGTGCCCAAGCATAGCGACACATTCGATTCTTGAGTTCAGACTCATGAAGTGCAAAATTATATCCTGTTGCACTAATTCTTAGGCATTGTATTTTTAACTCATATGTAAAACAAAATGTTTCCAGTATGTATTCAAGTGGTACCATGTGCTTTTTTAAGAACATGTTTGTTCCAAGTAAATATGGGCCCGTAAATTACTGAATGCAATAAAATAAGACGGAATATGAAACAGAATTAGTTTTGATTTATTCGAATAAGCTTCCGGTGTCTGTGATAATGAAGTGATCGGCCGTCTCTCCATCGCTTTGTTCATCAATAATATTTTTGTTAAAGTGATAATCAATATTAGGTTATTTGCCGAAGATGTGGCAATCTAACCTGGTAGGCAACGAAAAAGAGTGTGGGGTCTTTTAACCAGAACTGCCGCACAGTATATTAAGTAACTACAGATTATGAAATCTTGAAAGAAACACCAATCAATTGATTTGACACATCAATTAATTATGTATTTTAGCTATTCCAAGGGTTGATTTTGGACGATCTCTGCTAGAGACTATTTATTTCTAAGTATTTTAAGATATTCAGATATTTTCCAACTGCTAGCTGCTTTTATGCTATCGAAAAATCCCACTCTCCTGCTTCACTCTCCTACTTCCCAAAGTTCTTCCATCCATCAAAGTCTTCAATATCCCACTACCTATTAATATTTCCTTATTCAATTCCTCAGCCATTTTCAAATTCCCCCGCCAACGTCCTTTCTTCGATCACTATGCGAAACCTTAGCATTTTGTCTTCCTATCTGCTCAAATCATTTTCCCCATTCTCTACCATGCCCAAATCTCAAAAGCTTCAATTCAGTGTACCCGATATCATTTCTGTCCTTCTTGCAAATGCCTCCTTTTCACTAACGGAATTCTCCTAACGTCCAATTACAATGCCCCTTTTACTCCAAATAATACTTCCCAAGTCCTGAAGTGCTCCACCTGATCTAGTTTATTCCTTCGTCCTTGTATGTTTGATAAAGGTACATAGATCTCCGAAAAAATATGATAACAATCCATTAAAATAGATTCAATGTAAAATTTCACAAATTTCAAGTTAAACATATGCAGTTTTTATGGAATCTCAAGGCTCAAGGAGTAAAACATCCCAAGGCACACAAGTGCTTTACTTTTCTATGAATAGACTTCAAAATTTTGTCTGGGTGAAAATATAAACTCTCCTACCGTTTTGACGAAAGATATTTAACACGGTGAAATATGTTTATAATAAATTATCTAACTGCTTAGTATCTCCTCGCTAATCGACACTCAATTTCTGGTGATGGTCAAATGAGGAGGCTAGCTAATATATTATATTTCATCTCTTACGATTATTGGCAACTAACAGTGAAATCTGGAAACTTGGGGGTTTTTGCTAATAATCTACAGAAACGCCGAGCAAAATCGTCAAAACTGAGAAAAATAGCAAAGCGGTTTCGTTGGCTACATACAATTTATCCTATGATATGTATATTGGGGACATATACACCTATTAGTTTTGTTATTTGTTTATTTGCCATACTACTTCTAGAACCGCGTTGTGATAAATATGAAATGGCCATTCACTAGGCAATGCAATAATTAGCTGACGCACACATTAATTTGAATACAAATAATACTATATTTATTTCGGGTTCATTTATTCGATAAACACTCATGTATTTTGTTAAATTCTACGTGAAATTAACTTTCTTTTAAGCAACTTTCAGAATCTCCACTATAATATCAACATTGGGAAACTAGATTCAAGACCTGGGACTCATTGAACATAATTATCTGATGCGGTGTAGAGCGTTGAAATGCCAAGTTTTTCAAGGAAAATCAACTCTCTAGAGGAATTTGATTCCATTTTTTTTGCTGGAACTACTTTCGCTAACTAAATATTATCGTACTGATTTATTTAAAAATAGGTCCTAAAATATGTTTTGCGTTTATCTACAGCAGAAATCAAACCCTCGACGCTCGGGTGGGCAGGCGAGGTCAGTAACCCATTGTCAAAGAGGTTGGCAAATGATATAATAATTTTGGTTGGTATTACTCATGTAGGTAGATAGTAACAAAGGTTGAAGAACCTGGCGAACACTTATACCGTCTGACAGGCCAGAGTAGAGAGAGAAAGACCCCTGAATTTATTATGCAATTTAATTCTTCTATGAAGAAACACATGCGAGAGTGACTGCAATTTCCCGCAGATCTTCCCAGTATATAACGCCCAGATGGAATTTCTGTTCTAAAGACTCCGTCTAGACCAGTGGATATCAAACATTAAGATTATAATAACCCTAAATCAGCGAGCTTAAAACTTTTTCCGTCATATTATAACTAGTAATGCTTCGTAGGACTCCAACCGAAAGAGTGACAGTTAAATTACAAGCGTAAATAGGAAAATAAAGACTAAATAATTCAGTGCTATTTTATTATTTCTATAATTCATACAGTTGTCTATTTCGCCGGAAGGCAAAATAATTTAAAACAATTTGCATTTCATTGACTTATTATACATTTTTTCTATTCAAATTTGAAAAAAAATATTTCCACATCATGAAACATTATTGCCATTTTTAAATTGGAAAGTGTATCTAATTTATATTGATCCAACTACAGTATCACATCAATGGTAATGAGTTGAATCCCTTTCCTTTTGGGTATATTATAAAAATTTTGGATCGTGTGCTCAAACAATGATGCTTTCATCACGCAATGCCATTAAGTAATTAATTATAAAAGATTCAACAAATATTTTAATGATATTATTTAATATTATCGTGAACACGAAGTATTTATACCGCGTTTCAACTATGACTAGAATTCATCTACATAATGAATACATTCACAAACGTTAAAGCTCCATTCATTACTCATCAAATATACATGAAAACTGCATATTGTGTTACACTGAGCGAGATCAGTACAACTGATATTTTGAAAAAAAAAAATGTTTCGGTTGATTTTATTTTACGAGCAAATATTTTGTCAACCTATGTTAGTATGTTTCTATATATATTGTATAAGATTAATTTATAATATCCCATTTTCACAGTGGATGTCCTATATTAACTCCAACCCAATATTGTTGGTGAATGCGATTGACTTCTTCAACAGAGACAATATTTTATTGCTCTAGATTGAACAACTAAATTCTTCACTTTACTTCTTCATAACTCTTGTTTCCTAAATTGTTTTGGTGATCGAATTTTAGCTTCGATCAAATTTAATTTGCAAGACATTTAACTCCAACTGCTCTCGATATTATTATATCTTGATATAACTACTGGTTTTCTATATGTGAGGAAATGTAACTCTTTTCTTCTATTTCATCACAATACGAACACCTCATTTGAATACAATGATAAGATTAAAAATTTTTTCTTGAAATCTAAAAGATGTATTAACAGTTGGTATAAGCAAAATAAAACAAAGTTCCGCGTACTTACACTTGTACATACGGCAATGAAAATACTAGTTTTTAAAAGGAATTTCTTAAAACACTGCTTCGTGAGCATAGACTGTAAATAAAAAACTCCGGAATTATCATTTGGGGTAAAGCAAGGAAGGTGATTCTCTTAAGACACTCTGTCTTTATTCTGCGGTAAGCAAACGATTATGAGTGATGAATGGAGTAGAATCAATGAATTAGGAAAAATGTGGACTGATTTCCAAATCAAAATCCAGGTACATATGATTACTTTCAGAGTTTTAACCCTGTTTTTTCATCAAGGGAAAACGATGGGTTGAATGTTTGCGTCTCGAAATTAAAATGTTCCCAGGTGGAGTTTCCTTTTCTTTTGAAAACTGCGTCTATCTTTCCGGATTCATCAAATAGTTATAAACTAAATCTATGCATACAACTTATAAAGGCCACCAAAACTTCTTTCTAGCGCAATTGAATCATCTGAAAAATCATCAAAATGCCCGAAGTGTGACTTAAGAATTCATTGTAACCAATATATTTCTCACTTAATTGACTATTTCATTCTTTTTGTCGCATATTTCCAAAAGAAAGTGAGTTAAAAACTACATTAGGTTGGACTGCCGAAATGAAAATGAACGTGAGAGTGACAGTTTAGTACGACCTTATTCTCGTCCCACTTGGCTCAGTATACTCGTAAGTACCACAAATTCTTCTTTTCTAAGAACCTCGTTCTCTTCTGCCAAGTTTTAACTCGAAGCATAAATGCTACAATTAATTGTAACATATATTTTTACCTTAGAGTTTTTAGTGCTTGCTTGTAGTTTTGCAACACCCATGCTGCAAATCAAAGGTCATTGCACATTTTAAAGAATGAACCTGTGGAAAAAATGTGCAAAGTAAAAACATCAAGCATTAATGCTGATTAATTAGCTGATTTCCCACATGATTCATACATAATACAAAACCGCTCAAAATGAAAAAGAGAACCACAGCACTGGGCCAATATGGAATCATCTACCGCCGGAGCACTTTGGGACTGTTCGCACTCTCTTATCACCTGTTTTAGATCACATTTCTGATTAAATCGCATTTTGGGACTAGTCACTGGACGAAGAGCACCGTGGTCTTCAGGGAGTTGTTAACATCGACGCCCTGGCATAATAATGACCAGGCGTGGGAAGACATTTCCATGCGGGCGTTTAAGTCTCTGAGCAATGCGTGCATTGAAGTCTCCGCTACATGCAGTCATTGAAATCTCCGTGATGCGCGCGCATTGAAGCCATTGTACATCGCTAATCACGAGCAATTTAGCCTTGTAGTTCACAGTAAAAGCAAGGCAGCTTACGAGTAGAACGTTAGAACGGACTCCTGGTTGCCTCTCACCAAAAGGAAAGGAGGCATCCCGCGGGTTAGGGTCTCCATCCACGCCATGTAGAGGGGCGCCGAGACTGCACCACGACGAGGCATGGGTAGCGTCCTGAAAAGACAAAAAATATTCAGAGCATTCCCTCTTTTAGGTTACGACTCCACATAATCGTTTTTAACCATGTTTTACTCTACCGCCATGGGGTGTATACAGTACACTCTTTCGCACCAGGTACCAAATATTGAAATAAGTCAATGAAAGTTACGACATGAAACTTCCCATGCGAAGTACGAGCAAGAAAAATCTCTTAAATAACTTACATGACGACGAGATTCGAATCCTTGGAGTTCTCTAGAAGCAATTCTCGTAGCCGAAGATGACGAGCTGTCTTCTCGCGCTGCGCAGTCAGTTCACTCTCGGAAATAGCGTTTTCTGCCTCTATATACATTTAATAAAAATTCCAATTCAAAGTATCAAAAAAATGGGAAATTGAATGAAGACATACAATTGATTAAATGCGGTTGTGTACAGATTAAGAAAGCTTACGTCATTGTTGCCAGATTATATCATTAATATAACTTGAAAACTCATATCAACAAATAGCTATTTCATTATTATCGCAGGAAGTGATGTTCGATTTTTGTGTATTGATGGCGAATCTGAACTTATTTTACCAATTTAAATACTTGCCATTTTTCCTCATTTGATATTTAAGATATATGCCATTACTTTAGACTTATATGAATTTTCAATTTAAACTTTGAAAATGTCCCAGTTAAAAAGATCAGCGGTATCAAGTTTATTGTCCACTATTTAAATATTGTATGCTAATATCATATCTCAAGAAATCTGAAAAAGGAATATGCCATGTGATTAAGAAAATATCTTATTAATTACAAAGGCAAACGAACTTGAAAGGGATCTAATTACCACATTGTTTGCTATGAAATTTTTTAAAACTTAAATGTATCCATAACTTTTAAAATAGTTAATAATAGTATAAAACGAAGTTTCTAAAAAATAAAACGATCTTATAGATGAATATTATTTCTTTAGCTTTAATTTTATCACAAACTCTACAGTTGCCTCACCTGGATCATCGGGTGTCACTCCGCTGGTTTTTCTTCCTCGGAAATTCTGGATGAGACTGGCGAAAAACGCTTTGCTCGAGTCCAGAGGCCTTTGTGTGATGTCTCGTATCATGGTCAGGTCTGAGTAGTCAATTCGGAATTTGGAGAGGAGGTTTGCGATGCTATAGTTTGTGAAATATAAGAGACATAATGAGTATTTTGGAGCTGAAATCACGTAGGCAGACATTAAGAGAGGCTACACGGCGAAGCTGATGAAATATTTATGCCATGGGGAAAATATTCACGAAAAAAGAAAAAAATTAATTATCTTTATCTTTTTTTAAATTTTAATTAGTTGATACAATTGATTAAGGAAAAAATCAAAACTCTTCAATATTGATAGACATTCATATGTTTTTTATACTATATTTTGCACTGATTCAGAATTAGACGCGGTGCATCATCAGGTAAATGAGATATTTCAAAAAGAGCCAGGGCTTTTGAGTGCCCTAGTCAGACATTTTTGGTATGCGACTTTGATTTTACAATGATCTCAGTGCTTATTTTTGCACAAAGGAGGTGATTGATAAATATTGATATTAGAAATAGCTTTAAACCTATCCATTTGGGTGACATTATTTTACTCAGAAGTGTCTTTGATAAATCACATCTTTTGGTCTGAATCGTAGATTATTTTAGTGAAGAGGGAAATATGAGCTTCAAACTTTCACTTTTGAGATTTTAAGTGAAAAGAAACAGTTTTCACATAGCACGTGTATAAAATTAGGAGGCATAGAAGTGTACCTTATTTGCTCCATTTCCAGATTGTCTTTAGAGTTAGCGAGAGCAAAAACGCGAAGTCTGCAGCCAGCCCAATTGCCTCTTGTGTTGATGAGGTATGGAAGTAGAAGAGTTAGTCCTGAAAATAAATGGAGGGGTTAAGATCCAAAACAAAAATTCCAAGCTCCAAACTGCTTTATAGAGTAGATGCTTTAATCGTTACTGAAGTGTAACCGTTAAGTATTCAAGTTTTATGGTTGAAATGTGTTCAGTTCAAATTGTCGTTTCATGATTGATGGGGTGAAAATATTCCCGAATTGTGTGCAGGTATCATTGCACTATTCGTTGATCGCTACGGTATCATTCATCATCAAGTGATGTGTATTTCAATAATGTTTCGATGTAGGAATATAAAGTTATTGTGTCAAGTTTTGCTTTTTTTCCTTGTTTGAAAATTTTAAAGTGCCGGCTAATCCTACTAAAGTTTTCCAGTGATTGACTTGGCACAGAAAGAATTTCGTATTAGCAGCAATGAATGAAGCCTGGATTGAATGATTCTGTTTAACGAGTTCAATGAATCGTCGCCAGATGGCGACTATGGACAATGAGCACAGTGGCTCGCGAATGGCACGCGGCCAGGAAAATATTTCATCTCTGGAAAGGAAAATGTAAATCTTAATGGATAAAAATAAAATAAAACACTGAACGAGCCAAGGTGTACACGAGAGGTAGATATTGTGTTCACTTAGATACGATATTATCTGATTCTTTGCAAACTAGAGCAGTTTGTTTATTAATTAAGTACTAATCCTAAATATGTAACATTCATTAGGTCAATAAATAGTATTCAAATAATGCTAGTTGGACAGTTGTAAATAAATATTTTATGCGAGCTAAGTGTTATCAACGGTAAAATGACTTTTACGTTTGAGATTGAGTAAGTCATATTGAATAAATCTCATTTAAAAAAATACAAATCATTTATACATGTTAATTAATTATTATTATTAATGTTTATTATTATTAATGTTTATACATTTTTTTCTTTCGTTACAATTTTCTACATTAATAATATAGTAAAATATATTTTAAAAACTCAGTATGGAAAGTAATCAGCAAAATAACACAATGCAGCAGAATTAATCGGAATGAGGATCAACTCTTCCCGCCGTAATTGGACCGTGACCATGCATTCTTAGAATATTACTTGTCAAGGCTTCCGAAGTAAAAGCTGTGCCGTATACGAGTACATCTTAGTAAATTCCGTGTTGCTCTTTACGACACTTAATTCACTCACAGTGCAAAGGGGAAACTTAACAAAGGTAATTTGACTACTATATATCTTCTACTATGTACTAATACCAGTTAACGGGGATGATATATTTTATCCGTACTGGGAAAAATTGACATAATTTGGGGTGTCTATTTTCTTGAGGGATATGATTAAATTACTATCGATCTAGTTTGGTTAAGCACGTATCGGTGCGTAACATTGGTGTTATAGAACGGTTTTCCCTTCCCTCCAACGTTGAGAAATTGATCAGAAATCAGTTTTATGACCCTTTAAATATGGGATAATGTGCAGTGTGTGAGTTTCGTTTCAGAACTATTAAAGGGATATTGGGTTCATTAAAATTATGGTATCCCTCCATTCGAATCAGAGTCCTTTGCGAGGAAGACAGTTGCTGGCATTAGTATCTTAATTATTCCTCGTCAATCTGTCTTTTCGTCTTTGATGACAATAGTAAGCTTATCTCTAAGTACTGTCTGAAATTTGCGTTAGGTTTTTTAGAAACCTACAGCGGCTCGTGGCTTGGCCTTTGCTGACAGTGGTTCCCAATGTGGCCCATCCCCCCCTTCTAGTGACCCTTGATATATTCGTAGAGCATTTAAACGACACAAGGACCAAGGCTAGTGCATCAAAGTGCGAGCACTCTGTTGCGAGCTTACCTCCGTCATCGTAGAGCCACCACACGTCAATGACCCCCTTGCCTTGCTTCCGCCGGAAATACGTCAACTTGTGGAGGACATCATTGGGCAGTGGAACTCCTCCGATGCCCCTGGAAGCGAGAATTTGGTGTAGGAGGGTTATTTTTTAATATAGTTTTGTTTGGTCATGAAAATATATATTCGTTAAAAGAGGTTTTTATCGCTGATTTTAGATTCTACAAACCTAATTCACTTTTCTACATGCCGTTGCCGTTCACTTCATAGCACTTTTTGTAACGCTGCACTAACTTATTTACCCCTCATAAATGGTTGCTGCCTGGGAATTGAACCACTTGACAAAGACGACCTTGAGTCCCTCGTCGTTTTCAAACCGTTGCCCACCAAGCCATTGCTATTTATTTTAATCGTTATTTATTTTTAATTATCATCTTTAGAATATTCACCACCTGACGTTAATAGAGGGAGAAGCAGGTCATGTCGTGGGTCGTGAGGGTCATGGTATATTCAGTGCAAGCAGACTTATTATAGTGTACTCTGAATATAGATCTTGTATCATTGGTAAACTACCTAATGTTCATAAAATTATCAAATTGACTATTAAAATATTTAGCCATGGTTATGTACTCTGCAAACTCTCTTTAATGTAAACTCTATGGCAAGTTTGTGTCTTGATGCCAAGGGAGTCTTTTAATTGAAAAAATGAATGACGACATTCAATTTGGTATCCGTTGATTCTAGTATTTTCGGGCATATCAAAGATGTGGATCTACAGAAGCGCCGTGAAATGTCCATAGTTTGGAAGAAATGAAAAAGTATAATTCTCTCAAACAGTGAAAATAAATTTGAAAGCTTTGCCAAAACATAACGCATGCAAAGTTATACATACGTGCAACAAAAATGTAGTAGGTGTAAACTTAGTTTTTTTATGAGTATCCGAGTCTAAAGATTATCAAAATTGTCCATACATCATGCTTGTTCTCATTTTGTTTCACAGAAATTTATTTGGCTGTGTTTATATTTTCTGGCGTCATGAACGTCTTCAAAACCAGCCGTATGGTATGAGTTTCATAACATTAACTCCATTCGGTGACTCCATAAGAGGGGAAACCTATATTTTGCTTAAATTAACAGCATTTAAGTACGATTTTTGCTCATTTATAGTCCACATGTATGATGTTACTGGATTCATTGATGAACAATTCAAAATAGAATGTTTCCTGAATGATGGCCCGTCATAGATAGTACTATATATACCCATGGTTCGTGATCTCCCGTATCTGAACTTTTCCTTAACCTTTCCTGTAAGGTTTGAACGCTTTCTGCTGCGTTTTGGCTTCACGCCGGCGTGTCAACTCACCTATATACATCCGCCTCGCTCTCCTTCCCTTTCTTAAACATCTTAAACATGCCGCCCTCCATCGCGCCCACGTCACCGACAGTTGAGGGCGGTGCTCCGTTCCTCTTCACGACGGGACTTCCAGACGGTGACCTATTCCCAGGCACTGACATCAGGGAAAAAATTACAAATAAATGGGTGAACCTTGGGTTAAAATCAATGAATAAATTTATGCAAGCGAGTAACCAAAGGCATGTACCGGAGTTGATGTCCAAGGATACGACACGAAACATTAACCTCGATAAAGTTCAATGACTATAAATGACGGGAACAAGCCTTAAGAGTCGAAATTTTCCTATAATTATATTTTTTATGTTTATTAGACTTTGGGCGTATATGTATACCCAATAGCAAGCTCTGGAATGCCTTACATGGAAGCGTGCTTCTAAAAATGCTCGGTAAATATTTTAAGGGCCATATTGCTTCAGAAACCACGTGACCCCTTCAGAAAGGTCCATAAAAATTGTAAATGAGGCTTTAAGTCTGACACGGTTTAACTTATACTAACTCAACAAATGGTGAAAAGATAAAATTAGGAATGTTTGGCACAGTACTGACAAATACGGAGAGAGTTGAAGAGTTAAACTGAAGGTGAAGAAATATTGTATTCTCCAGGGCTATGGATGGAAAATGGATTAGTAGACCGCAAAAATAAGGATATGAGCCTTGGGATCAATCAATGCGACGTGAGATGAGGAAGCCGTGAAGGAATTGGTAGGATGGAGGATAATAGTTATGCATTTCTAGATTTAAAAATCTAAGCTTTAGACTAGGGAACTGTTTCTCATAGCTATTAGTCTGCTGATAGCATACAAAAATACCTTAACTTAGCTTTTTAAATTATTTAAATTTGATAACATCTTAATTAAATTGAAAAAAGTATGGATACAGGTGTTAAGATTCTCAATCATTCATATGTTCCACAAGATATGATTGATGAAGTTAGTAAATTTATACTAAAACCCTGTTTATTTATTTTCAGATTTGAGAAACGGTTTCTGGTTTAATCGCAAATTTCAAGCGCTTCACGGTTAACGTGAAGCACTAGTGGAATAGCGCCATGTCAGAAAAGGAGTGTGTTTCCTTCTCGTTTCCATCCGTTTACCCGTTAACTCCGATCTCATGTTGGTCTTAAGCGGTGGAGGAGGTCCTTCGGGCTCCTCCTTTCCCTCCTCCTCCTCTCCCTCTTCCTCCTCCTCCTCCCCGTCCGTCCCCTTGTCCTCCTCCTCCCCCTCCGCCGGAGCGGGCCCCTTCTTCCGAGCTACTGACGGGGTGGCCTGAGGAGTCTGTGGGGCGGGGGTCGAACTCCTAGCCGCCGCCTCGATGGCCGCCGACTCGTTATCGTCGTCGAGTATCTTGCGGTAGTCGAGGAAGTCGCCATTTCGGAGTACAGCCAGTCCTAGGTGATGGTCCAGGGCCATCCTGTGGAAAAGTACGGAGTCATATACTCTGATGTGCTAGGGATATTGTGACCCTCATTCAAATGCGAAGCTTTTACCTAGAGAAGGGAATAGATGACGGGCACCTTTTTAATTTAATTAAAGATTTTATTGGGGCAAATTTGAGACTATTCATAGTGTGTAATATCTTCTCGCACTTAACCTCTGTACATTACATTGAAGATGATTGCAAACACCCAAGTCCTAGATGGAGGATCAGCCACGGGTTGGGTGGCGAGGACGTTACTCCGCCGCCACCTTAGGGAGAGATGTTTAGTAGAGCCTAGTTTGACTTATATGACTTATCCTTCCTCTTCGTTGAAAAATTTTCTACATTTGATTTGTTTACATTGATTCTCATCCCATACCTATCAAATTGATTTTACAATGCGCGTAACAATGGTTGTATTCCTTCACTGACTGGTAAACGGAAGCTTAATCATCCGCGTACCTAACTGCTTTTATGAATCTCCCGTCGACTTTTATTCCTATCTCCAAGTTTTTTCTTTTGCCTCCTTACCATTTTATTTTCACTAACGTTAAAAATTACGGCTGATAATGCTGTCTTTCTCCTCTCCTTTCCGCCCATCATGACCTTTTATTATATTAAAGGATCAGGATCCTGGACTGTAAGTTTTTGTACTCCAACTACTATGAATACTAAATTGGTGATAAAAATTGACGCTTATCGTATGTAAAACGATAGAGTGGTAATTTTACATTGAACTGTGATTCGATCTTCAAATAACATCTACGATCGCATATCATATGGGTTAAGCAGTTTATTTATTGTGAATTGCATGGTGTCAGGTGACAACTCCACATAATATCACAGAGCTGTGGTTTTACTAGATATCACATGCTTCTTGGTGGACGCATGGGTCACAGGAAAGAAGCTGTACTGTCTACCCTGAATAAGTGAAATCTGCGCTGCGCGCCTTGTGTCAAAGTACGAGATTGCGATCAACCCTCAACTTTCAAAACCATACTTCAGGATCATTGCTGAAGAGGTAGGAAGCACATCACAAAGAAATGAAATTACCGGACATCAATGACCCGGCGAAAATACTCACAGCAGCACGTCAAAGTACTGTCTGAGGTTCCGGGGGGGACAGCTTTGCCAATCGGCCTTGTAACCGATGAGCAGGACGTTTGGTCTCATCTTGCCCACGCCGGCCGCCTGCACGAGGGCCCGCGCCCCCACATCCAAGCCGCTCCCACCCTGGCCTCCGCCGCATCCTCCCGCGCCGCACCCGTCCACCGTGGCCACGAACGCCCGGATGTTGTGTCGGCGAAGCCAGGAATTGCCACTCCTTACCACGCAGTTTCGGGCCTTGTGGGACAGCGGTTCCTATTGGACGAAAGGAGGGAACGGGGGACGACGTTTGACATTATCCCTTGACAATATCTGATTACAACCTATAGAAAAATTATCCTACAGAGCGAGTCATAAAATACTTTGGTAATGTTTAAATTGCTCTTATTAATTACTGGTTTTTTGGTGCGAATTTGCAAAAGAGGTGTCGTTACCAATTCTTAGTTGAGCTTAGTCTTCACAGGAAAATATCTGAGATTTGTGCCCTTGTAACTGACACCAAAATACCTGGACTCACGGTTTGGTATCAGACTGAGTATCTGTAAGATAAGCTTCTTGGCGTCGGTAAGGGTTTGGGGGAATCCTGAAATGGTAATCGGTACTTATCATTCCTGTCTTACGAAACGGTATCTGGGATCCGTGAACTTTGTGTCAGTACCAAGGTACTGTAAATGTATGTAACTGTGTAGGTACTCTGCTGGTACCGACCTTATATCCCAGGTTACCAACTTCATTGATGGCTACTTACGAAACGTACATATATAGTGGGTCCATAGACATATATAATCTGCTGAAATTGTCAATGTCATATCATACATTTTCTATTTATTTTCAAAACTTCATAAATCGAATTTACTCATATTTAAAAATTATTTTCCTCTACATTATTATAAAATTTGAATACCTCTATTATTTATCATACCTGTACCTGAGGATCTGTAATTTTGAAAACGCCAAGAGTGATATATTTCCGTAAAATTACTTTAATCTTATATGGTTACATCCTTCAACTTGATGTATAACGTCAAAATAAAAACTTTTAAAACTCCAAATGCAAAAAAACTTTGATTTGATCTAGGTATCACTGCGCTAGTGAAGCACGGCAGTAATATCTAGGTCGCATTTAAGTTTATACGAAATTACAAAGTTTTTGTTTTGATTTTATTCATCGCGGAATAATTCCATATAGTTATACTTGAAACGATTATTAATCCCTTTAACTTGCGCGAATAGTTACATGAAAAGGTTAGCGCAAAATTTAATTACTTTAAACTTTTTATATAAAATAAATTTAAAATTAAGTATCATGTTTTTGGTAATGTGTTTGCATTGAAAAAATTAGCTCTAGGGAGTCTCTCCCGATCTCAAAGAAGAACATCCCTAGGGCATGGAAATGCAACAGAGACCGCAAATAAGTAGGCTGTTAAGTCAGTGAAGGTGGAGAGCACGAACTAGGGAAAAGTTGGTGGTAAACAAGGCGTTAAAGCAAATACTACAAACAGGGGAAAAGGAACAATTTTTCTTGCAGTCATATTCTTGATAGTTGGCTGAAATTTACTAGTTACGAATATTTTCTCAGACTTGGAGAGGTTAAATAAATTCCTTCATAATGGCATCACAAAAACGTTTAGCTTGAATTTTAGGTGCGATTTCAGATTTTTTTGTAGTTCATGTTAAGCATTATGTTAACATTGCCCCTTGAATTTAGCCCTGAAAATAATATCTTCCCCACTGTTTCATTCTTGGTCAGGAAGGTTCCCGATCACAAACATAGCACAGCAAATATGCTTACATATTATGTACTATGTGCAGATCATTGAGACAAGAGTTGTAATTAAAATTGCGAGGCGCAGCCAATGACAACAAGAATAAACGGTTGTAAAATAGTAAATAAAATAAAAAATGATCTAGTTAAGTATTAATTGAGAAGTTTCCGAAGTTTTTATGTAGGATAGCTATCTGGACACATTCTTAGAGAGAGTGGTTTATGATGAAGAGATACTCAGAGTAAAGTCAATGGCTTCTGAATCAATTTCGTAAAAATTCACGATCATTGATTTAGTAAACTTCGCATATTTTCACGACAATTTTTGCTGCAAAAGTTGTCGGTTTTTGATTCGCAGGTACCTGATGATGTCGCATGTTCATTAAAATAGGTAGTTCCGTGAGAAAATGTTTTGTAAAAATATATATAAGGTTTTTACTCATTCGGAAATCCGTAAAGGGCAGGAGAGCTTTAAGATACTACAGTGCGATCGTAGATTTGTCAGGATTTATGGCTTTCGGCAGCCAATAATTGTCACCATTCAAGCTTTCTCACCCATTGAAAATCGTATCTTTAAGTCAGTTATTGTCCAAATTCGATCGTAGGATTTTGAACCAGTAAAATGTAATGAACTGTAATGATAGATGCCAGTAGTAAATTCGTGAGCGGCTTCCAATGCTCGTGGTCCTCCTACGTATGTATGCCTCTGGGTACTCACCAGCTCCACGTCACCGACGACCAAGAGGGAGACGTTCCTGGTAAGCAAGTGACCGAGATCGACGAGAGGAGGCCTCGCCGAAGGACGCCCGCACAGTACCAGCACCTGGGGGCGGTAGTTCTTGACGTGCTCGCGAACCTCGTTGAGGCGCTGCAGGGACTTGATGGCCGACGTGTACGTCTGAGCCTGTGTGGATGAGCCCCAGTTGACGTCTGCAGAGGAAGAAGGGGACAGAAGATCCAATTCTATTTAGTGTTTCACATTGGCGAGGAATTGAGTAGGATTAGAAGGATTAAGTTTGCATTTTAGGGACTTTCCTTATTTACTATAAGATGATAACATACTACGAATCTTTATCCTAAAGTTTGCTTGGACGTCGCTGCATCCGCACAAATCCTCGAGTTATGTATTCAATCATTGAATAAAATCGCCTCCGCATGGAATGGTAATGGAAGTTCAGTTTAAGAGGAGGCTTACTCAGGTTAAAGTAAAATGTCGTGGTCAACATAGCCCGGTAGAATCGTTATTTTTGAGATAACGAAGAATAAAAGCGTAAATAAATTTAAAACAAAGAACGTCGATCTGTTAGTTACATTTTCAGACTTTTTCCCTGTACTCGTCGTATTAAGGCTTAATTGGGGAATAACGTACACTGGACCAGAAAGTCACTAGAGATTCAAACGACTCGAATTTATTTCACACGGAAACAGGCAATACGAAAAGCTTGATTATTCATAAATACAGTGAGGGGCAATGGGAGAGAGCCAGAAAGGTAATTCATTTCTCCTCAACGGGAGATAAAAAGGAATTGTGATCTGGATCAATTCATCGGCTATTTTTGCGAAATAATAGTCATCGTTATATGCTAAGAGTTTTAGTACTAGTAAAAAATGTTAGCTTATCCAGAGCAAAAAGTTGACAAATTAACAGACCGTACTTTATGTGACACATGTCACAGAAAGGAAAAAGTCTCCTTAGTTTATGAGTCCTCGTCAAGACCAGGCACCATTAAAGAATAGTATTACGAGTACTTTCCAGATTAGCCATGAATAGCTTAAAATGTTTTTTTGAAAACTGAACGTACAGTGCGGGACCTTCTCGATTACTTGTATACGTGTAACCCGTGCGGTGGATTTGGTTGTTGATTGGTTAGAAATATTTTGCAAATTATTCCGAAAGTATAGAATAAAAGAATGACATTGAATAATTTAGAGCGTTTTTATTTAAACATTTTATGCCCGGTGAGAAAAGGGTTTTTGCAATGTGTACATGCCTGAGGATGAGTAATGATATGATGAAACGCAGACCCTTGTTGAAAAGTTTTACTCAACAGAAAATTATTGTAATATGTGATGACATGCAACCAAGGGACTTTTTCGTGTACTCCAGGACTTACCAGGGTTTCTGTACATAACCATGAGGTAGAGTGCCAGTAATCCGGATAGGGTGATAACTGCAGTTATCCAGCTCATGAGGAACATAATGGCGATACAGATGACAAAGCCAGCCAAACTGAACCACATGTTGTAGTACTGCAGGAAGAAACGTCAAATGAAGGGATAAATAAAGAGTTTTTGCTCTCTGCCACCAAACTAGTCTATGGAAAAATGTAAATTATCTACAATCCCGTTATTTTGCCTCATAGATATCAATAGGGTCTTTCATACTCTGAAAAGTTTAGTTATGTTTACTTTAAAGAGTTTTAAGTATGAAGATATGAATTGTATTGAAATAGTATACGTATAATGCATTAGATCTGGGAAAACATTAACTCCTCATCTATATTAAACGAGAATGGTATAAGTAATTATCCCATGCTTCAATGTAATACATTCTTAATTGAGGTGCCTTACGTTCTTTGAAGTCATAATAATTGTAACCGCTAAGAAAAGCATCTGTGATGAATTATCTTATTGCAGTGATCATTTTACCTTGATTTTAACTTTTTGTATAAATTATAAAACTGGCTTTCCTACTGATGGACGTTATTGCAGTGGATAATAATTGTAAAAAGTTACGAGCCTAGGAAGGTATTGTAATATTTATTGCCAATATTAATTTCGGGGCATATCAATAAATTATCATTTATAAAGGGTCTTATTATATGCCCATGATATGAATAGATAGACTAAAGTTATATTTTAAAATAATAATTATTATTAAATAATGACATTGTTACACCATTTTGGCCATGGAAAATGAGCGCTTTGGTCGGCGATGGGATGCTGAAGACTATGATAACAGGGAGAACATTATGCAAGCAATGAAGTAGGAATAGATGGGCATATTGGGTAGAATGAAGGGAGAAAGGAAGTATATGGAATTGAGGAAAGGTTTACTGTAGTGTCGGCTGTAAGGTTGTATTTTTTTTAAGAGGAGAGGCAAGGAAATGTATCCTTACCAGTCTGTATCCATTTAAAACCTACCATAGACGGTAATAAACCAATGATAATAATGATTGGGCCATGAAAATGAATCAATAAATTTCAAGAACGTACTATTCGAAAATTGTCATTATTAATGAATGATGCTGTGCTTTTAACTTAATTTTGGCATTGAAATTAACAAAAATTAAGAAATAAATGACTTGTTGCCTGATCAAAGTAAAACATCTTGAATTTTAGACGTAGGAATCAAATTTACGTCAATTGTTTAACAGATTCCTCACAAAGCTATCAGAGCCTATCAAGAATGCCGCTATTCCTTCCTACTGCTTCTTAAATTGTTGCCATTTCCTCTCCGATAGTCGTTTTCCATTTCTATGCCACTCCATTTGCGGTATTGGCGTTTCACATTGACCCGCGACGCTCATGCCAAGCGACACAGTGCCCGCAAATGTTAATGCCCCGTCAACGGTATGTCTTCCACGGAACTGACCGCGACGAATGGCTACGCTGTCGCCATACGGCGCCACAAACGGCGCTACCCGATGAACTGTTCTTAGCGAGAAGCGACTCGTAGATTTCTATTTTGTCCGTGATCAGCTGAATTCAATCTGCAACCTATTTAGCCGTAAAGGCCTTGATTTCATTCCAACGCGCATTTGCTTCATTAGTTTCATTCATCTCCCAGTGCCGTAGGAACGGAGACAACTGAGTGGCGAGTATTGAGTATATTGAGCGAATCAGTAGGCTGTCGAGCAAAGGAGTGTATCTATCAGGAATTAAAGTTGAATTTGATTTTAAATTTTTACGCATAACGGCGAAAAATATATTTTTTGCAAATGTCTTTTTCGACGATGAAAGTTAACGCCGAGGAGTGAAAAATGAGATATTTTGACTGTTTTCTCGAGGAACTTATCCTGCGTGCGGGAGAGATCGAAACCATCTTTTACCCGAGGAAGTGAGCCTCTTCCTCTTTAATGTTATGTGACTATGCCTCTCGGTACAAAAGTATTGTTGGCTAAATCAACAATGATCTCAGAGTTCATAGCACTAGAAGACATGGTATCTTACTACCTTCAGTCCATTTCACCTGCCGTTACATGTTACGCTTAGTCACTCAGCCCTCTTACGTGAGCCCTTCATGATCTGTCTGCTAAACATTTCCTCTCCTAGGAAAATATGCGCAACTGAAGAAGGATTTAGTTTGTGTCCTCGCCCAAAACCAACATTGACAAGTAGAATGCCAATAATTAATGAGTTTACTATCGATATACTTGCTGATTAGGATAGGTTTTCATGGGCCTAGGTACTACACACTATTGTGTGAAACAAAAATATTCATACTACATACAATAGTAAGAATATTTCGATGAATGAGATTTATTAATAAATCAATCACGTGGAAGTTGGTGAACATTTTACGTGGAAGTTTAAATGACAGCGTCATTTAGTATTCGGTTTTGCGCAGCCAATCAGGGAGCAGATTGCCGCTGCAGGTTGCGGCGCCGTAGAAATAGCCCAAATCTCAACTCTTGAGGCGGTGAGCGAAACTCGACGCTCGCTGTCTGTCATCTGTTCGTCTCCCATCGAAAAACTTGTGTGTGTCATCGTTGTCTCCTCTTTCTGTCCAACGCTGCATGAGAACGGGTCACGCAGGCCGAAAAATGGAACTCGAAACTAGATGCATAAAAACGTAGGACAGAATTTATGAAATTTGTTGAATTAATTCTTGACTCATGCCTTTAGGAGAGCTTCTGGGTCCCAAATTTTTGAGTAAAATGGGGAGTGTTATTATGATTATGTTTATATTTACCTTGAACGTTGGTCTCCATCCGATGGGCTTAGCGAGCGTCGCATGGAACGTGCAGAAATTGACGAGAGCGTAGGATGCCAGGAAGAAGTTGGAGATGAGGGGAGCGATCGCGTTCAGCTCGGCTGCGGGAAAATAGACAATTCTGACTCAATTGGACGATTCGACTCAATTACAGATACAAATTTTTGCACTCAAATAGTAACCGAATAATTTACCTCTCAAGCCGCCGCAAGCTCGTGTGGCGGGGATACACACTCTTCTAGGTATTAATATTCACTTATTCATAAATAACAACTTATATTTTCACATGAAAAAACAATCAGAAATGCTAGTATGTAAAATTCAATAATGGATATGTTGAAGTTTTAAATTTTGATTTTTGAGGGACGTAGGTGTGGTTACGTCCGATTTTGCTATACTTATATAACGTGCGAGGGAATAACGATTAATTGAGTCTGTTAGTAAATTAGCCTATCCCTGATTGTCCAATCAACCAACGAAATTGGGGGTCATAATAGTTCCCTCGTATCCCAAACGATACTACGCTGTCCATCCCAACTACATTTCAAGATCATGGCAAGTGATGTAATGTCAGATTAAAATGTACCGTTAAGGATTTCTTATACATGAATTCTTTCACATTACTTCCTCTAAAGAATTTTTCACCAGAACCTACCTTCATTCTTACGTATTCACGGCTTACTCTACTCAAGGAGTGATCCACTTTGTTCAAGGGTCTCAAACACAAAAAAATATGACAAAAATCCATTCATCCTCAAAAAATAAAGATGAGAGAGGATTCTGATGCTCTCATGCTCTCACCGATGAGGATGAAGGCGAGGGCAATCAGGAAGGCCAAGGCGTAGGACCTGTACGCCTCGTTGCTCTTGCCGTAACCCTTGGCGAACCAGTGAAGTCCTGGGTAGAGGCGGTCGGCACACAGCGCTTGGAAGACTTTGGGCGCCGAGACGAGCGAGGCCAGGGCCGATGAGAGAGTAGCGGCGAAGCATCCGGCGTATATTAGGGGTCCGAATATGGAGACCAGCTCCATCACCTGCGAATCATAAGCATCATGTCAATATGTATATTATTATTATTAATAAGAGTTATCTACCGTTCAAGCTAGGGTTTTGATGTATCCAAAACCTATTCTGGTCAATGTCGACATACTTATCCTTCTTTACACTGAAGATGATGGCCGCAACATTGAAGATTTTGATTTTCGTGTTTCTTTTTGTTAGCTCTATCCTTTTTGTTTTTTTTAATGCAGTTCCAATACAATTGTTTATATGTGTATGTATACATATACACACACACACACACACACATATATATATATATATATATATATATATATATATATATATATATATATATATATATAATATTATAATTATATGAAATATAATGATACTGTTAGATTGATATCAAATTTCGTAAACATTAAAATGATATATCGATGTGAAGCAATAAATATTTCCTCGGAAATAGTTATTGTAAATGTCAATATAATATTCTATCTACTTATCGCTATACATTTCAGCTTTTCTTTGCAAAAGTATTACGCAGTTATAACCACTGTAGTAGAGAGTACTTGTCATATTGTGCAGAATTGTCATGCAATAAGATAATCATGGCTATTTAAGCAATGCTATAGATTTGGTTCCCATTTCCCTATTATATATATATTATTATTATAAGGTAATCTACGGGTTAAGGTAGGTTTTTGGATGGACACAGCTCCTAAATAAATATTTTGTGACTAAAATCTCTGTATTTTCCATCATTTAATTCTTGGGAATGATAATTGAGGTGGTTTCCCGTTGCCTTCCTCAATAGTATTTTTAACGTGACACCATCACTTACTGGCCGCCCCACTGGGGTCATACGCCATTGCAGCCGCCTCACTGAGGAATAGACGCTGCGTGGACTACGTCAAGGTTGTAGTCCGGGGAGGGATATATATATGTATATATATATATATATATATATATATATATATATATATCTTCGAAATGGAACGCTCTTCGGCGACGCACAAATATATAAAAACACGGATGTAGATTTGTAGAATATAGAGGCACATAGAACACACACATAAACAACATAGACACATTTCTATGTGTCTCTATATTCTACAAATCTACATCCGTGTTTATATATATATAATGAATTGGACGGCACAAACAATATAGACACACATAAAAAGAACACTCACACGTTATTTCTTGATAATTTCGACGGAATTCTGATCCGTCTTCATCGGAAGCTAGAGAACGTCAACGAAATCATCTATGCCTATATACATATATATATATATATATATATATATATATATATATATATATATATATATATATATATATATATATATATTAGAGTAGGTACGCATACGCAAATGTGTGTCTATATGCGTTACTACATGACGTCATTAAGAGTCAGTGCGTCAATATTCGACGTCAAAGAGTTGTCTTGTTGAAGCTGAGCTTCATTATAAACATTTTTTTCAACGTACTCAGTGTTACTTCCATTTTTATTTATTTTATATCAGTTCGGAGTCGGTAATCGGATGGAAATATAAATGTTATACTTTTAATTATCAAATGCAGTGGCAACATTATATATTTATAATTGGTATCCACCTGATATAAGATTGTGTAGAAATAATGAGCTAAAAACCGCGAAGTCCCGAATTTCACAAAGAACAAATCAAGTAACCCGTCAATCAAATAGAATACAGAATTGTAAAACGGATACACGCACGTTTTCGCTCATCCACTCAATCACTTGGTTGTGTACGGAAACAGGACATTTGCGAATCACAGGTATTCACTCGTTCAGGGTAGAAAAGGATTCCTCATACGCCAGTGACCCGTCCTGTGTGAGTGACGGGTCGCTGGCCTAGGAGGAATCCTTGTATACTCTGAATGAGTGAGTTTGTGCGATTCTCAAGGGGCTAACACACCAGAGTGATTGAGTGATTGCGTACGTAAACTTGGGAGTTTTACTTTTTTGATTTTTATTTCAATTTGTTTTTCATTCCTGTGTGAGTACAACGGGCCCCTGCCATAGGAGATATCCTTGCAAACCCTGAGTCTGTGTGTGTGAGATGCGATTCGCTGTTATTCCTTAACAGACTCTAGTGATCTAGTAGTTGTAAGTTTGTTTCCTTATTTATTAATTTTACATTGTTTGTATATTATTGAGGTACACGTGAGTCACTGCTTCCCAATCACACATAGAATGCTAATTCCCATGCAAAATATTTTCATAGAAGTTAATGTTTTAACTTGAGAATCAAAATAAATGCGAGTATAATAGAAGGTGTACTAATGGATCATGATGAAGTCCTAGGACATCTTAAGGCTCTAAACTAAAGAGAAAGTCTAACGTGTGTGCTCATACTTTGTTGATGTGGCTTTACAAATGTTACATTAATATTCCTATTCATTAATATTATGCTACTTTAGAAATGTATGCTGTGCATATGTGACATTATGCTATGCTTAATATTGGGAACAACAAAAACAAAAAGTTTGAAACTGAATCATATACATGCATACATTTC
This sequence comes from Hetaerina americana, assembly GCF_022747635.1. Taxonomy (NCBI): domain Eukaryota; kingdom Metazoa; phylum Arthropoda; class Insecta; order Odonata; family Calopterygidae; genus Hetaerina; species Hetaerina americana. The sequence continues at coordinate 28,880,238 of NW_027287205.1, forward strand.
GTCCGCGAATATTTATTTTGTCGACAGTGTACATCGTATCACTTAAAAATATGTTACTTTCCCACGAATTATTGAGTATGCAATGGAATCCTTTTATCGAGTTAACATTTTCCTTTCCCAAACTTACAAAATGAATTGAGATTAAAAATTCTTTCTGTTTGAACATAGAACTTAAATTTAAGGTCAAACAGCAATTAAAATTATGCTATAAAGAATTTTGTTCAATCCTGACATTTTTTACTGCGCCTAGAAAATGAACCGCAGCTTTTCCCGCTCATGAATTATATCTTCAATGCGAGACTAGTTCCGTAACAGCGTATCATCTTCTGAACATGCCGTAATAGGTCGCAAATATGACCTATATTTTATTTGATAGCAAAATTTTCTTTTTCTCCTTATCATTTTGGAAGAATTTGACCGAGTTATGCCCAACACCATTTCGTATTTTTACGGAATTTCCATTCACCGGCGATGTAGCCAGGTAGGACATAAGATATTCCATTTAAAGTTGAATACAAATGAAAAAAAATATAATTTTATTTTTTTCCTTGGAATCGGTTCGTCAAGAATCCAAAACTTGTCAAACTTGTTTTAGCCCATAGTTCATTTAATTGTAGATAGAAAAAGAATAGACAGATTGACGGAGAAAGGAAGGGATAAGGACGATTGGTTAACTGCACAGCTTACAATCTTTTCTGACGAACTGTTATTTCTGAAAGTCATCAATAGCTCCTCTGCTTTATTTCCCTCTTTGTTTAGCCCATTGGTCTTCCATGAGGTACTATCCCTGCTATTGCCGCTCCTATTTTGTCCTTAAAATGTGTTCCTAGATGAGTCCATATAACTCATCATTTATTTTGCTTTATATAATCTTTCATTTTTCTTTTCCTTAATCGTAATCATCCTTGTTCCATACCTTATCTTTCTGTTTAATCTTCAGCATCAGCTTTAGAGCGATTCTATTCTTCTCTGGCTCACACATCCCGCTTTTTCGGCAATGTTTTAAATCCATAGAGTACCAATCTACATGATTATCGAAGGAATTAGATTAGGAGCCACTGAGAAAGACCTGAGTTTTCTTGCGACGCCGTGGGAACTATCATGCTCCAAAATATATGTAGAAGTACATTGGTAATTTCAACTGTCGAAATAAAATAAGAGAGTTAAGACACTGTCACAGAGATTCTAGCACTCGTTGCCTTACACTATCCCTAATCATAATAAAATCAAACCCAAGAACCCGAAAAGACTGAAGTCAAATGATTAGGTCAAACAAATCGATTTTTGCATAATTTATAAACATTTGTATACGAGAAAAAAATATATGTATTTAATGGCATGCATGCACTAATATTTGCGCATGTAAGACTGTTTCCCTGATACCCCCCGCCGCCCGACTTACGGCGTATTCACGCTATTTGGTAGATAAATATTGTTATCCTACCTTACCTTTCTTACTGGCATCGTCTTTGAACATGATAGTAGTGTTTCTTGATAAACTCCTCACCTTGAGCTCTTTTGGACTTGGTGTTCTCCGAGCCTTTTGCATTTTATGTAAATCCCATTTTGCTTGTCAAGTGTATTATACCCCGGAATCATTTTTCATGTTATTCATTTAAATTGTGCAGCAGTCTTTTAATTTCACATTTACAGTTGAATATCTAATATATCGATCATAAACCAAGTTCTCTTACGAATAATTTATGTTTATTGTGCTCACGCGTACATAAAATCGTTAATTATTTTCATTCGTTGTTGAAGTCACGTGATTACTTCTCACTTGCTGCCGAGGAAAATTCAATGCAAAATGCACGATATCATTTCAACCCCAGCACCCATTTTTGCTTTCTCATCAGCCTGGTTTTAATAATTTTATATATTGAATTATATCGATAGTGATAACCGCCAAGTCGACTATGGCGTCGCGCGCAACGCTGGCCGTGATACTAGCTTTCTAATCTGGAAGAGCTTTAGTATTGACACGGTAGGAGTGTAAGTGGATCCGTATTCACCCCTCGGCCCTGCGTCGTTGCAAAAGGCAGCGAATTTCATTGTTGCTGGGGGAGGGGACGAGGACGTCGGCGGGGGGTCCAGCATGCAAATGGCCGCTCGCTCCGACCGCGTCACCCGCGACACGGACGGTTTGTTTCGCGAGGTGGTATCGCGGCGGCGGGCAGAGCTTGACTGATTAGGCTGCGGCGGAGTGGGGTTGGTGGAATCGAGGGGGGGTTGAGGACGGACCTTGAAACCTTGTCCCCTTTCGTGCCTAAATGGTTAATTGGTCGAGGCCATGGCACGGGCACGCACGGACGACGCGGGCCTCCACGCGCGTCGCAGCACGCTTGGCCTCTCCACTTCGTCCACGCTGGCGAAGGACGACGCCGATGAAACCGTCATGCGGCGAAAAGCATTACTGGACGCCGTGGCCACCGGCGGGAAAGTTCGCGGGCAAGAACAGAAAGAGGGATCCCTTCATAGTGGTTATCTCGGAAACATTAACATCCATAATTCACCATTTTTGGGACGATCTTAAAGTACGAACACGCAAATATGAGGTCAAAAATCCATAAATTCATGGTCACCGTGCATGATACCAATCCAGTATGAAATACATTTTCCATTTAAAGATTTGAATTGATTATTTATCATCATCTATATTTAAGGTTTAAAAGCAACACTTTTATATTTATTTAAATATTGTACCCTAAATCCTGAAGTGGAAATAAAATGTTGATGACTGTGATGGATAGTAGAACTTTGTGTAAGCGAGGTGGAGGGTGGAAAGGATTACGTGCATGCGTGTTGAAAGGACTCAACAGAGGAAGAGACTATGTGGAGTTAAAGTGTGGTTAGTGCCCGTGTACCGTTGTCGTGTATTCGTCGTGATAGCAGGGTTTTAGAAGTTTGGCAGTGCATAATCATTAGTTCCATATAAAACCTTCATGATCGGTGGTCTATTATTAAGACATAGTCAACGAATTAAGTTCATAATTATTTTATTTTCACATTTGGTACATCTTCAATTAAGTTGTTCCACAATTTTTCCAAAGGCAAATTTTAATTGTCTGGAGTACGTTTCCAGTTTACCAGCGTCATTTAGTAATTGAATATTTAATACACCTGTTGGAAGTTTATAAATATTTTCATTGTGCTGGACTTTCCGTTGAAAATACGTTGGTCGATGCGAATAATTTTCGTTGTATAACATTGCATTTGGCTTGGGGGTCTGTCTTGTGTTTTTGATCATCCAAGGTGGTAGTAGTCGGTTTCTCGTGGCCATAGTAAGGGCTGTCAAATAATTATCACGTGCGTAAGCCTCGAGTCCTTTGGCATTTTATATTCTCACGCTTTTGAGAAGTTGGGATATATATCTACCGCACGGCAGTTGTCGTGAGTTGAAAATAGAGCGCAGAGTACCTTTAGTTTCGTGGGTAATCTTTCACCTAAGAGAAATGCGTGCTAGATGTATAATTTCAATCACTGCTTCTCATTTGAGCTTGAAAATGTTACTATTTAGTCACAGTATGATAGAAACCTTCGGTTTTGATCACTTTAACTTCCTTTACGAATTCCTTATGGATGGAGGCATCGTCAAAAGCAAGTATTTTTTTATGCAAGCTTGCAGGCTAGAATAAGATTCAAATTCTCGGAGAAGCAACTGAAAGAAAAAACTACCCTTGTATTTTAAATACGTATTTGTATATCTCGATATTTAACTGAATTGCGCTTCTGCTCTCTGAACTCGTACGTGAAAGACGGCTAGAAGATTTTTTTTAATGAAAAGTATCAGGAAGGGTACCAGTCAAGTAGGTTAACGAGAGACGTAATAGATAAGAGTAGGTTGGGTAGTTACTATAATCTTCTGAAAGAGAACTTCGGGAGAATACAACTGTATGTACATTTGAAGCCCTATGAAAAACAGCGTTATCTCGTGTATATTATTTAGTTTGTTTGGGAAAAATATTGTTAGCAAGAGAGATTTTTAAGAGGACACGATGAAAATTTGTATTTAACTAACGAGGCATAATACCTGGACATTAGATAGGAAATGTACCCTTGGGATACTACGCATGAATATTAATTGGGATTCATTCAAGGATTCTATTACGTATTATGACATATAATCATCGTAATGAATATTAAGAAAAAACCCGAACGCTAATTCTTCTGGAGTTTTCAATCGCGTGTATGAGGAGATACTATAACCTGCACAACTTTGGTTCTCTCAAATATTATACTATACTCAAAAGATTTATTCTAAGGCTTCTGAACTTTTCGATGCACACTTCGTGGTGATAAGTCAATTACGTTCATTTGTGAGAGAGCCACTGGCTGCTTGGTGTGCCCCATCAGCTGGAAACCTGCGACCCCTTGCGCAATAGTTGTGAAGACTCGACTTCATAATAGGACGGAAACGTAATTGTCTGTTAATGGCGTCAGGTGGGACTGTAATTCCTTTAATCGTCACCTCACCGGCGCCGACATAATGTTTTGCCACCCGTGGCGACCTTTACGTTTGTCAGGTCATAATCACTATGCCAAGTTGGGGTGGGAGGAGGTTAACTGGTTAACCCCATTGGACTACTGGACACTAGGTCGTGGGTTCGAGAGAGCAGGTTGATGTATGCATCGGCGTGAATTCGCTCCAATGGAGTTGATTGGAGTTGAGCTTGGATGTGTTGAAATTCTCTAATAGAAACAGGAGACTGAATTATGATCTTAATTCTCAGACGAGACTTCAATTAATTACTTCAAAAAGCATAAATACTTAGATATCGTTGTTATGCATTGTTTGAAAGAGTTTTGCGTTTGAAAAAAGGAAGTTATGTTGCCTCGCCCCGTACTATGTTTCACCCCAAATAAAAAAAATGCATTATGATCCCAGGAAAAGGACGCTAAATATCCAATAGTGTCACCTGACTTCATAACAGCTTATTCTGCCATGATGATGTCGTTGGCGTTTTTTCACCTCAAAACGCTATGAATGGAAATGCGTGTTGAATGACATAAATGCTGTATACTACCTTGATCAAAAATTTCCCGGAATTTATTCAGAAAATTAAAAATACAAGTTTATTCATCTTAATCTATATTGTCCCCTTCAAAGTAATCCCCATCGACTGCAACACACTTATGCCAGCGCTTGATCCAATCCTCGAAACATTTTTTATATTCGGTTTTCGGTATGTCCATCAGTGCTTCCTGCGATTTTTCCATTACTTCCTCTCGGCTGCTAAAACGCGTTCCCCGTAATGGTTTTTTAACTCGATTGAACAGAAAGAAGTCACAGGGAGCCAAATCAGGTGAATTCGGTGGCTGTTGGATGGTATTTGTTGCATTTTTCGTCAAAAAATTACGAATAATGATAGCACTGTGCGACGGTGCGTTATCATTGGTGCAAAATCCACGAGTTTTCTGCCCACATTTCTGGTCTCTTTCGGCGAATTGCTTCACGCAAACGTCTCATAACGCCCAAATAATACTCTTTGTTTACTGTCTGGCCTTCTGGCAAAAATTCATGATGCACTACACCGTTGTAATCCATGAAAACCGTCAGCATTGCCTTCTTTTTTGACTGAAAACGACGTGGTTTTTTTGGTCTCGGCTCATTTGGTGAACGCCATTCACTTGCCTGATGTCTGGATTGCGTGTCGTACTCATAAACCCACGTCTCGTCTCCAGTAATGATCCTTTTGATGAATGTGGGATCGGATTCAGCCTCGCAAATCATGTCTTTTGCGACGTCAACACGGTCTCTTTTTTGCATGAAATTGAGGTCTTTTGGAACCAACTTTGCTGCTACACGACGGAAACCCAAATCATTAACCACAATGTCTTGGGCGGATCCATAGGCAATGTTCAAGTCCTCCGCTATTTCTCTGATGGTTAATTTGCGGTTATTGACCAACATTTCTTTTACTTTATCAATTTTTTCACCGACTTTCGATGTCGATGGTCTGCCACTGCGTTCATCATCTTCGATTGACTCACGACCACTTCTGAACCGCTCGTGCCACTGGTAAACGACCGTTTTTTTTAGAGAATCGTTGCCGAAACACTTTTCCAACATTTCCAACGTCCGTGCGCCACTAAATCCGTTTTTTACGCAAAATTTAATACAAGTTCGTTGTTGCAAATTTAAATCCATTTCTGAAATTGTAAAAAATCGCCAACACACACAGAGATAGATGTACTCTTGGCTACGTAACTTTTGCAAATGTCAAGTTATGACACTAAGATTTAAAGGGAATATCAACAACAGATGTACCAATTTAACAAAAAAAACAGAACTCAAATCGGAACGATGGGAGCGCCACACGGTGGTTATTCCGGGAACTTTTTGATCAAGGTATATCAATCATGATCATCTCGGTGGAAAACCAAACATGATGACGCAACTCTTAATCTCTTAAAAAATTTTAATGACTGCATGGTATAACTATTTTGGATTCCTACTCCTGACCTTAGCTGATTTTTTTAGACTTTGGTACCCAATCCATAATTTGAATATCGGACGAATAGAATCAGCCAACTACTTTTTAAATCAATTCATTTATTTATTCTTTTACATCCTTGGCTAAGAGAGGAAGAAATCATTATGTGACTGATAGTTTTTATTGCATGGAGATATGTATTGTAGCTGAACAAACAAAAAGGATAATTTCATGACAAGTATGAAAGAGTTTTATTTTGGATTTGTCAATTATTTAAGATTTTTTTGCGCGATGAGGTTTTAATAAAAACAAAGAAAACTCCCGGTATTAAAGATATTTAAATTGATAGCTGCTGGATTGAATAAAACTGGCTTTCCTAGCCTATTCCACTAATAATCCTTCCTAGTACCGCATTTTATAATGTTTTAGAGCATCTCGTAATATTTTGGACTGCAACAACGTTCGACTGGCTTGCCCTTTAGAATGCGAATTGTTAAATTTGTAGATTATATTGCTGAATTTTGGAAATGATGCTCAAAGTGTTTCTGTGTTAAGAGTTTGCTAGCCGAAGTTTTAGAAGAAGTGACGTTGGCCGGTTAACTTTACACTGCCAGATATGAGGATCTTCATTTAAATGACCAAATAGCTGCAACTTTCAACCAGTTAATTCAGCCGGCCAGTTTTCGTAGCACCTAATCATCTTCAGGTCATCTGTATCATTTCCACAGGAAGATGTAGTAAAGAGACGCCTCGTGGGAAATGAAGTCGTTAAATAGTATGAAATTGCAATTATTTGGTCATTAAATATTCATATCCCACCAATTAACTCCTAAATTGGGGCGAGTCGAGGAAGATATTTAATAAGCTTTTAGAATCGTTGTGTAGAAATTTTTTTCCATTCCTGAAAAATAATGCATCTCCGTGATGCAATTTACGGCTTACGGTGAACCTGTGACCTACATAGTTACACTGCTATGTTCATTTGGGAAATCAAAGCATGTATATTAGACTTTGCAGTTATAGAAATCACTTGTAGGGTGTCTCTCTCTGCTGGAGACATCAACGACGATGGTATAAATTCCTCACGTGTCTAAATTGTTACAGATGATGCCTAATTTAATTTACACCGGCAAAGGTGTTGGTGGGACTTCGCCATCGAATTCCAACCCAATGGTTTCCGGTTCGATTCCCGTAAAGGAAGATTATCCTCCACCACCTCAAGCTTTTGCGGTTACCCTTTTTGTTATTTTCACTCTAAAAAGTCGACGTAAAAGTTTAAAATTTGGTCTTTTTCTGATCAGTGCTAATTAAACTAATGACTCTTTACGGAGGCAGTGTATTTGTATGGAATTCCGTCATAAAAAAGGAAGTTGTCTCGAAAAAAATGGTGGCGATTCCCTCGTGTTCACTCTCGACGTCAACGCAGTGGTACCATACGGTCAGAAATAACCGATTTCCTTACTCAGTATCTTTGAACTTTCAGAAAGGGAAAAGTCTCACTCTCTTACTTTGATTTGGTTCTGTGCGGTAAAAAATCTTTTCCATGAGTGTAGCACGTCGCTAATCTTGTTAATTGCCCTGCATTCACTTTGGACGAGTCAAGTCTGATGGTGGTCTAGTCTCACCTGGAAGCTGTTGTGCAGGCCCCATTGGCAATGCGCGCCCGTGCAGTTGGCGAAGGCCCAGCCAGTGATCTCGGTGGCGTTCCCCGTGGCGTCCCTGAGCACCGAGGCGCCCGCCAGCACTATGAACACCAAATAGGAGATGGTGGTAACTAAGATGGCCAGGAGGGTGCCCTTGGGAATGGCCGACGACGGGTCCTTGAAAGAAAAAAGGAGGAGGATGAGTGACGCAATCTTTTAAACTCTTATATCATACACTCACACATATCCAAGCAGAATTGAGATAAGCATTAGGTTAGGGAAGGAAACTGCAAACGGAAGGAAGTTGGCTCCTAGCCGTGAGGATTAATCCAAACCATTACTTGGGTGAGGTGTATGAATCAGTAATTTGGTTTGCAGAATTCATAGTCATCACAGCTAGCGACCGGCAGCCTAGTTCATATTAGTCATTAGGGATAAGTAGGCGGATCGGCAGAGACGGGGCTGTAGGGAAATGGTCGGAGGGGGGAGAAAAAGTTGGTCAAAATCAGCCTATTCTTAACGAAAGACGCTATGGGGTCACACAATTTAACGTCCAATCCGATTGACTAAAAACTCGAAGTGCTCTCATGAAAACCCCAAGTTGGAATTGGTATACCTCTAAAAATTCTTCAACTATCGAGATTTCAACCCGTACCCGTAAGGTGGCAATCCAGTACAATAATGCGAATTTGGGGTTCGAGGGAACGGGATGTGTTAGCAGCGTAACCAGGGTAATAGGATCGTGGTGGGGAGGAGAGGCCAATCAAACGGATCCTATTTAATTCAAGTAAGAAGTGAATTCTATCAGCAACAGCGTCATAGAACTATGTATACCTTGTTAAAAGTTCTTCGTTGGCACCTAGATATAACTAATTTAACTGAAGTCAATTTTTAATTACTGGTTACTGATAATATCAATTTTTAAGGATAAGTACTGTAGTTCAAATAAATATTGTCAACCTTAAAAATCGTTCAGTCAGAATATTTTCAAAAGGAAGATTAATAATTGAAATGCAATACTATAGTTGTAAATTAATCAATGCAATTTAACATCATCGTAACATATTAGTCAATACTAGGGTACTAAAAGAATCTAATAAATCCCCAACCTGACTAGGCCAAAACATCTGACCCCATTCATTTCCCAATCTTTGTTAAAAGTCAGCGATGTGAAGAAATATTCTCGGCGATGTACAAAGGGCCAGCAAGAGGGTTGTGGAGCAACCGTCGTCCTCAACCCTTTCCACCATACGCCTACGCCTCTGGGAAGAATACATTTTGTTGAAAACATACTTCAGATGCTCCCAATACCAGACGTAAGCTTTTACGCATCGTTTAAATCTTCATCATCCGGTAGACACCTTGTAAGGTTGGTGGAGAAGTGCGGACTCAGTTGTAGAAGGGTTTAAAAATAATGAAAATCCTTGAACTTCACAGAATAAGAAAGCTGAAAAGCCCGAATATTATATAAAAATATTTTTGTCTAAAATATGTAGGGGCTGAAAATAAATTAGATTTTTACATAGTGGAGCACGCTTAAAATTAAGTGAGCTTATTTGCATCGTTATATTTTAGTTTCTCTGGCAAACGCAATACGTAAGTAGACATTTTTAGGATCGAAATTCCTCACTTCTTTTTATGTGTTGATGGTTAACTTTTAAGCTGCCTCTTATATGTTTCACTACCAAGATTACTTACCTTCTTGACTTTCATATCCCTGTTTTGTGGCTAACATCTGTCCAATACACTTCCATAGCAGACCGAATAAGAGCCAGTAGGAGAAACTGTTAGGGAAGTAGTGGGGGGAAGAATTGGTGATGCATTGACAGGGCCTAATGACGAGGGTCTGAGATGAAAAATAAATGAGGAAATATTACTTGAAATGTCAGCGTTGATTACATGACTTTACGGCTCTTAAAAGTGAAAGCTAATTGCTTGAATATCTAAATAAAATGGTAAGAATATGGTTGGTATATGTTGTATAAATAGAGAATCTAATTCTGGAAACACTTTACCTTGTTTATCTGGAATGCTATAACAGTTTGTATTGTTGCCGGGGATAAGACTGAGAGAATCTGTACCCAAATCCATACGTTTTAATTTAAAGAAAAAACTATGATGACATTACATTACCAAACGAAGAAAATAAATTGCTGGAAGAAACTATAGATCAGCAAATAATATTTCTTTCTCGCGTACCCATATTTACTATGGGTTGGGGTAAAATATATTGATATTGATTATTCAAAATTAAGTTTAACGGAAAATTTCAATGGAAGTCTTTAACTACTTGGTATTCTTTAACCTTGAGCATTTAAGCTACCTGTGAGAATAATAAATCTACCCTGTACCCAATTATAATCCAATTGTCGGCCGCAAGAATCTATTAATTAAATTATGTTTTCATAAATATCTGCCCCAGTCTTGGTAGATACTGTCTCATTCTCATGAAACTTGAGTGATGGCTTGAGTTAAGCAATGGACAGGTGTTCACTTTAATAGTAGGACTACTGTTGCAGTGAAAATAACATAGGAGATATGTCGGATACGATCAGAATAACGCGAATATGTGGTGGGTGAATATTTTGCGATTGATATTTTTTGTGAAAGATTCATGCGTCGGAGATAGGCGAATGAGAGCTACGTGTAGGTAGAAATAAAAATAGAAACGCTAGTGAACCACTATTTCCATGATCATTACTCGTTGGGATTCGGCGTAAACGCCACGCAAAATTGCTGTTTTGCTTCTGTGAGTTTACGTTATTCCACGGTCGCACGCAATGGTTTTGCTGTCGGCTCGCGTGAGGTAAGTTGATGTTTATTGTCATCTCTCGTCGCGAGAATACGTTTCGCGCATAAATTTTCCGCGCCATCCCTTCGGTTTCCCGGGGAACGGAAGAGTACGCGGGTGTACCCGAAGTACGTGCGATCGAATAAGTCGGGGAGACTTCGGCATTCCGCTCTTCAACGAGGATCTTACAAAATCTCCGTTGACTTAAAGGTAGCCCGCAAGGTCATCGAGTTCGTCGCATTTGGGACGCCCGTCGTTTTAGCCAGGCGTGCCTCGAGTTCCAAGTCACACCCCGTCGACAGCTGCTTATGCTAGCGGCGTTGTTCTGTGATTGAAAGTCCTTTCTCAGAGTTAGTGATCGAGATCTCTGCAAAAGATTCGGCTCTCTTAAGAGTTAGAGAAATCATTATCTTCAAAATGAGGGCGTCGATTTTAATGAAGTAAAGTTTACTACATAGGATTATTAAAGTATCACACCGGTTCCAATTCATTAAACATTGAAATATTTAGTAAAGTATCTTTTTTTTCTGACCTTCAAAGTGTAATTTTTCACTCCCGGTCGTGGTTTTTTCCACCCGTGGAGTAATTGATGCCATAGTTATTAACTTGATGACCCATAATGAGTAATAATAGTTGGGAAAGAGTCTCGATAAAGCAGCCGATCAATTAATTTCGCAAATAAATTGGATGTAAGGAAATTGAAATACTACCTTGATCAAAAATTTCCCGGAATTTATTCAGAAAATTAAAAATACAAGTTTATTCATCTAAATCTCTATTGTCCCCTTCAAAGTAATCCCCATCGACTGCAACACACTTATGCCAGCGCTTGATCCAATCCTCGAAACATTTTTTATATTCGGTTTTCGGTATGTCCATCAGTGCTTCCTGCGATTTTTCCATTACTTCCTCTCGGCTGCTAAAACGCGTTCCCCGTAATGGTTTTTTAACTCGATTGAACAGAAAGAAGTCACAGGGAGCCAAATCAGGTGAATTCGGTGGCTGTTGGATGGTATTTGTTGCATTTTTCGTCAAAAAATTACGAATAATGATAGCACTGTGCGACGGTGCGTTATCATGGTGCAAAATCCACGAGTTTTCTGCCCACATTTCTGGTCTCTTTCGGCGAATTGCTTCACGCAAACGTCTCATAACGCCCAAATAATACTCTTTGTTTACTGTCTGGCCTTCTGGCAAAAATTCATGATGCACTACACCGTTGTAATCCATGAAAACCGTCAGCATTGCCTTCTTTTTTGACTGAAAACGACGTGGTTTTTTTGGTCTCGGCTCATTTGGTGAACGCCATTCACTTGCCTGATGTCTGGATTGCGTGTCGTACTCATAAACCCACGTCTCGTCTCCAGTAATGATCCTTTTGATGAATGTGGGATCGGATTCAGCCTCGCAAATCATGTCTTTTGCGACGTCAACACGGTCTCTTTTTTGCATGAAATTGAGGTCTTTTGGCACCAACTTTGCTGCTACACGACGGAAACCCAAATCATTAACCACAATGTCTTGGGCGGATCCATAGGCAATGTTCAAGTCCTCCGCTATTTCTCTGATGGTTAATTTGCGGTTATTGACCAACATTTCTTTTACTTTATCAATTTTTTCACCGACTTTCGATGTCGATGGTCTGCCACTGCGTTCATCATCTTCGATTGACTCACGACCACTTCTGAACCGCTCGTGCCACTGGTAAACGACCGTTTTTTTTAGAGAATCGTTGCCGAAACACTTTTCCAACATTTCCAACGTCCGTGCGCCACTAAATCCGTTTTTTACGCAAAATTTAATACAAGTTCGTTGTTGCAAATTTAAATCCATTTCTGAAATTGTAAAAAATCGCCAACACACACAGAGATAGATGTACTCTTGGCTACGTAACTTTTGCAAATGGCAAGTTATGACACTAAGATTTAAAGGGAATATCAACAACAGATGTACCAATTTAACAAAAAAAACAGAACTCAAATCGGAACGATGGGATAGTAGTAGTTTTGAGGGGAGGCGACCGACAGCTAAGGTCATTTGCGCCATAGGGGATGGATAGGAAAGGATGCAGGGTGGAGAGAAACCCGGCGTCGGCATTAGCCTACTCTTTACGAAAGGCGCCAAGGGGTCCACAGTTTAACGTCCCATCCGACGGACGGCGTACTCACTCAAAGTGCCCTCCACAAAGCACCTCAAGTAGGGATCGAGATACCTCTGAAAAATATTCAACACCGCCGGGATTTGAACCCGCGCCCTCAGGGTGGGAAGCCAGTACGTTAGCCCCCGCACCATCTCGATCCCCCGGAACGATGGGAGCGCCACACGGTGGTTATTCCGGGAACTTTTTGATCAAGGTAGTATTTACCGGAAGGCGATGTAATAATACGTTACTTTTTGCGTTTTCTTTTGTAATTTGAAAAGATTTTTGATTTTTCTCAAAATTTAACTATTTTTTTGTAATAGGATACCATTTTAGAAACTTGAAATCTGTTGCGCCGGATTTACACGCTTATAATTTTGTTATATCACGTCGTACCCACTTGAATGTTTTAGCAAGTGGGCCATGTTTATATCAGTTGACAGAAAAATATTCATTTTATCGCAATATTTTTTACTAATTCTTTTAAAAAGTAATTACTCAGATAACTTTGAGAAAAAAATCCTCGGAGAAAGAGCTTGGTTTAGCCTGTGGTGGAATTCGGAATTGTTGGATTACGAAATTACAGAAGGCATTTTTTAATCTTAACCGACATCATGAATGTCTTTCAGAATGTGACCGCGCCCACGACACAAGATTCGGGACGTTTGGAATTCGTGTCACTTCAGTCAGTACTGTAGGCCATTGCAGGCTCTCCATTTAGATCGTGGGAACGCTTTCGCCCCTTCGGCTAAAGCATGCCTCGCTATACACAACACTACTGTGGGAAATTCTATTCTAGAGGACTCCGCTGCGATAAATTCGTGATCCTACCTAAACCTCAATGTATGAATAACTTATTCCAACAAGTAAAACTCTTCTCTTTTTTTGGGAAGAATTTTACCCGAAAATAGGGACATTGGTCATAATGTTAGAAGAAGAAAGGCGTTAGAAACGAAAGTATGTCCAACCGGGAATGAGTTGATTATGAGGAGCATAAAAATATCGTAAATAAAAAATCAGTTAAAACTTGGATCACAAATAAAGAATATGGTTCCGGTTTTGGAGATGTGATGTAGGATAACGGAAAGTTAAACCGGATGTAAAGGCAAGTTAAATAAGTGATAGACGTGGTAAGGGGAGAGATGGGATTGTAGTGAGGAATTGAATGAAGGCTGAAGAAGTAGATTGTGACTGTGAAGCATGAAGTCAATTATCCGGCTGTGGTTTAAGGGGTAATGTAAAGAAAATGAGGTAACAATAGAAAAATAAAACATATCTTGAACGGCATGAAAGGAAATGGAAAGAGTGTTATATATGAACTGGTGTAATGTGACAGGTTATTAAATAAAACATTGGTTTGAAGTAAGTTCAACAGATTCAGGCTTGAGGTCGTGGAAGTTCATCATAATGAAATAAGGACAATTTGCACTTTTCCACAGTTTATTTAACGTACGACGCGTTTCAACTCACTGAGTCATCATCTTGTACCTGATGATGACTCTGTGAGTTGAAACGCGTCGTACGTTAAATAAACTGTGGAAAAGTGCAAATTGTCCTTATTTCATTATTGGTTTGAAGTGTTAAGGTTTTTTAAGAAGATTTTTCAAAATTTACTACGTTTTATCACCGCAAGACAACGGTGGGGTGGGAACTCGCTTACCCATCGAAAAATCCGTTGAAATATCAGGACCAAGTTCTGATTATAATTCATAAACCAGTCAATATCTTTTAAATATATTTATTTCAGAGCAGTGGAATCAGTTTACTTCTCCTTGAACTATTTTGGACAATGTTGTTCAAAGTAGTAGGGATAAAAGGAGAAGCATTCGTTTAGGCAAAGAATCTTTCACAAGAAGGTTGAGGGTTGATGACAGGAACGTTGATTAAGGAGGTTAAGAAGAGAATCGTTAAAAATATTGCATGGAATGAAGTTTATTTACGGCGCGGAAACATGATCAATGATCCAAGATGTTAGGCGTAGATTGGAGGCTTTTGAGATGTGTGTTAGAACCAGACTGGAAAGGGTAAAATGAACGGAAAGGAAAACAAACGAAGAAGGACAAGGCATGGAGGGGGAGGAAAGAGGGAGAAATCTAAAGGAGGCAGAAAATGTGGATGTATAGCAGTTTTATAGGCGATGGAAATCTGGAGACCTTGATAGAGGGAGGGATATTTAGCTGGTGAGGAATAGGTATGAAAAGGATAACTATATTGCACTAAACGAGGAGCAGAAAGTAAATTGCGGATTTGAAGAAGGATTAATTGTTACTTTGGGGCGTCACACTGTTTTGTTGAACGAAATTAAGAAATGTAGAGATGCTCAGTCTAAAACAATCTAATCCTACCATAAGATAGAATACCAATGATCAAGTAAAACATTTCTTCTTGTGTCACTCAGCGTGATTTCTCACTCCTATTTTTCACTGTAAATCATACTTAGTTTGATCTCCCATATAGTCTTATGGCCTGTGATGAGTAATGGGAATACTCGTAATTGGATGGATAAAATCGTTTCGTCAATCTCAATCTCTCAATTAAAATAAACGCTGAGAAATTGGGTTTTTACCAGAAGGTGGTGTGTTGAGGAAGTCCTATTTTCGTTGAGAAGTGGGAAAATTTTTAAATAAGTGAACGGATGTTGGAATGGGAATCGTCAATGCGTCTCCGATGAAGCTTTTCAAAGCTCTTTATTTTTTCTTATATCAATATAACATGGAAGATAGTAATTAGATCTATTTTTAATATTGTTCCAAAACAAATTAAATGAGATTAGTAGAGTTTTGGAATGTAGCTGGCAGTGCAGTCAAGTTTAAATAAACGCTTGAAATATATATGCATGAAGTTCAAAATAAATTTATTAATTTTTAGAGAAATTATTTTGGTACCTAGTGCCTTTTCACTTGATCAATTAAAGAATTAGGTTAGAGTACGATGGACCAGGACAATACTTCACGGTAAATATTTACCTTGAGGTCACCGGAGATGTTGGCGCCGGCGAGGATGCCCGTTGCGGATGGGAAAAAAATGGAGAATATGGAGAAGAAGGACTGCATCTGTCCGTCTGTCTCCCGGTAATCTGACCAAAAGTTGTGCGCTAGTAAAGTAGCTGGAAAGTAATTATAAATGTATGTAATAGGAACTGAAGTAAATATTTAAAAGGCACAAAATATCTTCTACAAGCACAATTTAAAATAGAACCTAGAACAAAAGAGTTCCTACAGTTAATCAGGAGAGAAGCAGCGTAGTTAACGTTCGGCTTCTAGGAGAAATAGTTACAGTCGGTTGAAGTACAGACGATAGGAAAATCGGTGACATTTTAATTCTAATTTAAACTTTTCAGATATTCATTTTGAGGATTATATAGTGATTGGGAGTGATATTTATCATTCAAATCCAATCTATATTTTCCCTTAAAATAACAAGGCTTAAACTCTTAGCGGACGTTTGAGTTTTCTTGTGATTACCTTCACCGTTTTTTATAGGAAATCTCTTAGAAATTGGAGCAAACTTCGAGCATGTTTTTAAATTTGTTTTTAGCAAGCATACACTTGCGACATGAAAATACTTTCACATACGCTATTGAGATTACTGCCGTAGACTGGAATTTAATATTTGGCGCACTTCTTGGCGTTATGATGAAGGAGCACGACCAAGTGCAAGACTTGTGGGAGATTTTAAGCCTCTTCTATGTACTTCATGGAGAAAATGTTAGTTCCGAAGCAGTACTGAGCTTAAGTGAATTCTCTAGCTGGGAGAGTCTTTGACACTTCCATGCGAGTAGCTTACTCTTCTTCTAGCTAGCAACGTCACCCTTTCCCCACAGTTTTAAACCTGGACCAATCTCTTAAGCCAGTTGACGACCCTCTACAAATACCAGAAGCAGATGCTTTTATCTACCATGAAGCTACGTTTTCGCGCACCCAAATTAACGTGTCGTTGCCGCACTAGGATTCTTCACCGACACACAACGTTATCGTGCTTGCGGAAGCGTCAGGAAAGAAGGACGACCACCCGCGCGCTGTGTGTTGCCGCGTCTAGCTGCATCACGGTGAAGATGTATACGGTCTGATTGGATGTGCCGTCTGAGATGAAACCTAGCCATTTGCCTATGGCCTTAAATGGAGGTAACCATGACCGATGCAAACGCTTCCAGATTGGAAACGTTTGCACGCTTGAATATGGGCTATGATTAATTCTCTTTTTGCTAATTTGTGGAAATCATAAGTGGTATAAGAGACTTAATCAATGAAACAGAGAATGAGGTAGAATTTTTAACGTTTCTTTAGGATACCTGAAATGTGGCCACAACAATTTTTGAACTTCTTGCCCACAATATACGTATTTTAAAAAAATTACCAAGATTTTTCCAATTTAGAAACGTGTGAAATGGACTTGATAAACATTATTTTGAAGTCATATTTACAATCTGGACACCTCCGTGGGATCTGAAAACAATTACCTCTATTAAATTACCGGGGTGGAATGTATAACAGCATTCTCGAAGTCGACATTACTCTTCAAAATGAATGTCATTGCATGAAAAATATTGTAAAATGACTGGTCGATCAACAATAACTAGTTTGGCCTGCATTTATCCAGCCCCACTTTCCTTTAAATATTAAAATCCTTGGCAATCCACACGTCACTGGTTTCTGTCGATGCAGTAAACGCCATTTGCCACTGGTCTTTTATGTTCCAAACATGCACATTTAATGAATACTAATAAGACTCTTTGAGTTAAGAGTGAAAGGTTTGAATGTGAAATGGATATGCATACGAGTGACCAGTTTTGCCTGTGTTGGCGAAAAGGCAAGATAGCAAAGAGAGTAAAATTACCATTTAAGCCGATGAAACCTTTGGCGACTTCCTCTTCGTTGGTCGGTCCGACGAAAGCTCCGATGATGAAGTCCGCGATGGCAATGAGTAGTATCACCAGAAGTCCCATTTGGGCCTGCAAAATGGTCCACATTCAAGGGTCAGTGAAGGTGTTATATTAACCGTTTTACATTGCCGCGAAATAGAAAAATGTTATTAAACCGGATTTGTAATATTTAAAATTGCAGAACACCAAACGGAAGCGGTGAGCACAGTCATGAGATCAACACCAAGTCTCTGTAAGTCAGAGCATGTGACGATTTCATGATAATAAGATGGTAAAAGATACGACTTAGGATTTTTCCGAAAATATTCATTAAAATAAAATCGCAAGGAACTGTAAACCAAACACTTCGATTCCATTTATCTAATATACAAATAATATTGGATCCAATACCTTATATTATCCTATCTTATCCAATACCTATCCAATATCTTATCCAATGCCTCGTATATTCTTGACCTCTTCACTCTTTTGAAGTGAATTTGTGCATTGGCAGTAATGTACCGACTTAAGGTACGCTTTTAATGGATCCTGGTGCTACAAACTATTGTACTCCAGAGCAGCGACTAACATGATTATATTTGCTTACCCTGTACTACGTACATATTACAACAACTCATTCTTTAGGGCTATATACTTAATTATTTCCTTAATTATACCCATAATACCTATTCTTGCACTCCCTCTAACTCGCTTTCCCAGCATTCTCACTTGTATTACCGTCTTCTCCATCCCATTGCATTTCACTACCTCTCGCATGAAATTGTGCTGCCTTCTTCGAATTTCTATCAACATCCTTCCCTCCTCCATTACCATGCCTAGGACTTCGTTTGTTTACCTTTCCGTCTTAATTCAATTAGCATCTGTAATGAGTATAATTAAGTTTAATATTTGGGAAAATTTTCTTTTTAACTGTTATAATCATTTTCTTCACTCTCATTTCACAGAAACAATAATTTATTCCACCCTTGTGTTAACTCTCATGTTTCGCCGTAATTCTTTCGAAGTGAAACGCCATTGATATAAATTTAACGGCCTAAATGGCACAACCTGTGGAGCTTAGCGATCAGAGTTGAGAGCAGCTATCCCACCGGAAGCCTGAAGGAGCAAATAACCTGTCAACGTAATGCGTAAATGCGTCGGTGGTAACCAGCCGCACGTCGGCGGTAAGCTCGTTCGTGACTTCCTCGGATATCCGAAAGGTGTCACGCGCGATCTCTTCTGCTCCTCATCTCGCAGTCACCGAGCGGCAAAGAGTGGCGATCGTTTGAAGCAGGTGGGAGTCACTTCGCGTGCGGGTGAGGATAGGAACAGGTTATGGCGTGCTTCCCCCCGCTTGCCTCCTCCGCAGCCCCGCATTGTGCCCCGATCATCCACCCGGAGAAAGCACCGTCGGGCAGAGCGGAAGGTTACTTTTCACTGGAATGGCGCGTCGTAGGACAGAACGCAAAAGAGGGAGGGTTGAAAATGCGGTGTCCAATCGTCACTTAAATGAGCGAAGTAACCGGTGCTATTCCGGAATAACAACATAGGGAATTAAGTAAGTTATGGGACCTAACAGTCCAGGAGTAGAGCGTTAGACTACTGAGCGGAGGGTTCGGGTTCAATTCCCGGGCACGCCTCTGTGGGCAACCCTCGGCTTCACCTAAGCTGTGTCATTTTTCGGGAGCCAGGACTTTCTGGGAAACCATAGGCAATTCAGGGAAGGGATCTGGCCTCCCTACCATGGTGGGTGACTTTCGCACGCCGTTGGGGTTAGTGCAGGGTGAATTCTATAGTCACATATCAAACCGATCTTCGGGTCGATATCTATGAATGGTTTTTAATTGAATAAATAAAACCCTGAGGCACCGCAGTATAGGATTAAGGCACCAGCTGAGCATTGAACGGAATAGACGATCAGAAAGCGACTAAAAAGCGGGATGGCCCATGTCAATAAACTTGAAAATTAAATTCTTACCGAAATTTTTATTTATTTTCGCTTGAAAACCTAAACGTTTTTTCAAAGACATTTTTCATCCCTGTGCTGCTTTCAATTATCATTCGGGACTAGTTGAAATTAAGGTCAGTTACATTATTATTTACAGTGGTCTCGCGTGTTAGGGTAGGTACTAGAGGAGCCCTGAGACAATACACTACTGTACTCCTAAGCCCTCAATGAAGAAAACATGAAATATCCTTAGACTCCATTATAAATATTACAGTAGCTCATTATTTAGATATGCATATATTCTACCGCCTTAAACTCTAAATCCGAAATGCCTATTTTTTCCTCCTGCTACCTCGCGTTCCCAGAATTCTCCCATATATCACCGTCTTCAGCATCTCATTGCCTCTTGGCATTTCCTACATCATCTTTTCCTGTCTTCCTTGAATCTCTCCCAATCTTCCTCTATCATATCTATTAGTTCAGTGTTTGTTTTTCCTCCTTACCCATTTTTCCATTTGCATCCTCTTCTCAAAGGCCTGCCATCTTCGCGTATTCTCATGCTTCAATGACCAAGGCACTGAACCATAAAAAAACTACGACAAATTAACTATTATACATACTACTCAATGTTCAAGTTTTCCCTTTTTTGTTTCTTTAAATTTGTCTACATATACGCTCCTTTTGATCATCCCCGCCTCTATGTAAAAGCTGCTTTACTTAGCTTAATTATTGTAATGTTCTTGATGCATTGCTCTTCTTCTAAAGCACTTCATAGGCAAGTGAAATTAAGCCCGCTTTGGCTCGTGTCCACCAAATTTTCAAAAGTAGCCCGTAAAATCGTTCTTTTCTGTTCCTAACTGGGGTATACTTTGCCGTATGGAATAAATATATTCTAAAAGGGGAGGATCCGGAGTTCCCTTCATCTCTTGATTTGCACAATTGAGAAGAAATGCGATTATCTAGCGTTTACTCTTCTGACTGGGAGTGGCATTGGGAGAATTCTCCTGATGATACTCTCAGTAAGAGAAAAAAAACCGTGAGATATTTTTAAATAGTACCGCAGCTAATCCCGAAAATATAGGTGATAAATAAAGTTTATGTATTTTCACAAAAATACCAACAATTTCAACCAGGAGGAAGAGAACAGGAAATTCCAAACATGCATTTTAGTGATTTTTCTTACTCCTTCCTGAGAAATAAAAATTTTAATTTAATTTTCAAGTGCTAATTTACAACATTTTATTTGGCATTACGAGTATATGTATGTTATACAGCTGCAATTTGTCTTTTTATTTTTCCAAGGGCTTATTAAAATGAATATTTCCAATTCGAAGACACCAGTGTTTGTATAACATGACGTGACACTTTATGGTCTTATGTATGTTGTCGTTTATGAGTTACATGTCTCTATGGACTTTAACGGTTAGTTGTACGAGTACGTGCCTACATGTATATCAACGTCTGATGAACGTCAGTCGTGGCTGACACAAATACTGTTAGACGTCAATCCATTATAATTTATTTAATTTAATTAAGATTAACTGATGATAAAAATATCGTAATACGAATTTGTATTTTCTTGTTGTTTATGTTCAATTTGGCGCACCAAACTTGAATATTGTGAATTTTTGCACGGTTTATAAGCGGAATTTGAACCTACAACTCTCGGTATAAGAATGATCGCGTTGGAGACCGCTATTAATATTTATTGGTACGAAAATTTGATGTGAGAAGAATTTCGAGGCTTAATGGAATCATAAAGTGACCATCCAGCTACTTTACCCGACATGACCACTTGGTATTCCTTCTGTAGCTGGTCATCACACATACAGCTTCCTTTCTACCACTCACCTTGGCCTCCCAACTCATACCGATGAGGCAGATGCAGAGCATGATAATGACGGCCGACACACCGACAATTCGGATGTCGTTCTTGGCCCCGTCCACTATCTGTGTGCCCAGGGACCTCAGGAGGTCGCCGACGGACTCGGCGAAGCCCACGGTGTGCATGGCCGTGCCGACGGCGCAGGCCAGCGAGTAGATCAGTCCCACGGCGGCTCCGAACTCGGGTCCCAAGGCCCGTGAAATCATGAAGTATATGCCACCTGTGGGGAGAAGGGAAGATAACGGGCGGGAACAGCGGGAGCCGGTTGCCGAGCACCAGACTTCAGATATTTACATTCCCTTTTCAGGTCATGCGACTTTGTGACGGGTTTCATTATGAGGTAAATTTCTTGCCTTGTTGACAGTTCATTTGTGTATTACTATTTTAATTGAGGCATAGCCTTTATAAAGAGTGGCCAAATTGAAGTATTACTGCCTCAGCTACACTTACGTAAGATGATTTCCCGAGGATTAAATACAAAATGCTTCTTAGTGTAATGATGGTAGAAAATTATTCATTGAAATTTTATTGAGGTACCGTATGGCATGAGGTCAGAAACATTAATGAATCAGGCAGTGGTATCTAGTAAATTAATTAAGGCAAACAACAATTAAGGAGGACAAATTGGTCCTGTTTTAATGTCTTAAAATACCATCCCTTTTTGAAATTCTTTCGGTATTTTTTCCTTCAATGAAAGTTGCCTGCATTAAGGTTCTATTTGTTAATGTTGTAATTAAATTCTGGCTTGGTAGAACTTCTGGCGCGAACATTTATTTTTAATGCTCCGATCGAAATTTAAAAAATATTTTAATGATCTGGTCAAGTTTGTTTCTTTGAGAGTATTTGCATTCGTTTGCGATAATCAGTGCATGGTAAATATCGCAAGTTACGATCATGCAAGCATTTAATATCAGTTAATAAAATGAGATAATTATCGCGGTTGAAAGGGTATCGTTCGTTGCAAATAGCTTTTGACCAGACGGATGATATGATCACGTGCTAACTGATGTATCTTTTTACGAAGACGGCTGGATTATATATATATATATATATATATATATATATATGTGTGTGTGTGTATATATATATGTATATATATTTGTATATTATATATATATATATATATATATATATATATATATACACACACATATGATGTATATAAAGTTAGCACTAGCGTACAAAGACAAAAACTTAGACAAACAAAAAAAAAGATTGCTGGCACCACCGAAAATTTGAGTACCGATGAGTTTCTTTTCTTTTTTGTGTGTTTTTGTCTTTGTTTGCTAGTGCTAACTTCATATACATTATTATTCACATCCGTGAGACTTTTGCATAATTTTTAAGCATATTTGTGTGTGTGTATATATTTACATAAATGAATATACGATTAAAAATGGATCAGATCATCAAACGGCGTTCGAACTGCTTCCTTTTCCTGGCCAGTACTTTGGGTTGGCTTCGATTGGAATGGGGTAAAATATTGACCAATTCGATTCTCCCGCCATCTACTATCGCTGACCACGTCTATTCCATCGAAAACAAATGACGAAACTGATACGCTCCCATTGTGTTCTCCGCCCCCTCACACTCCTCGGAGCGAGCGGTTAACGGACGGCCCACAAGGCTTTGGTCGTTGGCCGAGGGCCAGTTTGTCGGCGTCTCCGTGTCAGCCATTCTCTGAACTTTCTCGCACCACTCTGCTCTCGCCCGCTCGCTATGCGCGGCCAGCTTGTCAACGGCGTCAGTTGTATGCAAATGAGACGCAAAACTCTTAGGGGGCGCGAATCACGATTCCTCGATTCTTCCTGAGAAAGGAATAACAATTAACGTCGTCGACGCCCCATTATCCTCCCGGGGGAAGGTGGAAAGGTCTTTGCAATTAGAGGCGCCGTGCGAGATGAGGAAGCCCCATTGAGCCCACATCCCCTGATCGCCGAGAAACCCGTTATCCGACTCCGATGACCCCTTTGGAAATTACTACGTATTTTATGGCATTAACAATACATATTTCTCGGGTAATACCTAATCACCATTTATGTCATCAAGAGTGTCTATTGAGTGAGATTAAGCGCTTATTTTACTGAACTTACCGTTAGACACGCGAAATAAGTTCCAAGATCCGATTGATTTATTTGTGTTCTTTAAACCAAAGACCATCACCCTAGGATTGACATTAAAGCTACCCTCCAAGCTAACCTAATTTCTGTCAGTATCTTCATTTCTTGCGCCTTTCTCTTTCAAAATTTTCTTCTTTTAAATCGTTCTTGGCCTCTCCCTGAAGATCTTCTAGCTCATGGTTTTCTTCATTTCGTCTTCAGTAAACCTTTATACTTTATTGTGAAAAGGATTATAGCTCTCTAGTATTTCATGGTGCTTAATTTTTATGATTAGCCTCACATTATTTTTAATGCATAAACGTCATGACGATACGGCCTTTATATGTTGAAGAGCACGTCGGGGTAATAATGAATGTAGTCAAAACGGAAATTTTCCTTGCATAAATATCTTTCTGCCGTTAAGATAAAATTTCGCCATCTTCGACTGTCAGATTATTTTATTCTCCAAGCTGTGATTGTGTAGTTCAAAATGTTTTTTTTTTGTAATTCTTTATTTTGATTTTGCATCGGCTCATTGAAGGAATTTTTTATGAAAATTTATTTTTGTCATTCGTAAGAAGGAGGCACCGCGTCTAATATTCTTCTTTGTGCATCTATTATCTCCAATTTCTCAGAGTCAATAACTCTGTCTTTAAAGTTTTATTAACTTGAATCTTTTTTTCTAATTTAGCTCTAATTTTCTCATTTAGACAAAGGTATATTGAACAATATATTTTAATCAGCAATCCATGATTCCATTCAACCAGCCGACGGCTCTAAATTTGACCACATCGAGCAAGACATTCATTTGAACACTGTGGAAATTCCAGAGAATCACACATTTTATGCATGACAGATTCGTCCTTAATTTTGAGAATGTGGTTTTAAAATCAAATCGTTTGTGTAATTTTGTACTTTTCTTTACCTATTTGTATTCCTTAAGAACAAAATTTGTCACCGTCAACAGTAGCAAAAACAAATGCCATTTAACCCAATGTAAGAAAAATTGCTGTGATTCTTCCCATAAAGTTTCAACGGCATTTCACTGTGTAGCTGTTTCAACTGTTGCATTATTGTTTTCAATATGGTGAATTTTGTGACTTTTAAACTTTGTGAATTATAATCAGGTTACCATTACCATTTAGGTTGTTTTCTTCCCATGCCTCTCTAATCATTTCCAATACGTCTCCGAACGAAATAATTATTCGGCAGTGGATTTGAGAATGGGCTATGCACGCATTATTTTTTTCCATTTTTATGTTTCATTCCGTCTCGCAAGAATTGCCGCACCCTACTAAAGAACCGCGGGTAGTTCACATTACGGCTTAAGATTTATGACGTCCCAACAAGTGGAGAACGATTTTACGTGGAATTATACGTCGTGAACAGCTACAACACCCTCCGCAATCTTTCCCGCCTGGACGCGTCAAACAAAAATGCTTACTATTACTCTCGCAATAATGAGTCAAAGTGAAGTAAGTGAAAATCGTCCGACTCGGAAAGTAATCCAGGGTCCCTTTCTCTACTTTAAAACTGCTCCGACAATAAAAGCATAAACGTGTACGTCGAGGTGTTTCGGGAACAAACGCTCTAAGGATGGAATAACAGTCATAAAATCGGAGACTTGGCCGTCCGTATTTCCCAGTCGTCCGTATGATCTAAGGGTCTACAAAAATAAAAGGTCTAAGAGTCTACAAACGGGATTTCGAGTCGAATTTCATCGTGTTTTGCTCACAGGTGGACCGCTTTCCACGGCTGTGGAACTGTGGCATTTTGCAGGTGTCGGAGGATTGCCTTTGATCCCTCGCTGACCGCCCAACAATGCAAAAAAAGCGAGAGGAAATGGGGGTGGATTATTCTGAATTCGAGGACCATACACCAGTCCTCGGGCTCGTGTAATTAAGACCCACAAACCTGCTTTGACTTGACCGTTGGTGCTGATGGCGGACATTGAGAGAGCTGTCAAGGTCGTGACCAGAGCCGAGAGCAGAATGACGAGACATCCCTCACCTGCGAATAAAAAGATAAAAAGCGACTTATTGATTGAATAATTGAGGTGTTAAGAACTTAACCCATACAAGATTTAATTGTTTCACGAGAGAAGAAAGTTAAAGGAATGGGAAATGCAAGCAATGTGGCGTGGTTACCCATAAACAATGGAAAAATCAAAATGAGTATTAGTTCGTATATGGAATGTGTTTTGAAATGTTCAGTCATATAATTGAAAACTTGAGATGTAGGTAATTCGTGATAAAGTAAAAACAAGTGTTTTAAGCTTCATTTTGTGTATTTGTATGCATTTATGCGTGGAATTATGACTTTGTTTACTATTGGCTTGAGTTTTTCCTACAGAGAGAATTTTTGATTAATATTTTATTTAGCAAAGAATCACTAAGAAAACTTACACTAATTGGTGAGTTCATAAATAATAGGCAAATTGTAACAAAAACACTTGAGTATAAACTGATTTTAAGTAATTAATTAAAATTGTGTTAGCATTTGTTACAATTATTTTGATGCATAAATCTAGTGATTGGGTTTAACCATGGACCTGTTGCTTTACCATATGTTTTAGTAAGCATGCTTTGCAACAACATGACACATGCGTAAATAATACTGACTTTTTAGCAAAATAGTCAGGCATTGAGAATTTCTGGCCATATTGCTGTAAAAATTCCCTTCTTTATATTAATGAGTCAAATAATTAACTGAAATTGAGACGGGCGGCAAATGAAGCAAGAGAAACATGGTGGAAGAGGCAGTGCGAGGATATGAAAAGTTTGCAGAAGAAGGGTGAAATTCAGCGCTATATTGCAAGGACACTCTTATGACGGAGGTATACAAACTGAAAACAAATATAAGTAAAAATTATCGTGGATTATCGATTAAAGAACAGGCTCCTCTGAAGACACTAAAATACCGCCAAATCCTTTGGGTTTCAAGAACTTAGCTATTACTTACAATCGGCTAGTAAGAAGGGAAGATCTGTGCTAACAGTTAGAGATAAATAGAGGAAGATAATAGTTGAAACAGAAAGATCCAAGAGATATGGGAGGAATACATAGGAGAACTGTATGGTAAAGAAGTTAGGCCAATGAGTTTAAACATAGAAAGAGAACATGACGTAAAGGAAGATAGCTTAGGTCCAGGAATACTCAACGATGAGATAGAAAGGGCATTAAAGGAGACGAAATCAAATAAGGCCGCGGGGGTAGACAACATTACTGCGGAGCTACTTAAAGATTTAGGATAATGCGTGACTGGGAAGAGACTATATGGATGAAGGGAGGGAAGAAGTACTCAGAGATGAAGAGGGACTTGATGTAGAGTAAGTTGCTGGATTGTGTTTTGTTTGGAGTCACAAAATGTTAATTTGGTAGTTGTGCCCATCCAAAACCTACCTTTACTGGAAGGTTGCTTAAGAAATAAATATTAATTTCATTATTTAAAATGTTAAAATCATTATAAAACGAAAAGTAGAATCAGTACAATACGCATGGGATAAGAATATATCACAAGAAAATGAAGGGAACGAGAATCTCATGAAAAAGAAAGACTAAGATTAACGTTACATCTGGGAAATAGAAACGAGAACAGGTAAAAGAGTTGAAAGAATTTTTGGGAAATATTTTGGACAAAGAGGAGGAACAGTGGGAAAATTAAGTGAAAAATAGCTTTAGGTAAATATGCCTTTACCAAGAGGCAGGAATTGATAGTTAAGATTTAAAGAAACGATTGGTGAACACTTAGGTTTATTTGGGTCGGAAAATTAGTCTGCAAGGCAAGAGGATAAGCGAAGTTTGTAGTCTTTCGAGATGTTGTTGTGGAGAAGAATGAAAAAAATAAAACAGACGAGAAAGAATACAAAAGATGAAGTTTACGGCATGGTAGAGAAGGAGAGAAGGTAGTTGGGAGAAATTCAAAGGCAGGAAACATGAACACAGGCAATAGGAAACTGAATGCGGTAAGAGAGGGAAGATGTAAGGAAAGCAATGGAGGGAGGAAAAAACAGGAATTGGGGATGGAATTCAGGATGTAGAAAGTATGCAGAGATGCTTCTTAGATGAGACTCATGTTATCCATCTAAAAAACTTGACTACGAGGAATTTTATCCTCTGCAGCCTACCACCAGAAGTGCCACTCACCGACACCAGATTGAGCGACGACCCAGGACAGACGAAGGAAGAGCATGACCCCCCAGATGTTGAGCATGCAACGGACCATGACCCCTTGCACCCAACCGAACTTGACGCTGCCCTTGGACCCTCGCGCTTCCGCACCCGCTCCTCCATCTTGCTGGATGCTTTGCTAGGTGAGACATTGGCAAATTCAGATTAAGGATCATGTTAAAGGCTCAGAATCACAAGTATAGACTAGTAACACAAACATGAGTATTACTTTTAGTTGCGTATATTTTACATTTACTTCCAATGAAAACATATACTAGAAAGTAATGTAGACACGAATGAAGAAGGACACTAATAGAAATATTTTGTGCTCTGGAGGTCATGCAGTATTTGAATAACGACGTAGTGGTACATTTAATCAGTTGAAAATGAAGGATTTCGGTCACGGATCCTGGATGTGCCATACATTAGTATTTTTTCGTGGATATTTGCTGCTCCTTTGCGTTCGCCCATTTACGTTTCCTAACCTGCTAATTTAATTAGTGTAGTACGTATTTTCTGTTATTCATTTATAAGACAGCTGGCTTAGAGCACCAAACTAGCATCTAGGTCTTCAATATCCCATTTTCGACCACGATGCTCTGCATTCATCTTTCCTGCCACCTTTGAAATTCTCCCAACGATCCTTACTTCTCCCCCACCAATGTTTAGCACTTCCTCGTTTACTTTCCTTTCTGTCTATTTCACCTTTACCATTCTTCTTCACACCCAAGTTCAAACACTTCTATGTTCTACTATTTCAGGCTTCGTTTCGTGAAGGTATTTATTATTCATGCTAAAAAAGCTTGGTACTATTCCACAGATTTTTGTTATAAGGTAGTACACGTTACACCAACTTGGGGCATCATTACAAACCTTATCATTCCGTAAGTCGGTGAAACACGTTGTACCTTATAATAAAAACCTGTAGAAAAGTAAAAAGTCTTTTGGTATGGATTAAACACTTTTAAACTGTATTATCATCCTGCTTAAACTGTTTCCCCACCGCAAAAAACCACTCTTAATAACAGTTAAGTTTTGGGGAGCTTTTCCTTGACATCGTTACTTAACGTCCCTGTTATCAATTTCCTCCTCTTCGTAAAATAATATTTACCAAAGAAATTATTTTTTTTATATCCCTACCACTTTGACCATGCTTATATACACTCATATAGATGTAAGAATCAGATAACTCAACCTGCGTGACACACACAGAAATTACAAAAGAAAGTACTCAAAAAAGATATGAACTCATGTGAGGAATGATTAAACGTTTCGGTGACCCAACAAACTTCATCAGTGGAAGGAAGGATAGTCGGTTTTCTTCGTCCTTCTGTTGAAGATGGTGGTTATTTCACCAAAAAATGTGATTACTTCTCGTATGTTGTCTTATATTTTGGAGGGAGTACTTTGTGTGGTTTTGGATTACTTCTGTGATTCACGCTTGTTTCATACAAGTGTTAAATTTTACTTCACGAGCTCTTCCATTTAAGAATGTGTGTGTATTAAATGTGTACCATTATTATAATTGGAATGCTCTCATTTAAGGTAGATTTTGGATGGATTAAGACTATACAGTTGTACAAAATCCATTCCTTTGCCTCTTCTAAAAAATCACTACCTGATATTCAACACTGCAAAAAACCATTCTTTAATTATGCATACTTCCTTCCTCCCTTCATTCAACTCATTATGCTTATCCTATTCCTAACCCTTCCTCGCTTGCTTAGCGTTCTCCCTTCTGTCACGGTCTTTAACTATATATATATATATATATATATATATATATATATATATATATATATATATATATATATGTGTGTGTGTGTGTGTGTGTGTGTGTGGGCCACCGTAGTCCAGGGGTTACTGGCCTACTACTAGGGACTTCTGACCGGAGGGCCCGGGTTCGATTCCCGGGATAGACTCTCTGGGCACCTGCAGCTCCACCCAAGCTATGTGGTTTTTCGGGTACCAGGTCTTTCTGGGAAACCATAACTGGCACAGAGAAAGGAACTGGCCCCCCTACCCTGATGTGTGAATTTCACACGCCATCGGGCTTAGTACTGGGTGAACTCGACCATCACCTACCAAACCGATCTTCGGGTTGATTACTGTGTTTATGGTTATAAATATATTATAAATAATATAATAATATATGTATGATTAATTTCCTGATTATTATGATGAAGTTAATGGGAATACCAGTTGGCGTATCTTATCTAATTAATCACTTTAATGGCGCCAAATGATTTGCAAGAGGTTCCCTGCGTCAGCAGTTGTTAAACGGGGGCATTTGAAATTTCGGTCACGGATCCGAAAGCTCATTGGCATTTATATCGCTCTATTAGTATCTCTTTTCCGGACGAAGGGTGCGGTGTGAAAGGAGTGCTACAGTGCCGCAATTTCCGCGGAGGAATTTTTAATGGGAAAGATTAAAAACCACCTAGGCAACAGAGGAGCACTCTAAAGCGGTCAGCGCTTGTGACATCTTGGTATTGTTTAAAATGACGTCCCTTCGTACTAGTAAATTGATTCTGCTGTGTAGGATTGTGGAATTTCCTCATGTTCCAAGCATATTTGATCTTGGTAATTAATTCCCAGGAAACCGTATGGCAAGTTACGATCGGTAATGGAGCATAATTTTGAAATTTTTCGAAAATATATTTTTCTATTGAATTTTATTATTTAGGTAGCCTTCTATTTAAGTTAGATTTCAGATGGACACAGACTCTTTAACGATACAATGCTTTTCCCTTATTGACAAAACAAAACCTGACACTCCACTCTATGTTAAATGGTATTTAAATTCCGCATATCCTCCCATAATTCCGGAAAAAATGGGAGCATATTTTGCAGCATAATATCTTGTCAGTACAGAGGATATGAAAGCTATTTTGAATCGTTGTTGATAAGGCTAATAAATACAGCAAATAATAATGTCTTGATCCATAGAAACCTATCCTGACTCGGTAGAAAACAGCTTATAATAATGATCTTAACTAAAAACTGTTATTATTGTTAGTCCACCGTTTAATGTGGGATCTAGATGGACACAGAATGAACATTGCTATATCCCTTAGTTTTGTCTGACAAGACACAAACACATCCCACCATATTAAACTGTTCATCAAAGCCACACACTGCCCTCTTTCTTACAATCGGATAAAACTATTTTTATTCTACCCCGTTCACGCTTGATTAACGTTATCCCCTACACGTGGGTGGTCCAATAAGTACCCGTCCTGACCTAGAGATAGCGGTAGTTGTTTAAAAAATATCACTGTATTGGAATGTACGCAATCACTAAAGCATATGTTTCAAGTTTGAAGGCGCCACGTTGTTTAGCATTTGTTTGGCAGTCATCAATAGTGAATGTTTTCAGTGCATTTGTGAAAATGGAGAAAATTGGTCATCGTTATGTGATACAATACTTTTATTTGAAAGGTTTCAGGTCAACCAATATAAAGTTGAACTGGATTCTACTCTGGGTGAGTCTGCTCCTTCGTTTACAACAGTAAAATATTGGGTAGCAGTGTTTAAACGAGGCCGTTCGATCTGTCAGGACGAGCATCGCATTATTATAAAAAGGGTATCGAACTTATTGAACATCGCTGGGAAGAGTGTATAGAGCTGAAAGGAGATTAAGTTGAAAAATAAATACATTTTTTCCAAAATGTTTGTTTTATTTTACTTTGCTGGCACTTCTGGGACCACCCTCGTAAGTGTAGTTTTAAATTCAGAGATCGAATTTAAGCATGGGGTTTGTGCCCCTGATATTTAGCATCTCTAATATTTTAGTGAAATTTTGTCTTGCTTAATTGCTAGTAGCGCATATTAAGCGCTATTAACTTGGGCAGCGATGGAAATGACTGTTTGTTGCTACATTCAGTAAAATAATGCTACTATTGGCAACAGGGAACTGTTACATGCAAATATTTTTGTTAGCAATAGATTCAAGAGTTTAGATGGTAATTGTAGGGGTGATTACATCAGCAAATTAGGAAATGAGTGTGCTAGTAGGGAATGAAAAACCAAGTGAGCAAAACAAAGCTGATGAGGTTTATGAGGAGGAGGGAGACTAGGTTAAACGTTCAATGGGTCATTAACTATAACAGTTAGAGCAGTTTACCTATCTTGGAAGTGTTTTAGACCGAGATTGTCAAATCAATATGAAATACTAGATGAAGAATTGGTTTAGGTAAAGAAGCTTTCACAATGAGGAGGATATTGACGTCAGGAGCGTTGAGTAAAGATGTTATAAATAGGCACCGTAACTTTCATATAGTGCGTGGTTTTGTGCGGCGCGGAAACATGGTCACTGAAGCAAGACGTTATGCATACGTATGTCAGAGGCCTCTGAGACGTGGGTTTGGAGAAGGATGATAGAATTGCAATGGTCAGAAAAGAAAACAAACGAGAAAGTGCTAGGCATGGTGGGTAGGCTAGGGGAGGAAAAGTGATTGTTGGGAGAAATCCATAGGAGGTAAGAAAGATGGATTGGTAATAGGAAGTTGGAGACCGTGATAAAGGGGGAGAGAACACTAGGAAGGAAAGTGAGGAAAGGGTAGGAATAGTATAGGCATGCTAGGTGGAATACAGGAAGAAAAAGGATGTATGGTGGATTGAAGAGGTTTCAATGTAGCGTGGGGTGTTAGTTTGTCAGATTAGGCAAGGATACGAAATCTTGGGCTGTTAAGTCTTTATGCATCCAAAACCTACCGTCGACAGTCTACTATAAAAAAATATGCAAAGTTCGTGAGCGATAATGATGGGAATATGCAGTTTTTAAGTCCTTTGATGTTCTTATTTATTGTGAAAAATGCTCTGAAAACCTATTTTGGACAAGTTCGGTGGCATCATTTTTTTAAATAATGGGTATTCCATTTTTTTTCCTAAAATTTACCTTAAATCCTTTACCCCAAGATGGAT
Organism: Hetaerina americana; assembly: GCF_022747635.1. Classification (NCBI taxonomy): domain Eukaryota; kingdom Metazoa; phylum Arthropoda; class Insecta; order Odonata; family Calopterygidae; genus Hetaerina; species Hetaerina americana. Next base: position 28,913,134 of record NW_027287205.1, read on the forward strand.
AGGTTATTATACTATGCTAAATATATTACAATTGTGGCAATTATGTCAGTTTTGAAGGAGAACGAGATGTATTTCTGCTCCTGTACTCCAAAATTCATCAAGTGGTAGTCCACCACTGCCATAAGAAAATGTTTAAGATTTTGGTTTATTGAGTAAAAATTGAATAAACAATTAAATGGGGAATATTCAATTTTGCCAATGCCATATAACAGAAAATATTTAAGACTACAATTTCAGAAAAAATAATAAAAGTAATACATTTTAAAATTTGTTGTCTCTGGCGTGACTTTAAAGTATTTTACGCAACATATTGATATGAATGAAGTAAATTTGTAATTCTACATGATCTTTCATTAAAATACGATCTAGTTTTTGAAGTTGGACGTCATGATGATGATGATGTTCAATATTAAAACCTAGGCCGTGTTTTAATAAAGTTTGTGAGGAATTACAAAGTTACTTCTTTTTTTTCAACAACACATTTTACGTTTCGTTGTTACCTTATTATCGATAGATTGTCGTAGAGTTCCTGATTGGCACCATTGCTCTCTCTCAGGGGGATGGTTTAATTAATAAAGTGCGGCAGAAGGGTGATATAGTTGCTATTGTGCTACTGTCTGGTGTACCCATGCTGCCGCAGGCCCTGCTTTACTTGATGGACGGACAGAATGAGAGGATGGGGTTTCTTTCTTATGACTGAGTCCACCTTAATTTAGTCCTTATTAGAGAAAGCAGCCTTTCAACATTCAAATCGTCACCCACGCGCCTGGAGACTATTATCCGTAGCTTGCGCACCGTGTTTTCAAACGGCCTAATCTCCTACCCAAATTGGTCACCCATTCCGATCGTTAGATGAGTGCCGGTTGAGTGAGTCCGTTCACGCCGCGATCCATCGGAGTGTGCTGTGGCCTCCGCCCATTCGCCGTAAGCCTGGATGAGACCGAACTCAAAAGTTTTGCAAGGGCCAGACTCTGAAACCCATCCGTAGGGGCTTGAAACACTCGCTTACTTAACACTTGAAACGCAGAGTTTAAGCTAAGTTACCATGTATCCAGTTCTCAAGCGCCGCAGACAGCACAACCAATCAGGATGCAGATCGCTGGCGCATGCTGTCTGTCTTTTATTTATATCCTATAAAAACTGCACTTGGGTCATCGCCGTCTTCTGTTCCGATCTGGCGCTGCGCATACAAGAGAACGGGATGTACGGGGGTACGAAAATTGAACGCAAAACTGGACCCATGGAAATGTAGCTTCAGTAGTTTTATTCACCGGAAGGAAGAAAGTAAGTCGTGATTCTCAGTCCGAGTTATTTTTTAGTCTCTGGAAACTGTATCCACCTCCACCACCCATGTGATTTCTTTAACACTTGGCATGATTCATATAATTTATTTATTCATGCATGTTCTCACGTACGCCCCTCTCCAAGCACACACAGGATTACCCGACACACTGGCAATCTCTTTCCATCAAGTTAGCCTACGAGTCAGCACTAATCGTCAGGGACATAAACAAAAATATAAACATAGATGCTTATATTCCTTCCAATTTATAAATTAACGACATCCTCTTGGACTTGAAGGGCCCGATCTTATAAACAACATATAAATATTTTAACTCAAGAGGAAAAAAGAAGAACAAGACCGAAACAACCTGGTCTGAAGACAAATAAGTTGCTCAAATTAATTTGATGAATGAGATCAGGAAGCAAAGGAAAGAAGATAAACGCCTTTTAAGTACTTTTTGTTGCCCTAATGGGCTTTTTCGGTTTGGATAAAGATGGTAACATAAAAATATAACATTTTCTTGAGGAGAATAATTCAAAAATCTGGTATTATTACGCGATATGTTTCAAAAGGTCATTTATTTGTGCCTCCTTTATAAAGATTTCTATGTATTTATTTTTTAATTAGAAGATACCCACTTCTTTCGATAACCAGACTTATTGTTATTCACCAGTTCCCCCAGTTGTGTGATTGACGGCAAATCAAATCAATCGCCTTGTTGCGTAAGCAACTGACCAGTCGTAAATTAATATCCTCACTCCATCACGGGATCACAATGAATGGCTTATTCATCGATGCGTGAAATGCAGTCTATGACAATTACTTTAAAGTTAGTTAAAGCAGAAATAAAATTTTTCTAATAAAAGGAAATAAAGGTGCTGAATAATCTAGGTTTTCCGTTATTTGGAGAAGAGAAATATGATGATGTCAAAAAGCTTCACCTATATTGCAGCATAACTGAAATGAATTAGCTCTGGATCACTTAAAATAACTCATCTTGAAAGCGATTCATAAGCGTCACAATCTAAGAGAGGAAATACCATGAAAAATGTAGGAATGTGTGACAATGGATAGGAAGGGCTTAGAGAGAATATGTCCAGGGCCGTGCAAAGTTGGGATGCGATGGCTTCTCTAGACTAGAGCCTTTAAATTTGGAATCCCTGTGGTGAAGGAGTATGGAATTTAAAGTTTTTAAAAATTTGTTTCATAAAATTATGCAATCTTGATACTTCTATTGGACCCTTAAATTTATGGTTTAATGAGTGTACTACTTAAAAAAAATAATTTAATTAACTGAGACATCCGCGGATCTTAATCCCTCAGGATAATATTTAGGAAAATATTCTGTCATCTGCATTGCTATTAATTATTTTATGGACAATTGGACAAAGGAACTTTCGTAAAGACCGGAGACTCTGAACCAATGTCTTCAAAACAAAATAATATTCATTTTCAAATATTTACAATTCAATATCGTATTATATATATTGTTTACTAAATGTTTTTTTGCTTCCCTTAAGGTACATCAAATAGTGACTACATGTGTCATTCAAAATTCTTATTATATTAAAATTATAAGGGAAACAACAGATGATGAGGACGCAAATTTATCGATTTTTTGCTTGCGTAATCTAAGAATTTGGTTATCATTTTACAAATGATGCGACTGATAAATTGACAGTTTTGACGTTTATTGATAGATTGGAAAATTTGCGACAGGTTTGGCATGGAGTTAAGAGGGGCAAGTAGCTCGAATAATGCAAAAAAAAGTGTGGCCCAATGAATTGATCATCGCTGACGCCGCTCCGGTGGGCAAGGCTTAGGGTCAACCACGACCGCCGGCCATATGGAATGGACTGCACGGGAGGAAGCGAAGGAAATTGATGAGCCATTTGTAAGCGCGATTTTGCTTTGACGGGTTTGACCAGAAACACGTTCTCCCTTCAAATCACATTAAATGACGAGGGGAGGGTGAGTAAAAATTGAACTGGCCTGAAAAAAATGCGGCAATCCGATAGACACTTATTTTTTTAATGGTTTTGCGCTCTCAATGGCATCGAGGGCTACTCGGTACACTTTAAATGTACGCGGAGGGATCGTAAATACGGGTTTGGTGGCCAGTGTTTTTCCTATCGCCGCACCGGCAGTGCACTAGACGGTAAAACTCAAATGCTCGAGTCGGAAATTGAAGTGAAAAGGATAGCGGAGGGCTGGTTAAGCACCGAACGAATGTAAACGAAGTTAATTTTCCAAGCATCCGATGGAGAGCGCTGTTTCCATCGAAATGGTTCTTTAAATTAATGTCCACTTAGTGTGCAGTCTTTTTCTCATCGTGGGAACATTTTTCCTTTCTGAAGGATGTAAAAATCGTCTCACTAAGTTAAAGTTGGAACAAATTCACCAAACCAAATGTTGCTGAAGTAAATTGAAATATTGTTGGGAGAATTGAAACTACCATTTACTTAGAACATTAAATAAAATAATTGAGAACGATCTGAAAGTAAAAAAAAGTGTTCCTGGGTTTTGCACCTGGTTACTATGCTGAATAAGTTTCGAAGGGTAACTCTGCCATCTTTGTCAACACCCTAACCTTTCTTCATCCTTAAACTTAGAAACGTCGGCAGGGGAATAACTTCGCGGAAAATCTGAGGAGACCTCATATATATATATATATATATATATATATATATATATATATATATATATATAACCTACCTTGATCAAAAAGTTCCCGGAATGTATTCAGAAAATTAAAAATACAAGTTTATTCATCTAAATCTATATTGTCCCCTTCAAAGTAATCCCCATCGACTGCAACACACTTATGCCAGCGCTTGATCCAATCCTCGAAACATTTTTTATATTCGGTTTTCGGTATGTCCATCAGTGCTTCCTGCGATTTTTCCATTACTTCCTCTCGGCTGCTAAAACGCGTTCCCCGTAATGGTTTTTTAACTCGATTGAACAGAAAGAAGTCACAGGGAGCCAAATCAGGTGAATTCGGTGGCTGTTGGATGGTATTTGTTGCATTTTTCGTCAAAAAATTACGAATAATGATAGCACTGTGCGACGGTGCGTTATCATGGTGCAAAATCCACGAGTTTTCTGCCCACATTTCTGGTCTCTTTCGGCGAATTGCTTCACGCAAACGTCTCATAACGCCCAAATAATACTCTTTGTTTACTGTCTGGCCTTCTGGCAAAAATTCATGATGCACTACACCGTTGTAATCCATGAAAACCGTCAGCATTGCCTTCTTTTTTGACTGAAAACGACGTGGTTTTTTTGGTCTCGGCTCATTTGGTGAACGCCATTCACTTGCCTGATGTCTGGATTGCGTGTCGTACTCATAAACCCACGTCTCGTCTCCAGTAATGATCCTTTTGATGAATGTGGGATCGGATTCAGCCTCGCAAATCATGTCTTTTGCGACGTCAACACGGTCTCTTTTTTGCATGAAATTGAGGTCTTTTGGCACCAACTTTGCTGCTACACGACGGAAACCCAAATCATTAACCACAATGTCTTGGGCGGATCCATAGGCAATGTTCAAGTCCTCCGCTATTTCTCTGATGGTTAATTTGCGGTTATTGACCAACATTTCTTTTACTTTATCAATTTTTTCACCGACTTTCGATGTCGATGGTCTGCCACTGCGTTCATCATCTTCGATTGACTCACGACCACTTCTGAACCGCTCGTGCCACTGGTAAACGACCGTTTTTTTTAGAGAATCGTTGCCGAAACACTTTTCCAACATTTCCAACGTCCGTGCGCCACTAAATCCGTTTTTTACGCAAAATTTAATACAAGTTCGTTGTTGCAAATTTAAATCCATTTCTGAAATTGTAAAAAATCGCCAACACACACAGAGATAGATGTACTCTTGGCTACGTAACTTTTGCAAATGTCAAGTTATGACACTAAGATTTAAAGGGAATATCAACAACAGATGTACCAATTTAACAAAAAAACAGAACTCAAATCGGGACGATGGGAGCGCCACACGGTGGTTATTCCGGGAACTTTTTGATCAAGGTAGTATATATATGTATCATACGCAGATTAAACACCAAATCCTTCAACAACTTGGAAGGTTCAATCAAACATATAGAATTGATAATAAAGCCTGACGCTATGTTTTTGCACCAATCCGGTAAGGTCCTCCAAACAGACATTTCCAAGTCTATAGATAAATACCGTTTGTAAGACACTCCACCTTAGTTGCTTAGAAATATAAAAGAGTTGCTACTATTTCAATGAATGCAACCGTAGCAATCGTAACCAAATCAATAATGATTTTACTAACGTAGAAACTGCATATTATCATAACAGAATATTAAAAAAATAGTAGCATCAAGAAAACCGATATTTATAGCAAAAGGTCAGGCAATCACAGCGCACCTTCTCAGGCGTGAAGCCGATATAAGACGGGACAACAAGCATAAGCCATTTTTGACCTGAAGACGCCAACTATAACGCCGCCGAAATTGCCGTACTAGAATGCAGATCCACGTGGAAGAATCCCTGAAAAATGTGAATATTTAGATTCGAGCCCTGCTTTGGAACGTTGTTTTTGTACGTCACGAAAACATGGTCATTGAAGCAGGATGATAGATGTGATTGAAGGTGTTTAAATATGGATATGTATAGGAATGGAAAAGGTGGAAAAGACAGATAGGAAAGCAAAAGAGGAAGTGCTAAGCATGGTGAGGGAGGAATGAGGACTGTTGGGAGAATTCCAAAGGAGGCAAGAAAGATGGATACACAGCATCTTGATTGGCAGTGGAATTTTGAAGAGCATGAAAGAGGGGAGAACTTTAGGTAAACGAGGAAGGGGTAGGAATAGAATAGAGATGTTGGTCAGAATACTTGGAGGAAGGAATTATACGTAATTGAGGGATCCACTATAATTTCGGGTGCCAGATAGATTTTGTAGGTAGACACCAATAAATTAACATTATCAAATCAGTGTACTTTGAAAACCTACCTCAAACGGTAGAATAATAATTTTAAAACGTCAAAAAAAGTGAATTTTGAGAAATAGCTGTGCGAAGAGTATGAGAAAGGATGAATACAAAATCTCGTTGCCATAGAATTTTTGAGGTTAAAACCTAAGCAACTTAAGATTTGGCCTTGGTTCAAATTTTTTTTCAATAATTTCTAACTGAATACAAGGTGCTGACTACAGTTAAGCATCGGTTGTAGAACATTAAAAAAATTCTCTGAAAAGGAATCTCTGAGAAACTAGTAATTTTTGTGGAAACTTAAGATTTAAACTAAATATCTCTTGCAAAAACCGTGATTTTTCCTTCAGGTCTTGTTAAAACGAAGTGGAAGGAAAACCGTGTATGCCATCCCCCGATCAATCATACCATCACTGCCACGGTCACTTCCCCAAAGGTTGTTTTCGTATTTGAGGAAATACTTAACTCCAGTTGAAGCTAGTAGACGCGGAGTCCAAAATTTAGACGCTCAGGATTGGGGGGCATGTTCCGTACGATATTTCACGGTCACGATCACCCAGGATGATCTGATATCCATTAATTTATCTACGCACGATTTACAGGATTAGGTGTTTGATAACAAAAATGTAGCATACTCTTCAAGCTAGTCAACCTGTCAGAAGTTATTTGTGATAATATTAACAAGAGCTCAGATTTATGTAAAATATACCATATCGTATACCTTATACGTAAGGGAAACGGGGTGTAACATTGTTAGTTGTTAAATCTCTATCTCGTTTATAGATTCGTCTTCAAATTTTGTTCTTGTCTCATATTCCAACATTCCAGTTGCTTACAGATTTTTCTGCCATGCTATTTATTTATTTATTTATTTATTTATTCAGTATAAGTCCGAAAACAGCACATTTTGGCCTTTACATCGAACTATTAACAACGATAACAATGTCACATTTACAAACACCCAAGTGCTAGATGGAGGGAAACTCACCCAGGCGGGAATCGAACCCGCGACCCTTGGAATGGCAGACGAGGACGTTACCACGCCGCCACCGGGGCCGGCAATTTGTGTCCCACGAAGATATTTGAGCACACTACCAATTTTTCGTCATAATAAGTCAACTTTTGGGACCAGACCTTTCATTTAACGAGAGCGCCAATGATACATATCGAAATTCCCAATGATAATCCTGGCGGTATTGGATTTTCAGTGGTCATTCCGCAATCACACGCCTTAAGGAGCGAACTCCAAGTGAATAAATCTGTTCTTCAAATGGAAAATATACTGAGAGCTCCTTCTTTCATTTCAAAAAACGTATCCCCCGAAAAATCAAACAACTAACGCCCGCAACACTGTGCCTCATCCGGTCGACAACGGCCACCTGTTTCACCGGGACGGGCGAGAAATCTGCATCGCCACCTCAGGCCTGAAGACGCCAGCAGGCTGGCTCAGTTGGTAATAAGTCAACGTGGAGGGTTATCGGAAAGCCGAGCAGCTTCAGGCGACTAAACACTGCGGAAACCTTACCGCCAATCTCGAAGGTCAGTCAGGAGCCTAGTTCTACCCTCGTAAATGGTGCGTGATAGTTAACAAAACGCTGGGATTCATTCCCTCCACTCCTCCCATCACCATCTCCTCGACTCCACAAGTGCCCATAAACGATCGATTCGACCCGCTTCCGTCGTAACTTATGTGTTTCTTTTTGCCGAAGCACGAAGGAAATCTCTTTTAAAGGAGACGCCGTGCACGCGTCTTGCGTCGTTCAGAGTGGAAAAAATTGCGACGGCTCCCGGGGAGGCGACGTGCCTTGTTCCCCTGGAGTGAATCCACAGAGTCTGTAATACCAGTCCACCAACTCAATAGTGCGACGTGCAAGGATTAAGACGAACAGAAGGATGTCTTAATTGACTTCAACTGTCAGTCTGTGTGCTGTCATAAGAACCCACGGACAAATATTATTTTGCAATATTGTCACGGTCGTATAAGTTTCTAAACTTTGAGCTACCAAATAAGTTATACATGATATAATGAAGGAATAACGATACATTTATTATGAAATATCTAGTTTTAACGCAGCATAACTGGTTATTTTCAACATTAGGGATGAATGGGAAAGGAGGAAGGGTGGAGAGAAACCTGGTATCGACATTAGCTTACTCTTAACTAAATGCACCAAGGGGTCCGCAATTGAACGTCCCATGCGACGGATGGTGGACTGATTCTAAGTGCTCTCCACAAAGCACTTCAAGTAGGGATAAGGATACGACTAAAATATTTTCCAACTCCAGGATTCGAACCTGGGCTCAATAGGTGGGTAGCCAGTACGTTAGTCATCCCGGTTCCACTATGATTGTATAATATTTGAACGTGAACATATCTCTTAGTTTCGGGTTAAAAATCATAAATTACGTGAAAAATATTTTATGAACTACTTAATTTATTGACCTTGGATTATTTATTTACGAGACCCTGAATCGTCAATTTTTTATTGGAACCGCGGATACTATACATCCCTTTCTTCTTCTATTTCCGGAGTCAAAAGCACATCCTTGCCATCTTCCTATGGCTAGTCACCCCGGTTGGGAAGCAGCCTTCATTTTTAAATATAACTATGGTTAAGCATAATAGGAATCTCGCCCCTGGGAACATGTCACGGTCAGCCAACTACTTCCCCTTGCTTCTAAAATTGGGAACTCTCGTTCACATAAACATCCTGCTGCTCTCTCTACGCCCTTGCCTTGACCTCTTGAAACCCTCTTACATTGAGATGAGCTATATTTAAACCACGACTACGTAAAGAGTTATAGCGCTTGCATTTAATGGTTGTTGGTTCAAAATAGATTCCGCATTTCTCCAAGCTACTTTTAAAATCCTGAAATTGTAGCATAGCATTCAACACATACTGTTTAAGGACAAAGGCCTCAATCACGGTTAATTTTATGAAACAACCATCATTGAGGAAAATCTTTTCTCGACATCAGAAAATATTCCATCAGAAATGTTCTTACATATTACAATACATTAATATTGTTGTTTAATAAATTTCAAGTGTTTATTCACAGTCATGCTAACAATATTATTACTCACTTGCAAGCAGAACATGATTATTCAGAACATGAATGCATATACTTAATCGAAATGAGATGGATAGGCGCACAAACGTTGTGTGGCTGCAATAGCTTTTGAACTTCATATGTTGTAACTAAAAGAGAGTTTCAAGATCTGATAAATAATGATAATAAATTTGTCCTTGAATTTTTATCTATAAAAACTGTACCAGTATTAATTTAAAAATTGAAATAATTAACTTTCTTTACTTATTTTATGTGGTGAATTATGCCAAAAAATATTCCATTTGTGAGCGTAATAAATTATTTCTTACAGTTTTTTCGGTGAACGTTGGTTTAGGTAATTTCTTGAAATATGTTACATTATCAATAAGAAGTTTTTATCATTTTTAGGAAGAAATTCTGCTTCTGAAGTCTGCAAAGCATAACACCTTTAATCAAAAAGTTCCTTCTTCAACTCCTCGTTTCTACATCTATTTAATACTAGTATAAACAAAATGCTTTTATTCTTCACTCTTTCTGCAGATTAAAACTAGTATAACATTTAAGACTAGATTAAAATTCTAGATAGCAATATTATATTTTGAAATTCCTATAAAATGGGAAGCATTTAATTAATCTACATGTCTACATACATCTACATCTAATGAAATTTTTGGTAACCAAACTGGTCGTTGCTTTATTTTGTTTACTAAAGGACACTTCAGCAATGTATGTCACTGTCCCTGATTCCTTCGCAAGATTTACTTCAAATGAATCAACATATTATTTGATTTATTTTTCTACTTTTGGCCTGTCTGACCTTCGATTTTGTTTGACCTGTTAAATTGGTATACGCAGCTGATCTTGAGCGAAATTACATTAAGATTTGTCCAGTAAGTGAACGGTGGCAACTATAAAACCAGCCTCCGTATTGAGTATATTTTATGCTCTAGATTTATACTAATCTTTTGGCAATTTGTGGCCGATAATATTTGTTTTCATCACTTTTCGTTTATCAGCTCAATGCATCATTTATCTGATCGTCTCATATCATACTGATATATTTTCTTTCCTATAAACTATAATCTACGTAAAGTTTTGGTTATGAATAGATAACATATAAATGATAAGTGTTGGTTATGAATAGATATTATATTTATGCAAGTTAATAATGAGAATTATATACGAATATTGAATAAGTATATATAAAAAAAATAATCATGCCCGAGTGAAAATTATATTACTCTTGGTTTATAAAAAAGGACTGAAATTTAATAGCTGTTAAATGTGCTCACCATTCCACCAGAAATAATGGGTAGAATAATTATTTAAAATTTTACAAAAGTATCTAACTAGGTTTTTTCAAACCTCAACATTAAAAATATTGGGTCTCGGGTTTGAACAATGAACATCCTTTTCTTGTTAACAAACTAGAAAAGATTTCAATATCCGCTAAGCAGTGACCTCTGTCAATTTCCTCACTGATTTGCCTACCGCTTGATATTAAGACTCACTGAATTAGAGAGCAATGAAAGGGCAAATACTAATTATCTTCTCATTTTGAACACGATCGCGAGGTAATCCATCATTCCTAACGACCCTCATGGATGGGTTATCATGTATCTCAAAGTTTGAAGAAGAAAAACAAGCCACGGTGGGTACATAGTTTGAGCGATATGCTTTGAAACATTTACATATAAGCTCGGCTTATGGAACAGATCTATGTAGTTTGATATGCACCATTCGCTAATCTGCTTCCGTGTTATGAAAGATTAAGAAGCATCATCAATCACAATCAGATGTAACATTTAGATTTAAACGCTCTCAAATTTCAGTTGATTGAAGTAGTATCAGTACTTAGCGAATCGTAAATAGTGATAGTTGTTTGAACTATAAAAATAATGTTTTTTTAATTTGCTTCTTATTCTGAGACTTTTTCCACCACAACTTTTCGTTGTGAATTTGGATAAGGTGTAAGGAAATTTAAATACTATTATGTATTCTATTTCCTATGTAAGGAAAGGTTTTGCGTACTGTTCTTTTCCATTCGGTTAGCTTATTTTCCTGGGAAAAAACGACTCGCATCTGTACCTCTAACGTGGCTACGTCGGAGCTTGGTGGGTAGAGGGATCGGCTAGTGACAAGAGGGTTGGGACTTCAAATTCTAGGCCTTAACTCGCAAACAATCGTCAGAAATAATGTGATTTTCTGGTTATTAGAACTTCTCAAGGAACTAAATGGTGGAAAATTGAAAACAAATTCACCTTCTTATCCTAAATGCCCAAATTGGCAATACTCAAGTCATAAGTTGGGATTAAATCACTCATTAAAGCCAACCCAAGTTTGACCTTTGTGTATGATTAGGTATCCTATGGGTTACTCAATTAAGATAATTTTCATTAATATTGTATGTTGTTATGGCAGTATATTGGTACCAGAATATCCATCCATAAAGTCATCAAAAAGAATGATGCAATGATGCTTCCTGTACAGTTTGTACCTTATATTTTTCACATCTTAAACAACCTCATACTGGTGGGTTAACGAAGAATCGATCGCTGGAAATGCGAGCATTGCTAGGGGAACGGCACGCGAAAGAGAAAATTTAAATATAAAATTATGTAGTGCAAGAGCATTTATTCGCAAGCACCTGTGGGAGAATGCCGCGAAGTCAGCTCCGGACGGGAGGGAGATGCCGGTGGAGGAGTTGGGGGAGCAGGTGAAGGGAGAATGGTCTGGAGTGTGGGGGGTGGGAGGCAAGAGAGCCTCACTGCTGCGAGAGAAGTCGAGCTGCCTCTTTATAAGTGGGTCTCAAAGAAAAGATCGCGCCGGTGTTGATTTTCCGTCGCTAACGAGATCAAGGTCGAATAAGCAGTTCTGCACCCTCTCTCACCCTCTGCTCCTTCATTCCTCCTCCCTTACCCTCGCAACATCGCCAAACCTTCCCTCCCTCACCGTTGGTAGTCTACGACATCCTCACACCCCTTGTCACGCCCGTCGTCTCACCGAAGTGGGGCTGAAAAAGTGGCCGGTCGGGTACCTCTCAGCAGGGGGCGAAGGGGAGGGAGGGGAGGGACCCTCCCCCCCACTGGAGTGGCCTTTGATGGCATTGAATGTATTTGGCGACACGTACCCCGTTCATTCCTTCTGAGAGGACATCGGCGAGGGGACGAGCGTTGAAGTATCCGTCGCGGATCGTCGGAGACTTCAACAGCCGAGATGATGTGTTTGCTGCAAGTCCTCTCCCTGTTGACCTACAGATACATGGAGCGAGAGAGGGAGGGAGAGGCAATTTCGAAGCGGCAATAAATTATAGGCGTTACCCTTCATTTCACTCGCTAAATTGCTCTATCGAAGGACAAAATTACAGACCACGCTGATGCGAGATGATTGATTGGAAATCAGTGGAGGCGTGTGGCTTCCAATTAGTGAGATACACAAAAGGGGCTTTCTTTGCTGCAATTATTTTATGAGATTTATTATGTAAAGTAATTTCTGTAATTTAAAGCTGATCATTTTATCGTTTAAGTGATTAAACAATAATTTTGTCCTCTTTTATTAAGTTATATAAGAATTATTGATTGCGCCATGAAGTCATTATTGGGTGAAGATATTTGTTTGTAACCAATGGTTACAAATCATATAGTATGCCCAGATCAATGAATAAATAAAACTTAAAAATTTTTAACAGAAAAAAAATAATGAAAAAATACCAAGTTAAATTCATTCAGTGATCATGAATTTTCATAAATTAGGGCCTTAAAACATCAATTTCATATACATCCTTATTTGATGATGGTTAATTATGCAACTATTCTCCACCGCGCTGAAAAATTTGATACCAAAATATTTTTTATTACAATGATACTTGAGATTAGTATTCTAACACCATTTGGTTTTTACATGCATCACACGTCGAAAATAACATGAAAATGAGGTGAAATAACTCAAATGATTCCACAATTAACATATGTCAAGGGTTTATAACAATGAAGGCACGCATAATTCTATCCAAGTCCCTTCAAGCTATCCGTTCTAATTTAGCAAATCATAACAGGATATACGCGTATACCCAACAACTCGCATAGCACTCTTCGTATGATGAAGTGGTGCATTACGATGGGTTATCAGGAACTTAATTTCACATGCATTCATAAATGTACCCAAAAGACTTGTTTAACTATTAATTATCATCCAACAGAAAGATCTCATGTCCACATCTTAAGATATTTGGTCATTTTATTCTGAATGAGAGTTAATAAGAGTATGAAGTGACCTACTTGAATGGTTTGAGCAAAAATCTTAGATGGAGGTTTAAGATGAAAGAGGTGTTAAATATTGCTGTCTCAAAGTTCTCCTTAAAGATTGGTTAATCAACAGCTTTTCTATTCTTTGTGGTAATGTATGGGTCAGTGCGTTTGACCCACGGTGAAGATTATAAGTCTTGTGGCAAGACTCGCAACCGGTCCCCTCGAATAAGGCTACCACTATCGTTCCTTACGCGAGATTACGCCACCTTAATGTCAGCCCTAATGCATCTAGCCGCAAAAATTCCTCCCTCTCAAGATACCTGGAGTGATGAGCACGCTGCGCTTCCACTCACCAAGTATTTAATAGACACATAAACCAATCGGAACCGAAGTCATGTCCTTCGGAAAATATGCAACAAAATGAATACCAAAAATATACGCCAAAAAAGTGTTTATTTTTGCAGAGAAATTGACTGACGACATTAAGATGATAATTTCATTAGTATAGTGATTCAGATTATTATCCAATTTAAAAATTATCAATTACAAGCCAATCACATTTTGACGTAAAATTAATTCCCTGAGTACAAGTATTTACCAAAAATATTATCTTCAATTCCAATGGTTTTGCTTCTTCCATGAATATCTGAGCCCATTGGCCATAGATTCTTTCTTTCCGACTTCCGATATATTATTATCATCATTCACCCTCGTTACAAACATTCACCAAATCATAATTATTGTTAACCCGCAGATATTAGTGAAAAGAACTTGTTTGCATGGCAATGGAAATGGTTACTATTTTATCTCAATCCCCAGTGAAAACGGATCTATCCAAAATTACTTTTCCAGGAAACTAAATGAGTTTTTTCATTTCCAATTTTAAGCCAATGCTTTTTACTCCTTTGCGGAATTCAATTATGATGAGTATGCTATTTTCATCGGCGTGATCTTCAACTAAACAGCACTTTTTTCAGGGTTGAAATACTTCATTGCCAAGAATTTCAATTAAACCTAGCACTTAGAAGAGGACCAATAGGTTTTGAATCTTGTTCAAGATCAGATGGAGAGTGAAATGCTTTCTACCATATAGTGAATAGCATTTGACCTAACATGTATGTTATAATATAAGAGTAAAGGAAGGAAGAGGTGATATTCTATTTGTGTGGCATTGAATATTATTTTTTATCTTTGTTTAAATTATATTCTCTCCACAACTATCATAACAATTTGGATAAGACATTTCCCTCTGTCCACTGTGGCGAATAATACATATGAATACTCAATTATTGAGTGTTTCTAGGTCTAAAAATGTCTTTATGTCTTTTGAACAGAAAAAAACTCGAACTCGAAACAAATATTTCTCCTAAAGTGGCCGCATAACTACTTAATAAAATCTTGAATTGAAACCGCAATTTTATGTTATGTTTTATTGGCTTTTTTATATGAAGTCATTAGTTAGACTAGACTGCTATAATTTGACAAACGATTAATGCATATATTATCCGTTTTTGTGGACTGTTATACATATGTATATATATATATATATATATGTGTGTGTGTGTGTGTGTGTGTGTGTGTGTGTGTGTGTGTGTGTGTGTGTGTGTGTGTGTGTGTGTGTGAGATGGACAGAGAAGAAAACAAATGAGGAAGTACTTGGTATGGTGGGCGACGAAAGTGGTTTCTTGGGAGAAATCCTATGGAGGTAGGAAAAGTGGATGAAGGGGGTATTGACCGGCAATGGGATGTTGAAGACTGTGTTAGAGGGGAGAATGTTGGGCAAACGAGGAAAGGGAAGGGACAAGATAGGGACGTTGGACGGGATGAAGGGAGGAAGAAGGTACTCGGAGGTTAGGAAATGCTGATGTAGAGTAATGTTGTGTTTTATAGGAACCGCAAAATATTTTTTTAGGAGCTGTGTCCATCCAAAAACCTACCTTAACCGGTAGGTTACCAAATAATAATATATAAACCATAAACACAGCAATCAACCCGAAGGTCGGTTTAGTAGGTGATGGCAGAGTTCACCCAATACTAAGCCTTATACGGCGTGTGAAATTCACACATCAGGGTAGGGGAGCCAGTTCCTTTCCATGTGCCGATTATGGTTTCCCAGAAATCAAATAGCTTGGGTGGAGCTGTAGGTGCCCAGAGTACCTAGCTCGGGAATCGAACCCGGGCCCCTCCGGTCAGCAGTCCAACGCTCTACCCCCTGGACTACTGCGACCCAAAATAATATATATATATATATATATATATATATATATATATATATATATATATATATATAAATATATATGTCATTAAAATATCAAAATACCGTAACTGTCGAGAAATACAGGATTTTCGGTTTCAGCGCCAGATTACAAAATGAGTGGCTAAATCTTTATTCTCGTATCTATTTCTAACTAAAACTAAATTATCGGAAGAGGAAATTTCGAAAAAATCGCGACCCAGTATATCTGGAGCAAAGTTGCAGTTTTTCTAAAAGTTTTTTGCTACTACCAATAATTTACCCTAAATCGTATCCGCGTATATTTAGCCGCTAAAATCTGAATCTGGTTCTCTGCCTGTAAATAAATGAATTTTTGGGACAAGATCGTATATCATCATATATGATTATATAATTACTCTACAAGTTTTAGTAAATTGAAAAATATAGGATTAAGGATATAATACTATATATCTAAATATGGTAGGACAGGGAATTATTGTCTAAATCCATATGGCAAATTTTTCGAGCAGCGACTTGTTTACCTTCAATCATAATTATTAAAAAGCGGCGAGTATAATAATATCTAAGTGATGAAAAATTGTGAGAATATATTCATTACTGAAAAGTGACGATGTCGTGTTCTCTTTAGAGAGAACGTTTGGAAAGTGGAGTAAAGGAAGGTAGAGAGTAGGCTTTTCAGGCAATATTGAGGCCAGTAGAAGTTATGAAGAAATGAAGAGATAAGTAATTTAGGGAGAGCACAAGGAAGTTCTTGCGATATGTAGAAGATGAGAGTGGGTAGAGAAAGTCCAAAAATCTACCTTAAGTGGTGAAATACAATGAAAAGATATGGTACATCATACAATTTCTCTTTAGTCTCAGATAAACTACTGAATGAAACACTATCTTTTCTACATGAAAAATGGTGACGTTTTCTACAACCTTTTGCCAGATGCACAATTTTTGATGAACATTCTTCGTCTTTATATCATCACCATGGATAAGTTATCAGTCAAATTTTTTTCTAAAAAATAGAACCTATTTCATAATAGGTAGGTATAATATTGACTATATCCTACAAATATACTTTTCAGTTCATATTTCTTCAAAAATGTCTTCGTTTCTCTTTCCTGATTACCTTACATACTCTGTTCTTTCACGGCATTCAAATCAAATGGTCGCTATTCAAAAATATATCCTCCACCTATTTCCCATGCCGTTTTAGAATTTTATCCAGAAATTACTCACTAAACCCAACAATCACATTTAAAACTCCGTTCTTTTCCTCCGATAAATCCGATTTATTTTCTCAACTGCTCTCTTTTTACATTTAAAAGCCTCCATTGAACGCTTAACCTCTTTGCTTCAAACACCTGATATCATTTCTATGCAGTTCTTCACAATGGATATCAGCACAACTCTAACAATGTTTTGTCATCTATAGGGAATGACTTATTAAAATATTGGTCGAATAATAATTAAGTGAGAATAAAGAAGAAATTTTCCTTGTTTATATTACCATGTAAGTGATATAATGAAATGATACTCAAGGCTTGCGTTATTTACAAATATCAATCAAGGAGCAATGGTGGAGAAGAATAGGCATTTTGAACAGAATGAGTAATGGTAGAAAGTTGGAAGAATTAAAGACATTGTAGTGTGTGTTCAAGTTGTCTGTTGAGCAAAGCCAAGAAATGTTAAAGTGTTAAGTTTGTAACCGTCCAAAACCTACCTTGAAATTTGGTCTGAGGATATTTTTTTCAAGTTAGTTCGAGCTTAGGAGAACAGTAGTGCTTAGTTCCAGGGTCCATCAAAAACCTACCTAAAACCAGTTGACTACTGCCAACAAATATCCAAAATATGAATCCTATTAAAAATCGAATGAACTTTTATCGTTAATGACTTCATATCTATTGGTCGCTGTTTGAGAGCGTGAAGTTATTGTTATTCGTTCATCTGCCGATGCATTTCTGTACTCAAATAAAATCGTTCAAATCTCGGCATATTTTTTCATAGGTGAGGTGAGGGTGTGAGGGTAGCTTTGAAGTGTTGGGCAACATCCAGGGTTATGGCAATCCGCGGAGGCGAGAATTAATTTCCCTTACCTCTCGTTCCGACCTCCTTTGTTTTCCTCGCAAGCGGTGAATTGGTAGACACTTGCTCTCCTCAGGCGTGACTAGCCTGCGCAAACCTGAGTAACGGCGATTCCGTGAAAGTTTTTAAGAAACACGCTGCGAGCGAACTTGCTTAAAAATAATTTCGCGTCCATTTCTTTCACGATTTAACATTGATAAAACCACAAATTTTCAGTGATAGTAACAAGAATTGAGAGAAATCAAATATTCTTTGAAGGAAAAAATGTTTTTTGGATATTGCATAATAGTGAGATATATATCCGAAAATATTCTAATATGCATTTGTTTAAAATTCTACGAGAAGCGTAGGATCTGAGAGTGGAGGCAACAATTTGATCCCTCCTCTCCCAACAATCTTTCTTTCAATCAATAACTTTCCATCATTGTGGTGATTAAATATTATTATATGGCCCTTCCATTAGTATCAGTGTAAGAAAAAGTGGAAAATTTATAATAATTCTGACAATGTAAGAAAGCCTATGGACTATGGCGTATTATTTTATCCGGTGACGTATCTATCTATCACTAATTTCTCGTAAACCCTAAAAGCGAAGCTGTTGAGTGACAAATAAGCAAACAAGGTATTCAATATGCAGGTATTAACAAAAACTGCGAGTACACCGCTCACATACACCTCGCGTAATTAAGTAATGAGAATATTCCGAGAAAAATATATAAATTCTTATTTTATTTCATTTTCACTAAGGATAGTGAAAAGGAAATGGTAAATGTACGTATCCATATTTTAACTCAATTTTTTAAAATACTTCGGGTAATAATTTGGTTTCTCCTCTTATATCTCGATTGCCAGAGTTCTATCGATCCCGAAATAGCTTTCTAGCGCATAGAGCTATAGGAATGGTTGTTTTAGTTATCATCATTGGGGATGTACCAATCACACAGATAAAATAGCATATGGAGACGTTTAAAAATCTATTTTGCTAGATGGTTACCTATACTGTCACTTAACGCGTAGTTTTATGGTAGAATCCCGCCACGATAAAACATATTTTTCTCTTGAAATGTAAAAATATTTAAGAAATAGCATCTATCTTAGCAGGGAAACCCTATTTCTTCATTTCTCCTTAAGAAGATTCTTCATTATTTATATTTTAAAGTAGAAAAGTTATTTTTGAAAATATATAAATACGCTACCTTATACCTACGAATCGTAATTATTAGCACAGATTCATCATAATTATTTTTTAACAAAAATGTTTTCGTAGAAAATAATCTGGATGAAATAAAATATGTTTTTGAATTTAATATACTATCTGATTATCCTATTAATAGAGCTACTCTGTATTTATCTTAAGCGCATTACAATACCGTTGATTGAAGTTTTAAGTAAGATGCATAGATAACTGGAGAAGGCTTTATCCTGAGCTAATATTTTACGATTTATTTTCTCGTAGACTTTGCTTACCATAGCTTTCAATCTGCAAGAAAATTTGGAAAAAAACCTTAGATTCCGCTTACTAATGGATTCAGTCGAGAGACCCGGAATCGAATAAGAATTTAGACCCTTGCACTTGAATAAACGATATAGAAAGGATAGCAATAAAGACTGCCGCCATACCTTCAAAACGCTACAAAGATCTGGTAAGGGGGCCAATTATGAATTCAAAGAGGATATACATGTTCTTCGTGGAGTGTATGCCAGAAGTACGTGAAGGGAAAGGTTGAGGAATCTCGGTGCACTTATCTGTATTTTCACGAGCAAGTGAGTAAAGAATTCACCGTGCCTTGCATACTGATATCGACGGAACAGCACCTCAATGAAGAATGAGAAAACATTCGTTTACCATGGAGAATTCCACGAAAAATATTTAATTTTAAACTAAACAAATTAACTCATAGTTTTCTCAATTAAAGTGAAATTAGTTTCACTGGCAAGATCCATGGAATCAAAACAAAGCATGGTAGTTGTCTGGGGATGTAGAAAGTAATACAAAGAAAAAATAGACAATCAGAATACGCCAAACGTAAAAGGTTTACCTTATTTCGGAAGTAAAACCGCCAGAATTAAACCAGGAGTACTGGCAGTTAGAGGTTGATGAAGAATATACTTTGCATAAAAGCAAATTTGCGGGACCCGATGGCGGGAAGACTTCCTCCCTCTCTGGATTCAATTCCCACTCAGGTGAGTTTCCCCCCATCTACGGGTTTGGTATTTTTGATTTCCTTTGTTGCTGTTTCGGGCTTGTAAACCAATGTAAATGGTCTGACCGTGACTGTTTTTGGATGAATTTTAAATAAATAAAGAAAATAGGCCAAGAGGTCTCACTCCCCGACGGGTGTAATGATGAGAGAAAAGAAGAAATTGGGAAATAATATGGTGTGACTTGTGGTTACAGACTGACCAATGGCCGAGGCGTCATGAGCTTAAATCCCGGTGATTCCATTAAATGACCTTACCTAAGAATCCCAGGGATGAGATAATCTACAATCGTAAGGGAAGGGACTCCCTCACTCCCTGACCCCCTCAGTGTTCTTAATTTGCTGGTTGCACATGCCTTATTGCGTGTTTGCGGATGGCTCCACCCTCAACATTCGTAATCGACCTTCGGGTTGAACACTGAGTGGATGGAAGAGATTAGCGCATAGGGAGCATTAAAAATAATTTCTAATGAGCTCAACAAGAGAGAAAATAATCAGAAAAGTGGCTGATTAGTTCTTAAAAAGAAGGATTTATCAAGTCAGTCAAATTTAAATAACAAGTTGAAGACGCTTGAGGAAGGAAAAGGGGACTAAACGAATTAAAAAATATTATCCCTGGCTGTGAAGCGTGAAATAGGTAATGGCAGACATAAGAGCAAAAAATATGAAGACATGACGAATTTACAAATAGATGAGGTTAGGGGGGCAGACATAATTCGTCAAATCAATATCAAGGTTGATATCCGCTGTCGTTGATGAACGGTTTGATTGAGATTTATCTCATGGGACTCCAATCCATTTTCAAACTAGAAAAATGTTTTACATAGATTACAATTTTTTATGGCGTTTACGCTTTTTACTTTATCTCTCTCTGCGTTTAGTCTCCAACAGTCCCAACCGTATCCCAAACCAGCTGCCTTGGTTGAAATGCGTGTATGGATTGGAGAAACTTGAGGTTATTAAGTGAGCGTCAGCAGCAAAAATTTTTGTCACCGATGGGAAGATATTTATTTTTACAGGAGGTAAGGCATAACTGAAAGATCACTTCTAAATGGAATAATCCATTGGTCGTTTGCTTTGCATGCGGGATTATGGAATATCGCTCCAGCATCTTCAGTACTCTACTCCGCTTGTAAAGATGAAGGTTGAATGCATAGACACTTCAACCCCACCCCCAAGAAAACCAAAACCAGTCGTGTCCCATTGGAGGGTTAAAAATATTTGGCTAGGGATTAATATTTTTCATTGGCATCTATTATTCCATTAAACAGACCGTCATTTTCAATTCGATGCATTGTTTACGTGTTTCAGTTTATGTATTTCAATATTCTCAGCATTTATTTTACTGAAAGAGGAAGTATGGGAAAATAATATCACCGTTTTGCCCGGGAAATTCAACGGGGAGTAGTGTAAAAATAAAACGGGATGGAATTTTGGATAAAAATTCTGTTCGATGCATTGAAATTTTCAAACAATACTTTGAGAGATCATATTACTTTAACTGGTCCCTATTCTATATTAATTTTCTTAAAAAAGTCTCAAGTGAAAGCTGAGAGGCAAAAAACAGGATATTTATATGACCCTGTTTCTCCGTAAAAACTTGTAGATAATATCTCTTCATTGCTGCGATTACCAATGAATTCTCTGGGCGTCAAAAAATCGAAAAGTATAGGTGAAGCCTGGAGCAAACATAATCCCTGGGAATTGAACCCGAATTCTCGGGGTAGTAGCCGAGCTCTTTAATTAATACGCCATACCGTCAAAATTTGAGCTTTAGTTCAAAAAAACTAAAAAATACTAACATGCACTTTCTTTAGCGCAAGTCAAGTTATTACGAGAGAGTTTGGTGAGGAACTCTTAATTTGAATTAGCGATATACTACATATAATTGTTATTTATATTTAAAATAACACGTATGTTCTACATTAATAATTATGCAGAAGTGATGAGCTCTTGTTACGACTCTGCAGACCGCGAAACAAATACTCTACTTCTATAAGAATGAAGAAATGTTTCCTTTATTAATGAAATGTTTACCTACTGTACTCCTGGGGTGTTTGTATTTTCTAGTATGCTACGCAACTCTCTATTGGTTGGTTATCTTGAGAAAATCCGAGCTAAAGATGTCAGTTAACATATAGACGTTAAATGGTGAATCCAATTTCACATTTGACACCTTTCCTAAAAGACTGTCAATTCGAACCAATTCACTGTTTTGAGAGAATCGTTCGCAACTCTGATCAGAAACAGAGAGGCGTATATTTTTCAGTACAATAGAATAGGTGTGCCATGAATATTACTACTTGTTTTTCCTTCACCCCTTCATAATTTGGAAATATATCTGAACAAAATGCAGTACATATCCTTGTTCAGCAGGATTCAAATTACAGCCTTATGAACTATCTAACAAATGAAATTAAGCTTTTTTAAAGTAAAAATTGGCATTTTACTTAATTATCATTAAAATGCGATTTTTCTGCAAGAAAATAAAAAATAAATACGCTCCAAAGCTCGGGAATTTTGTTCAGTCCCTTTTTACATATTTACCTTGCTCAAAGTTATTCGAGGCAACCAAAATGAATAAATGAATCAAACTTCTGCAAATTAATAATAAAGGGTGTAAAGTGTAGACCAATGTTTCGCAATGAAAATGCACTGATCAGGAAACCTGAGTTATGAATTTGCGGTTCCCAAAAAGTAATGAATTAATGGAGCAGTAAGCCATAAGGTGAACCAAATTATCTTGGAATCTTCTTCCGTTGCCAATAATTTATAGAGTAACAGGTTTAATTTATAATATCAAAAATATTTAAAAAAAAAAAAAAATATATATATATATATATATATATATATATATATATATATATATATATATATATATATATATATATATTTTATATATATATATATATATATATATATATATATATATATATATATATATATATATATATATATATATATATATATATATATATATATATATATATATATATATATATATATATATATATATATATATATATATATATATATACACACATATATGGATATACGAGGGTCATCCGGAAAGTAGTACCCGTTCGTGCCGCATGAAGTGCTGACGACGCGAGTAGCCGCTGGACGAGGTCAGATAGCTTCAGTGGCTTGTCTGCCTTCTCTGAGCCAAGTTGCGTGACGCTAGCATTGCCTGTGTTGTTTCTGTGATTGTTTACAATGTTTAAAAAAATTGAGAACGCCGCCAGTTGTGAAGTGAGGGCAGTGATTAAATTCCTCAATGCAAGAAACGTTCGCCCATGTGATATTCATCGCCAATTAAAGGAGGTGTATGGAGACAATGTAATGGACGAGTCGTCTGTTCGGCGGTGGTGTCGCAACTTCAACATGGGGAGGGGGAACACACACGACGATGAGCGTTCGGAGAGACCGTCTGTCATTACAGACCAACTGGTGAGCTCAGTTGACGAATTCGTGAGGAACGATCGGCGCGTCACAATTGATGACATCTGTGAGCATTTTCCCAATGTTTCTCGAACAATTGTTCATGAAATTGTTAAACACCATCTGCATTATGCAAAAATTTGTGCAAGATGGGTCCCTCGCGTATCTCAATGAGCTGGCGGCGAAGGACTATGCAGCAGGAATACAGAAACTTGTCACACGTTATGACAAATGCCTTAATTTGCTTGGAGATTATGTTGAGAAGTAGTTTAAAGTATCCTCTTTCAAATAAAATTTTTAATGTTTGTTAATATTTACTTTTGTGTCTTTAATTCACGAACGGGTACTACTTTCCGGATGACCCTATATATATATATATATATATATATACATTCAAACACGAAATCCCGCCAAACGGCGAATAAATACTCATATATACAGAAACATATCTAAGGAAAAGGGATAGGAACACACATAAAGGACGAACACAATAGAGGTGGGGAAGGCGGAATCGAACGGATCACAAGAGCGTATGTATATATATATATATATATATATATATATATATATATATATACATATATATATATATACATATATGTAAAGGTATATATCTGTATGTATATAATATACATGCATACGTATATGTTTATATGTATATATACACAATTATACAATATACATACTAAAACACACAGCCATATACACATAAATACGAGTATATATATGTATATATATATATATATATATTCATTATCAGGAACTCCCTTCTCTCCCTTAATAAAGGTGGTATCTTCACTGAAATTTCGTAATAGGTGTGTTTCTTTTTTGCGTTTCTTTGTTTTTATTTTTAAATAAATAATTATGTATATTCATGAAGTCTTACTTGTAGTTAACAACAATTCTGTACTACAGGCGTGTGAAAGTCTTGGAGTCGTATTTGAAGAATGCCTCGGAGAAGGCCGAAAGCGCAAATAACCTACTAAGTTTCCTCTATGTGTTATGTGTTACCTGTTTTATTTTTTGTTCTATTGTACCGTTACATACTAGCAACTGAAATTCGTTTTTAGAATGTTGGCTCTTTCAACAATTAATATGGATACTATTACTGCATTTGATGTATTTGATAGTGATTTACTCACTCTTATTTACTAAGGTTTCGTAAATACGTACACATCACAATGCATTCTGATTTTTGATCTCCTGTCTAACCGCCGCGTTTGGGTGGCCTTCCCCACGCACTTTCGCTGACGTCATCTTTTCTTATTTCTGCTCTTTTGATGACGTTATTACTTAAAATATATTACACATGAGTTCTGTCTTCTAGTTTGAGGAGTTAATTTTTAATTGGGGACTTTCAACAGGGATTCATCCGTGAATTACCATGTAGTCAGGCAAGTTGAGAGATCAAGTTTGAATACATTACGTTGGGGTTATAAAATGATTTAACGTGTTGGACCTCTACCAAGGGAGACTTTGAAATAATAACACTTTCCCCTAATGGCCCACGAAATTGTACACTTGACGTGCGCTCTTGGACGATCGTGACCCTAACATTACTGCTATGATCAAAATATTGTGTTTCTCAAAGTCTTGATATCCCCAACATAAAAACCCTCTCTTCTGACTTATCTTAAAGACCTTCTTGTCTTATTTTATCCTATATAATTCTCGTTTAACAGGGTAGATGTTATAATACGTATACTGAGTAGGCATGACTTTGCCATCCCGAAAAAACAGGCGAAAGAATAATTTTTTATTCCAGATTTTTAATGGAATTCTGTCTTCACACTATGCGTGAAACCTGAACACCGTGGAATGGCAATGTTTAAAAAAATGGATATTTACGATAATTCTTGTACGCTCTGCGTTTACTGCGTAGAAAAAGATTTTCTTATTTACGACGATTTTCCGCGGAAACATAAAGCAAAGAGAGGAACCGCCCTCAGGCGTGGCACGCGCTGTGGTCGGCGAGCATTGAAGTACGATTATATTAAAATGAGAGGGCGGATTCCTTCCCGCATAAGAATGACGCCAAAGTTCAAAAATATTTTGCAAGAGACAAATGAAAACTTGTAATAAGACGTCCTCTGTGCAAGAGGTTTACGACAGATTCATATCCAAGGCTATAAAATTTTTAAACGACGGCTATATTTCTTTGACGTTCTGATTCAGAAACGCCAGATGGAGAGCAGGAGGGGTGTAAGAAGAAAATAATAACGCGGCGACAATATAAATTTCAAATTCTGAACTAGATTATCAGATCCCGTGAGTCACCAAGAGTCGGCAGAGTTTTTCTTCATGCAAAACTAGGTCATTTACCCCAAAAGTACTAAACATTTTTTGCTTATAGCTAACAGTTAAATTGTAATGCATGATCATGATCAAACAGAACTACACAATATTGAAGCGAAATAAATGTGAGTGTGCTATTTGATTACTGGTAATTGTTTTCTATTGGGGAAAAAATATGAGCAAAAACATCAGCACGTGAGGAATCATTTTATAAATTCGAAATTTCCTTCTAAGTTAATCGATAATTTTTAATAGGTAATTTCAAAACATGAATTAATACTAATTATTGGTGAATCTATGTACGCAAAAATGCCTTTTTTTGGAGTGGGACTAAATATCTTTTTTCGAGTTCCGAAGCAGCATGCGACTAAAGGGCAAATTCATCTTAGCAATATCACCGAAGGCTGACCAATTTACCGAATATTTTAGGAGGTTAAACTAAATTTCTCATGAATTTGCGAAATTTTGAGAAAGTTCATTAAAAAACGAGCTGTTGAAATAGGAGGAAACTGATGTGCTGTGTCCTGGTACGAGATACAAAGAGGATATTAGGAAGTTTATATTATTAATGGCAATGTTGTATTATAACTAAATATTGCTAGGGTTAAATAAAAATTAAAAAATAACTAGTTCAATAAAGTGGAAGGAATATAAATAAATTAATAATTTTGCTTTGTGAGAGGATTTTTGGGGAAATTCAAAGAAGGGGATTGAAGTCTTCGCAAAAAGTGGGAATAAGAAATTTTTGAAGATGCTGGGATGTTGAAGAGATTCCAGACAGATGCTTATTGAAGGGGTAATTCTAGATAGGCTTGTTTAGTATGATAGAAGGAGAGAAAAGACGTTTCATATGGTAGGAAGTCGAGCATATTGTTTTAGAACTAAACTGAGGCACTAGTTGTCATTCAAGCAATTAAATTTGCTTGAATATCTTCATAAATATTGTAGATTGTTCGTCACTCTTCGGGTTCTTATATACTCCTTTCACTTGAAGATGTACTGTGGCATCAAAATAATTTCTTTATTATCAAAAAATACACATTTTTGTTCGCCCATTGTGATTTCCCTAATCTTCCCTCGGCCATCATGTTCCCACAAAATCACCATTATTAAGGGTCCCATGCTAATGGAAAATTAAGAAGAACTTGAGAATATTCTTAGCATAACTTCATCGTATTTATACGTTAAATATATTCTTACCTTTGCAATTCTACTAAAAGCACCTCACATGACATTTCAATATTTCTAAAAATTTTCCAAAGTAACATATTTTTTGTAAACATCAGCTGAACCACGAAAAATGCCCTGCAAAAGTAGTTCCTGTTAAATAAATAGTATTTCGTAAAATATTGGGCTAGACGTCCTCTGTGAGAGTTCTCTGCATGAAACATTATTAGTATTTCCGGCATGCAAAGCTCTAGGACGAACCAATAAATTTCCATATTAGAAAAACACGTGAATATAGCGAGAAATATTCTGGAGGAAGTCGTTATGAAACTATAAATAATGTTATTGATAACTTTTCCAATTCACGTCCGGTACCTCCTACGAGGGTCATCCGGAAAGTAGTACCCGTTCGTGAAATAAAGACACAAAAGTAAATATTAACAAACATAAAAAATTTTATTTGAAAGAGGATACTTTAAACTACTTCTCAACATAATCTCCAAGCAAATTAAGGCATTTGTCATAACGTGTGACAAGTTTCTGTATTCCTGCTGCATAGTCCTTCGCCGCCAGCTCATTGAGATACGCGAGGGACCCATCTTGCACAAATTTTTGCATAATGCAGATGGTGTTTAACAATTTCATGAAAAATTGTTCGAGAAACATTGGGAAAATGCTCACAGATGTCATCAATTGTGACGCGCCGATCGTTCCTCACGAATTCGTCAACTGAGCTCACCAGTTGGTCTGTAAGGACAGACGGTCTCCCCGAACGCTCATCGTCGTGTGTGTTCCTCCTCCCCATGTTGAAGTTGCGACACCACCGCCGAACAGACGACTCGTCCATTACATTGTCTCCATACACCTCCTTTAATTGGCGATGAATATCACATGGGCGAACGTTTCTTGCATTGAGGAATTTAATCACTGCCCTCACTTCACAACTGGCGGCGTTCTCAATTTTTTTAAACATTGTAAACAATCACAGAAACAACACAGGCAATGCTAGCGTCACGCAACTTGGCTCAGAGAAGGCAGACAAGCCACTGAAGCTATCTGACCTCGTCCAGCGGCTACTCGCGTCGTCAGCACTTCATGCGGCACGAACGGGTACTACTTTCCGGATGACCCTCGTATAATGCTGCTAATATTTTAAATGCCACCATACACCATCACCACCACCATACTCCTCAAAAATTCACTTGTGGTATGACTTTGTTTAGTTTTAGTGGATTCAAAATACTTTTTTTTAATGGAGATGGAAATATTGCATTAAAAACACCAAGCATGGACGAAAAAATTGAAATGGTGCAAAAATATTGATCTTTTTGATTTTTACTTTTTTATTTAATTTTTGCTTTTCAAAATATGCAAGTAGTTGGGATAAGGCAGTTTAAAGGTAAAATGGTGATATGAAAGAAAAAAGAACTACAGCACTCATTAATAAAACTTGAACTGTCTTTGCTGGAAGGCAGTACTTAAGTCGCTACTTCAACCCACTGTAAATGAGAAAGGGATGCACCATTTTGAATTTACAATATGTTTATTACGAATTTATCGATAAACTATAGCGCTACGCTGGGGAACAATACCATTTAACTTGAAGTGATGCAAATTCAGTGGTAAATCATAGCATAGTGTATTGAAATTATGTTTATCTCTGGCATTTCAAAAAATGTAGTGATAAATGCTTCAAGTTTAACATTAGCTAAACTCCAAAACCGATTTCCAAAACAGCGAGTCTCCAAACTGTAAATGATTGTATGCACATATATGCTGATCGTTGAAGTATGCATATAAGGGTTAAAATACACAAAATCACTTAGTGCTCATTGATTCTAACTTCGTGAGCATTAAAAAATGGATTTTTAAATACATATTTAAGTGATTATCCAAATTGTCTGGTGATTTCTCAAAAAAAGAATTTGAAGTTATCCACTTCTAAAACTCGCCTCATAACGAAATATTTAGACAGTTTATCGGCATACTTATTAAATATTAAACAAATCCGTAACATTAGGCCATTTTTTGAAATTAAATTAATATAACACGAGTCAATTTATTCGCCTTGCTATGCTATGCTATATAATCTCCAGCAATAGGGTAAGAAAATTTAGTATTCATCTGTAATCTCCTGTTAGGATAATTTGGGGATGGATAATGTAATGCGCGGTACGATTTCAATTGCCTGAGAATTCAATTTTAAATAAAACCCATATTTTTCATTCATGAAGCCTGCACTCTTTATTGCGTGATCCAAAGTAACAGATTTGGGAAAAAATATTAACACAAGGATTTTCATATGCCAATAAAAACTGAGCAAGGAGCTTAAACAATAATAATTGCCATGATAACTGCTCTAGTATCTGTTCCGGGAGCTTAATAAGGAGGTTTTGTTAAAATCCCACCTTGCGTTTCGAAATTTGATTTACTACCTGCTAGAATTTTGGTATCCAGAAGATTCAGGTTTAATTACTGTTTACTTCAAATCATACATTATTTTTTATGAAAACCTCTGCCTATCGCATCCATCCGTTAGTATTTCTCCTGGAGTATATTGGCGTTTAATTTGTCTTTATTTTGTAAGTGACTAAAAGTGACCCGCAAATGTATGTTCGTATTAGAATAACCTTCTGACTTCACCTGAATGTATTTCTCTCCATCCTGTATGCCCACTTATTTGGATTTTATTTGTACATTTAATTTACAGTTGCAAATTTAAAATAGAAAATTGAACAACTGTTGCTGCCGACTTATGTTGGAAATGGTGGCTCACTACTGCCCCGAACGTTAGGTTTGGGATTCCTGCTAGCCACTAATATTTAGTATTGTAGTACTCTTTTCAGTATTATTGGGAGTATTCAGTTTAGTACTCCCTTGAAAATTAATCCTTAGCAAAATTAGCAAGCAGGGCATAATTGCTGCAGAGGTAATATTATGGATCATATTTTAAATGAGAGGGTTCTGAAAAAATAATAATTAAACAAATAAATTATATTTAATCTGTTCGAGGCAAATTGAAATTTTTATAAATAATTATATCCTTTTTTGTGACTACTAATCTCAAGAAAAAAACCAATTGCATGTAGACGTACTTTTGCGCTAGGAATATCAAGGGATTATCCTACTTAAAAGTTAAGTTAACTGTAGGTTGACGTTTGTCAACTTGATAGGATTTTTAGTTAAATTTTTCCACTCCCGTTACTTATTAATGAAATATTTTAAAACCTATGGGTTTTTAAGCACGGAATAAAAATTTCAATAAACGAAAAGTTTTTAAATGAGTTGAAGATTAAAAAGGTTCAGGGAAATATTAAACGTGTGCGTATTTCTTTATTGGGAAATCCTTTGAGCAACAACCGTCCCTAGAGGCGAGAACTTAACGATCTTAGCGACTAATTTGAACTCATTTGAAAGCAGTTATGAAAGCAAACACTAATTACTATCAACGGTGATCCACTCGTCGTAACGGACGCATTTAGCAACGGCGCTTCTTTACTCTCAGCGCATATTTTGACAATGCAGGAAATTTCCATTCATTCGACTGGGCTAAAATCACGTTCATTATAAAAAAATCTTCTTCAAACTCACTATCGCGCTTTCCTTCGGCCATTTTATTAAATTTATATTCTCATAATTTTGTTAAATCACAAAATTATGTTAATATCATCACACGAAATAACTGTATTATCCATATAACGGACAGAAATATTTCGTTACGAAATATAATATTTTGAAAATAGTTGAATCAATAGAGGAGTATGTCACCTACTTCTGAATAATGTAATATAAAACAAAAAGGTATTAAATTTTACCACTGAATAAGTTCTGCCACGCTCAAATTTAAAAACGACCTGAGAGTTCTCATTTAGGCCACGATATTAAATGAGATATGACATTAAAAAAATATTTTTCTGTAATAAACCTTGAAAAACGTAGTTACTTGATAGTAACAGGGTTCTATAATAGCTCACAGCTTAAGTAACATTATATAATGAATTTATATATGTTTACGGTTTATTTTTTTGCCAAAAAAGTATCTCAGTGAGCTTATTTTCCCTTCCATTTCCCAAACTCCTGTCAGAACATTTATTGACAGACGACCCACCTCGACAATTCCAATAGTTAGGCTCGTTGTCTACCTCACTCTGGTTCATAATTGTGGTCAGTTCAGGAGTCACCAAGTTGATGCAATCGTAATATCCCCATGAGGCGCACGGACACCGTGTTAACTGGTCGCAGTCGGCTCCAAATTTTCCAAGCGATAGTTTGGCAGTCCATCAGCGGAACATTCTCCCCTACTGCGGCCGTGACTGTCAAGAGCGGGACCCAAATACTTGACGAGTAGTCAACATGCGGTCAGTCCAGTGCAAGAAAAAAGTCTTTCCCTCACTTTCTCTCCACTTTACACCTTCTTTCCTTTTCCGATTACTCAAATTATTACCGGTCCAATCCCGTTGTTAATTTTCATGGCGGGATGTAAAAGTCGGAAGAAAATGTACTCGGTGCACCTCGCACACGTCGCCTGAGCAGAATCGCATTGGCCTCCTCTCTTTATACCTCTCGGGGAGGGAATTAATGCGATGTTTCGGCGCTGACCTAAATCCACACCGCGAGGAAATACTACCATTAAACTCACCTTACGTAAGTCGTCTTTAGATAACAACTCGTCCAGTGTGGGCCTCTTGTCCCTTCCAGAAGCGATCGACATGAGATTTCGGTAATTGTCCAGCCGCGGCAGGGCCTCCCGGGTCATTTGCACCAGAGCTCCGCCATACTGGGTCCCTCCGCCCATCCCAGTGATGGTCCCCTGGTAGGCGGACGACATCCTGCGGATGGCCGGCAATTCCATGGCCACCGCGTCCCTGGCCTCCTCCTCCTCTTCCCTGCAACAACCCTTGCCATCATCGTCCTCGTCGTCGCTAAATGCCCTATTGGCATGCCCGTTGCCCTCCTCCACCAGGGCCCCGAGGTTGCTGTGGTGCATCCCCGCGGCCACGGAGTCAACCCTGTTGACCCTGAACCGTGCCGTGGGATCTGTAAGCTCAAGTGCCACGCCGGAGAGTTTTCGCACCTTCTTCATGGGCATGTTTCGCACACTTGGATCTGGGCGATCACTCGCGGAATATTCCTCTCGATAGGGAGGCACGCACGGCCGGGATAGCGGCGATCTGGTTTGCGGCCGCCACCCAAGACACCCACTAGCGGTGTGCCGTGAGCGAGTGAATGATCGCGACCTCGCCTTTCGCGATCTGCACGGGTGGGGGTTAGTGGCGGCTCATGAGACCAAGCCCCTCCTTCCCCGAACAAAAACCAAAGTCCCGTGCCGGTCGTTGAAGTCTCCGGGATGTTTTATTTCCTTACGCGGGCGTTTGTGATTTTTTGGGAGAAATTCAACCGGTCTACGGGTTGGCGGCCACGAGGGTTACTGGTCACCCGCGGCTCTGGATATCCCCCCTACCTCTTACGTCGGATGATATTGGTCTTAACCTCGCGTGTCTCTCCCCGTGTGTCACCGGGAGGTATCTGCGTGGGTCGACCCGAGAGCGTCTTCCTTTTTGTGACCGCCGTACTTCCCCCACTCCTCCCGTGGCCCCTCTTTATATAGACACCCGTGACGTCAAGGCGGACGCAACGTTTACGTACGCGTGCCTAGGTGCCAGGGTTAACCCTCCGCTCCCCCACCGCGAGAGTTTAGTTTTCTTCCCCTTCCTTGCCCGCCCCGGCGACCGTTTCCACCCGGCTATGCCATCTCTCATCCTCCCGCACGCTTCTCCCTCCTCCGGCCACTGCGAACCGACCCGAGAAACCCCGTCTTGAGTTTCTAACAGGTACCCACGAGTGTACTTTCGGTTTCTGCTTCTGCTTGGGCACTTCAATTGGCATTTTCCTGCGTTCGCAAGTTTGAGCACAGGCTTCTACGTAGGAATGATCATTTTAAACATTCTTCTCATCATTATTTAGAAATAGAGGTGAAACTTACTAGATTAACTGTCTTCCACGGAATTGCTTTGAAGTTGAACATAAATTGAACATAATGGTTCATTCCGCAAATATTATAATACATATAAAGACGATCTGAACAGAAGATATATTAGTCACCCATGGAAAGTATTTGAAAACTTCAATAACTTAATATTTTTTTACGGGTATGCAATTTATTTACAAATAATAGCTTAAACATGGACAGGATACGATTTAAGATATATTGCGTTCCCATTTCATATTTATATAATTCAATAATAATGATGCTTTTTCGTGGAATGAATACTGTACGTTTATTTTTTTCGGTGCATTTAAAGTTGGCACATTCTGATGATAAAATTACACCATTAATTTGTGCTTATTTCGCAATTGAAAGTTATATAGAACTTATTCCAGGAAAATAAACGTGAGAGATACTGTCATAAACAATATTTACTTCTTGATTGTAATGACTGAGCATGGGTAAAGCTGATAGCATGGAAATTTTGCCATTCAACGCTATCAAAAACAATTTCTAAGCTATCGCCGCTGCCTTCCTCGTTGGGTGGTAAGTAAAATATCTAAACAGCGAGTGGGTCAGGGAATAAAATATAACGTGTATTATCTCGTCACCTTGAATGGTGTAGGGAATTCTTCTCGCACTGTGAACTATACACATAGACTATAAGTGGTTTCACCCAGAGTTGAAGTCATATACTCCTGGAAATACCTTCATAAATGAATTTGAGTCAACTAGTGTTATAAATGGAAAATGTATCTCAAGCTATGAGCTTTTGCATCTCCATTGAGAATTAAGAGCGTGCTGTTGAGTCTAACGCCCGCCTGAATACGCTTTTGAGATGAACATGAGGGGGTGGGAACCAAGGAGTCGATTGTGTCAACCGCGGTTAGTTTCCCAAAGTTAAGAGAGATTTGAGCACATTTAAAATAACTTTTAAAACCTTCTGAGTAATTAAATACTATGTAGCGAGTTGATTGTTGATATATGAGAAAGGACATACCGCCAATGAGAAGTCCGAGGGTTAGTCAATAAACAATTCGCAAACTTGGTCAAGAAAAACACAGGAGCTGTAATGCACATTACATTGAGAATGCTTGGAGCATCCATCGTACAGTCCCGACTAACCCTCCACTGATTTTCATCTGTCCAGCCCCTTAGAAATCATCTGTGTGGTCGAAGTTTTCAAAATGATGATGCTGTAGTCCAAGAGGTTACTCGTTGGCTATGACAGCAAACAAAAGACTGCTTTGCTTCCGGCTATTAATAACTTGGAAATAAATGGAATAAATGTCTGGATATGTAGAAAATAAGGGGTGAATATAAGAAGTGAAATAAGTTGCAGGATTATAATTGCCTCTATCCAGTTTTGCGAGTTGTTTATTTACTTACCCTTGAAATATAATGGGGGATTTCTAATGTTTTAAAATGAAGTGCGTCAATTGGAAATGTGATCTTTACTTAATATCTCGCCACTTGATAATCAATCGGTCGACGTGTGGCAGGGAAACGAAAGTAACTTCACAGCATTGAAAACTGGGGAGTCAATACTCAGCGTCTTCCGTCGAACAGTAACCATTATGGCATACGCTCCACTGCTCAGCAATAAGGTCATCTACACCTTTAAGAACTGATAGGCGAGCTAGTTTACTGTAGTAGAAAAGAAATCCGAGTGGTGTAGCTTTTATCCGCCTAACAAA
This sequence comes from Hetaerina americana, assembly GCF_022747635.1. NCBI lineage: Eukaryota > Metazoa > Arthropoda > Insecta > Odonata > Calopterygidae > Hetaerina > Hetaerina americana. The sequence continues at coordinate 28,947,780 of NW_027287205.1, forward strand.
GACAAGCGCCCAAGAAATCGTCAACGCCGTGGCGGGCTAGGGCGTGAAAAATGAATCAAAAGAACTGACAATCGAAATGAGTTTCTTAACGGTTTCCATACGAGCATTGCCAATGCAATGTAATTGATTCTCAATAAATTCTAAATTCTGGGAAACTTCGAATGGAATTTGGAGCCGAGTTGATCCTTTGTTTAATACCTTTGAGCACAACCAAGAAGAAATTTTATGGCTGGAAAGTGTTAGAACAACCGGATTATCTCAAACTGCGAGATAAATTTCAATTTTTATTTCACATACAGAAATTCATTAACATTAGTGAAGTAAAAATATACAATTTCAAAAGTTGAGTTACTCATAAAATACACTGCTAATTGAAAATGAAAAGTTTGTAAAATCAGGATTTAATTAGGTATATACGAAAAAAGGGGGAGAATATCAAAAGTTTGCTAACACAAAGAAGGTAATTTTAACTAAGACAGTTTAGAAAAAAGTAAAATGGGGTAAAGTATTCTACTTCACATCTTATGACATTATTCTCTACCTAATGAAATAAAAATAACGCCAGGATATTGTTCGTGAAAAGAATAAACTTGACATTAACCATGAAAGTCCTTAAAAATGACAGAAATCCATGCTAATTTTTATGAAGAGCGATAAGAAATAGAATTGGCATAGAGTAGTTATGAGGCCATTTTCATAGATAGAAAAGATAATTTAGGAGAAAATTGGAGATTGATAATTTTTTGGACTAGTATTCTACATTTTATTACAAAATAATGCTTATATTTTCTAAATGAAATTCCCGGATGGTATCGGGAGGGGATAAGATTTGCAGTGCCTTTATAAAATTGTGTATCAATTAATAATATATTTCTACGCTATAATTCAACTTATTTTAAATTGTTCGGAGATTATTGTAATTTCCATTTAAAAAAATGAAGCATACGGGAATTTCAATAAAATACCAGCAGTTGCTTCTGTGGTTCTGAATTATTTTAATCATATTATTTAGAATTTCAGACTATAAACATAGTCATTAATTACAATAAAATAAGGAACTCTCGCGCAAGGAATCATTTTGTCTTCAAAGAAATAATTTTTTATGATGCTTTCGGAATTGTCTATTGGGTGCTTGATTTCTCATAAAGTTGAAATATATACGATTATCATTATTCATGATTAATAATCGTTAATTTAAATGGTTGTTGATTTATTAATTCATGTAAATGACGAGGAATTAAGTCGAAGAATCTATCTAGTCTCAATCTCGACCCAATACGTTTTATTATTATTAGTGATAAACGATATTAATATCGTTTATCAATTTAAATAAAAAAGTATTCCGGTATTGTATTTCCCATTTCCGCAACGATTTTAGCCAATCAATTGATGTATTTATAATAAATAAAATGATTACGGGATAATACCAGAGTACATTAGCGAGATGAAAGGAACCAACAAAAAATTATTAATATGTGAAAAGGAAGGAGCTTATGTAAAAATAAATTCAAGTCTAAATTTTTTTGATTACTTACTTCAAACCTTGCAGGCCTCCACATAAAATTGATTTTATACCATGAGAATCAGTATTGAACAAAAAATAACACGATTGCACAATCGAATGCTAATTAGCATATAATGGTAGATCTCACTTCATAGTTAGCCATGCCGCTTTTGAGTAAAAGTACCAGATTTACCTTAATCATCTTCCTTCCCCAAATTCATGTAAGACCAGAATCCTAAACCTGAGAATAACCTTGGCAGGGAAAAACACCTCTAAGATCCGAACATAAAACCTTTCGCACAGAAGTTGAGAACTTAAATGACTAGGGTGTCAAGTCACTGATGATATAAAACATTTTGTAGTAAAACTGAGGCTTGATAGAGCAGTGGATAGGGTGCTATGCTCCTGACCAGAGGACCCGAGTTCTTTTACGGGTGACCCTAAGCATCACCCGAGCTTCGCGATTTTTATGGTACAAGATCTTCCTGGAAAACCATAGGCGAAGTACGGAATGGAATTCCTTACCACGCATTGTCACACGCCACAATAGGCTTGGTGCTAAGCGAGCTTTACTCTTACCTATTAAATAATATTCAGGGCGATAAATGTAGCCTGTTGATGGTGAAAATAATTTTTATTAAAAGTTTTGTTTCGATTCCCAAAATGTGTCCTTGAGGTACGCAGTCAGAGGAGCCGTGGTCAGTTTTGCCATTTTTTTCGCGCAAATAAATTTCGCACTCCTGACGCGTCACAACTTCTCCGGCATGTCCACCGAGATATATCCATGGCCATGGCTCCGTACGTCACCGAGGAGTGTTTTGCAGTCTCCGGACGGTGCTTGGCCAAGCGCCGAATGCTGTCCCACTTGTCTTCCTCCACCATTCCCCCAAAGCCGTGAGTTCTCTCTCGGTAGATCCCCAACGGTGGGAGGGCGGAGGAAGAATGCCGGAGAGAACAAGAGGCTACCGTGACGTGCACACGACCGGACTTCACTTTTACCCGCGTCCGAAGAGGGAGGGGGCCGCGGGTATCTCTCTCTCTTGCGCGCGCGGAGGGGGCGGAGAAGAAGCCTCGGGTGAGGAGGGAGAAGGGACGGCCCTGACACCCACGCCGGCAATTCACCCTCCCCTCCCCAGCACCTGACCAGGAGGGCGGTTGACCTACTGCGTGTGGAAGTGCGCCCCATCGAGGCCGCAGAAGCGGGAGAGGCGCCCGGTGGACTGTCGCGGTCTTCGGCCAACCGTGAGCACCGCTGGGGCACGTCCGCCGGCCACCGTGATGTTTCCATCCCTCCTCCCTCGGCATAGGATTCGCGTCCCACCAACGAAGCCTGCGGTCCCCGGGGAGACGGATTGGGAATTTCAATTGTGTGTGTGACAGGGCGTGGATTGGCCCATTTCGTCGGCCGGCGGTGGGGTGCTCGGGTAATGCTGAGACTGTCGACGACGATGCCGTGCAGATAAGACCCTGTCTCGAGGGCACGGAGCAAACGCGCGTTCGACATCATGCAATGTAAAAGATGCGGAAAGGGTGTCATAATCGCGTGCCGGAGAGAATCAACCGACTCCCGTTTGGGAGGATGTCGACGCTGGGGTCTGTTCCCGTGTGACGCTCGTGACTTTTATTGATAGCAGAAATTGTGAGCCACTCCGGTGGTCCGTACGTCGGGTAGGGATTCGAATGGGGGTTCATTCACGAATTGCTTCAGACTGGTAGAAGTGACCGTGGTGATGCCAAATACGCGTATCATGGTTTGTGATGGGAAAATTGGTTTTCAATCGATAAATAAAAGGTAATTTACTTGCAAAAAGGTAGGTTTTGGACGTTATAACTACTGTTATAAGCTATATATTAACTTCCTCTTTTTAGACCCGTATATTCCCTTGAGATCTTTTTTCCTATTATCTGCATGCATGTCCATTGCAATTATTGCATACATCACCATCTTTGTATAAATGACCTCACATATTATTTACTTTAGTGTAAGCATACAAAGAAGATGTAATGGTTGAAAAAACCAAAGTCACTAACCCGAAAGTCGGTTTGATAGGCGAGGGTGGAGCTCAACTGGTACAAAGCCCAACGTTATTTGAGGTTCACACATTAGGGAAGGTGGGTCAGTTCCTCTCCCTAGGCCACCTCAAGTTTTCCAGAAGATCTGGTACCCAATAAATTATACAACTTGGGTGGAGTTGAGGGAGCCCCGAGGTGTCACCGGGAATCAAAACCGGGCCCTTCAGTCAGCAGCCCAGCGTTCTACCCAGGGGTCTACCTCGTTCGATTACGTTGTGGTTCAAATGTGGTTAATCGGTTCAATTTCTATTAAAGGTAGATTTTAGAAGGTCTAAAACGACTATTATCTTTAACATATTGGGAAAAATTCCTTTTTTTTGGCCTTGTTTCATTTTCTTCTTCAATTCATCGTAACTCATATATCTTCATTAATGCCGTCTAAAAATCCTATTCCCTTCCTTTCTCTACTCCAATTAACCAACATTCTCCCCTCTTTCACTGTTTTCAAATCCCACTAAAGCCACTAATTTTCATTTTGTTTTTAGCCAACTTTTTCTGGCTCTATGAGATTTCTCCTTGTAACTTCCTCTTTATTCCCACCATCTTTAAAACTTTGTCTTTAGCCTCCTTCCCTGTCCGACTTACATTCTTTATTCTTAATATTCACTTAGGAACTCGGGGCGAGATTTTGTGGCAGCTCCTAATTCGAATACCAAGGTTCGATTTTGTCACTATTGCTTTTTCGCACTTTTACTATCTTAAAATCTAAGCCAAGTCTGCTCTCCTTGTGAATCAAGGGACTACCAACGTAATTCCTCCAGCATGGGATACAGGGATAGGAACACGTATGAAAGACTGACACAAGATAAGCTTCCAGACGCCATCTTCTAGCCAAAGATACTTTATTTTTATGCTTCCTCGATAGCTCAAGTGGCAAGTTTCCTCAATAAATAATCGGTCGGATAATTCAAATAGTCGAAGATCCGTGGTTCGACTCCCGATCAAGAAAACTTTCTTACGTTTGTTATCCGTTCGATTCCATCTTCCCCACGCATGTCTCTTGGTCTTCCTCGTGGAAATTTCCCTTCTTTTTTTCCTTCTACTGTATTCTCAATCAATCCATTGTGCCTCAATGTGTGTTTAATCCATCTATTTCTCCTTTGCCTTAGAGTTCTGCACATGGTCCCATCCTCTTCTGCTCTTCTATATACTTTCTCGTTCGTTACTTTGTCTGTCCATTTAATCTTCATCATTCTCCTCCAGCACCAGGTTTCAAAGGCTTCTATTCTTCGTGGTCCACTTTTCCAATGTTCCAAACGATCTCGGAAACATAGAGCGCCATGCTCCACCCGAAAGTCTTGGCGAATTGCTTCCTTGTTTGTAGTCTTAGGTTCTTTGAACATAGTTGCCTCTTCTTCATGAATGCGTTCTTAGCTTGAACGAATCTTCGCTTGATGTCGGTCGAACTTCTTTCATCCCATGATATACTTTTTTCCAGGTAGATGAAGGATTCCACTTACTCTAGTTTTACCCATCGAATTGTGTTATCTGCATTCAGCTTCTCTCTTTCACACACAATGGTTTTAGTTTTCTTCTTGTTGATGTTCATATTATATTCCCCCCTACTTGGTCCATAGGAGTTAGAGATGCTAGCGGGTCCTCTCGCGTTCCCGCCACTACTGCGATGTCAAACCGGTGCTGTTGATTTCTTCTCCATTTGTATTGGTTCCTTTGACACCCAATTCTTTTTTCTTTTATTGCCTCTTCCAGGTATACGTTGAATATTGCTAGCGAGAGATGTTGCATCATTGTTTTACTTCTTTGTTTATTTTATCTTCAATTTTACTTCCATTTTTCGTTTGCATTGTTGTTACCTGATTCTTATAGAGACTATGGATAATTCTTCAGTCATTGTAGTTCAATCCAAGCGCTTTTAGTACCTTGAATATCTTGATCCATTCGACGATGTCGAAGGCCAAGTCCATGAATGCCACTAAAATGGCTTATTTACGTGTCTCACTTTTTCGGCCAGAAATCTCAAGCTGAGGATTGCCTCAGTTACCCCTCGGTTTTCATGAATCTGAATTGGTTTTCTGAGAAGTTTCCTTCTTTCCTTCCTTCTATTTTTCGGTTAAATATCCGAGTAAGAATTTTTGATGCTCGAGTCACCAGGCGCAATGTTTTGTGTTCTTCGCATTTTTCGGTTTCTTCAGTATTACAATCATTATACTTTTCTCGAATGCTTCTGTTATCTTTCCACAGTCGTAGCTATCTTTGATTATTCCATGGAAGGCATCCTTCGCTTTGAACCCGAGTGCCTTGATTTTATCTCCGTTTATTTTGTCAACTCCTGGTGTTTTGTCGTCTCTCAGGTATGCCACGGCTCAGTCGAATTCGCTTTTCAATATCTGCGGACCCCGATCTTCTTTATCTATCATGTTTTCATCTTTAGTTGAGCCATCTTCTAGTGATTTGGGAGCTTGATAGAGTACTTCAATGTATCCATTCCATCTATTCCCAATGTCGTCATCATCTATTAGTATTTTTTCCATTAGCGGCTCGGATTGTTAGCGATTTTGTGTTTGTTTCTCCGAATTGCTTCTTCAATTGTTAATAAGCCATCTCGCTATTTCCCTTTTTCATGTTATCATTGATTTCCTAGTAGAAGCTTTCTATCCATTCTTCCTTTGCTTTCTTGCACTCTCGTATGACCTGGTTCCGCAACTGTTTATAGAGGTCTTCTTCACTTTCATTTCTTGGATTCTTGTATTTTCTTCTTTCGTCTATGAGACCTCTTATTTGAGCTGTTCTCCGTGGCTTCCTAAATATTTCCACCTTACTCACAAGTAGCTCTTCTGCAGCTTTGGTAATTATATTCTTCATTTCTTTCCATCGACCCTCAGTTCTGGTATTTTCATTATTTCCTTCAGTATCCCTTTCGATGGACGTGGTGAACTTTTCTCTTGTGCTCTTTTTTCCAGTCTCTTTGTATTCCATCTGGGTTATTGTGTCTCTTCCTTCATCTTCTTGTGTCGCAGCCTGCTATTCATGGTCACCAGGTTGTTATCGATATTTATTTATGCGCCATAGTAACTCTTACATGTCTTAACTTGGTTCTTGTATCTCTTTTTGAGAAGGATGTAGTAAAGTTGCCATTGTGCTTTTTCTCCAGGAATTGTCCACGTGCATCTTCGTCTTGGATGTTGATCAGAGATGATATTTGCCACTGCCATGTTTTTCTCTTTGTAGAATTCCATCACTCTCTCTCCCGCGGCGTTTCGTTTTTCCAATCCGAAATATCCCACGCTACTTCCCTCTCGCCCCTAGCCGACCACAGCATTCCAATCTCCCATCAATATGAGGTTTTCCTCTCCTTTTACTGTTCCTAGGGCTTCTTCCAGTTGCTCGTATACTTCCTCTATTTCCTCATCTGAATGGCTGGACGTCGGCATGTACACCTATACTATCACTGTATCCGTAGGCTCTGCCTCGAACTTTATCATCAATATCCTTTCATTATATTTTTAAAAAACCCAGTACTCGACCTGGAGGTTGGTTTGGTAGGTGATGATCGGGTCCATCCAGTGCTATGTCCGACGGTGTTTGAAATTCACACATCAGGGTATGGGGCCAGTTCCTTTCCCTGTGCCGGTTATGGCTGCCCAGGAAGATTTGGTACCCGAAAAATCACATAGATTGGTGGAGTTGCAGGTTCCCGGAGAGGTTTTCCTGGGAATCGAGCCCGGGCCCTCCGGTCAGTAGTCCAACGCTCTACCCCTGGACTATTGCGCAATTTATTTGCTCAAGATTTACCTATTTCAAGATCAATTTGATGGGAGATTTGATTTGATGGGAGAAGAAATCTTTAAAAGGATTATGTATTTTTCTTGCTCGAGTTTACTTTCGAGCCAGGTTTCCATCATAAGAAGCAACTAAATCACCTTATCATAATTTCTTATTCATGCGTCAATTATTAAATTATCGGGATATTGATCTAGAAATCAGTAAGGCCGCTGTTAAAACATTTTAAACCATCTCTGGGACTTAGCTCCCAAAACTGTGGCTTTATCCTTATTTGATGACAATGTTCCAATCACGGTTGAAAACATATGACTCAAGTTATGATAGAAGCAGGGAAAGGTGAAGAAGAGGAAGAATTAAAAATCAACTGAAGAGGTCAATTGTGCACCATAATGGTTTTTCTTCCTTTACAAACGAGTTTTCGTCTTTTGTGACTGTCGTGACAAAAACTTTCTTTACGAGATTATCAGTACCGATATCCTCGACAAAGACCCTTCAACAGGGAGGAATGATGTTGGTTACATAAGTGGAATTAAAAAACTGGAGAAGACAGTTGGTGCGAATGATGTTGCAGAAAGAGTCGTCAAACTAATTCAGCAATAAAATAGAATTGTCACAAAAGATGCAAATGAAAAACAATATGCTCTTCAGATCGTGTCCGAAGACCGTAAAAATTACCCAAATGATACTTAATCTACTCTTATCAAAAAATAATATTTAATGTTTGTTCGTTCACATATGTATGATTTGATTCTATACAAAGTATTGTTCTAAATAAAAATGTCTTTCCCTTAAAGACAATTGTAGCCTCATTAAAAAAACCTAATGCTTTCACAATTTTCATGTTATTTCAAGGATTGTTCCAACTTCAAGGAGTTCGAGGGTCACCTAGTAGTTTTCCGATCCAAGTGAAATTTTGTTTATTTGGATAAGATTAGTGGGTGGGAGCAGCAAAATTTTGACTTTCGGAAAATACCCTTTAGCTAAGGGCCACCCTAATATATATAACCTTTGGACGGCACAACAGAGCAACGTAAACGTTAATGACACTACCTCATCCTTGCTGCCGCAATGTCCATCTCTGGCGTACAGATGACCTGTCAATCTCAGAATAATTCCGAGATCCACCAACCCTTTGGCGCCCCTCCCTGACGAATTTCCTTATCTTTCCCCTACTTGTAACCGCCCCCGATCTAAAACATGTCGGCTTGTCAGAAAAACTCCCCTTTCCCCACATCCCCTTATTGCCCCTTTACATCGTTCCCATGCTAATTGCCTCTCGGAAAAGGTTATCTATCTTTTGTCATGCAAACAATTTACTTCATTTTATACAGGCGAAAATGCATTCCAGAGTCCATTCTAATGAACGATCACCGCTACTTCTGAAATTCTGCCTCACTGTCTTCTCTTCCTATCCCTTCACACGCAAATTCCAACAACCTTTCCTTCAACCAGTGTGTTTCCTGAGACCCTAATCATCCTAGAATCCTTACCCGATTCAGCCTCCAATATATAGAGGTGAGAACTCGTGAATCCACACATATACTATCTTTTGAAATTCCCACCCTTAATCGCTATCTTACATCCCCTTCTCAGCATACCCTGCGCCTTTACCCCCAGACCCCGTATTCTCCCTGTCTGAGGACTTGCAGTTTGGCCTGAGGAAGACCTAAGAGAATGAGGCGGAATGCTCAAACTTTCAAAGGTGTGTCATTTTACGTGTTATCTATTTTATTTTTGTGTTTTGTTTTGCCTTCCAAATTGCCTTACATTTCTTTTGCGAGTGCTTCTACATCATCGATATGTATATATATATATATATATATATATATATATATATATATATATATATATATATATATAACAAATAAAAAAGGTCACACACGTGTTTAGAAGTTTGTGGTGCCAAGACCACCTTACCCTGCGGACAGAATGAACTACTTCTTCCCTTCTACCCCTTACCGTAATTCGTCAATTTCACCCGCTGTTGGGCTCAGCATTGGGTGAGCTGTATGCCCACCTCGTCCAGACTTCTCGGGTTACTGTGGTTATAAGGAATAGCTAACTATCTTTCTCAAAAGGGTTGTGCGATGATTAGTATTTCTATCAGTTACTTCGTGTCATAACATGAGTGAACATTTTACATCTTTCTGCATAAATCGGCTTTTATTTAGCAGAATTGAGGGAATCATTATAGGGAAAATGAAGCCTGTTTTGAATATCCCGTCCCCTCTGGGTTCTATCGCTCCTCCCCTCTCGGTGCACCCACGTCGGTCTGATAAGCTGTTATATGAGCGTGCGCATGCTTAGTCGGGGACGCTGAAGGGTGTCATTGATTTGTTGCGACAATGCTACCTGACCAGTTTAGGGAAGCTTTTATGCGTGATTTAGGTTAACGGTTATTTAATGGAGACGGGTGTCTGATGTTATCATCGAATACGCCTCAGGTGTTTGGGACCTCTTCGGTAGAGGTTATGTTTTAGAATGCGATGATGGTGCGGCGAAGAGCTTACTCTGAAAATTATTATGACAAGCTTGAAAGGGTAGTCCCATTAAGAAACAGTATTTTTTTCGATACGCTGGTGAGCTGTTGAGTCCAGCAAAGGCAGTAGCGGATAGATGTCAAACGTGCTTCGTACACCAAATCCTTGAGTGACGGAGGAACTCCATCACTATCACTTAGGTTTTCACAGTTATGGAAGCCAGTTGTACACTACGATCGATTAGTCACTGTAAATCATACGTAAAAAAGTAAAAATAAAGACAATCTAGAGAATTCTGAGCGAGTAATCTACGTGTTTCTATAGTACCACTGACTTCAGTTTCAGTTCAGAGCTAGATGGATCAAAATTTCTGATCGTAAACGCTATGAAAAATTACGTACTGTCAAATATCTCAACATTTATCTTAATTGAGAGTATTTAATCTCAAACTGATAACATCTAAGAGAGCAGAAGTGTCAATTAACTCCTTTTGTAATTTAATGATGGGCTTCTTCAGCTACAGACCACTCTCACAACAGGGACGCGAGAATAGAACACTTTTATGGCGGGCATGTGCTACCTCCGAATAACTAACTTATTATACTTCTAAGGCTGGTTTTAGCTATCTCCTAATGTCCAGTAAGGCAGAAACTAGTGAGATGAATGACTTTCGTGCGCCAGTGAGCTTTATAGTTGAGAAATATTCAATCAAACCCGATAAAACTTCAAAGAGATAACAAGGGTAAGTTCGACGCGAACTGTGCAGCGTGACTTTTTTGATACTGTCACAAAGCGCCAGAGTAAAAGATTTTCCACTAGGGTTAGAAACCCCCTCTATTAAACCCCTTAAATTTCATCGTGTCTATTATGTTAAAATTAGGAATATTTTGATTGTTCAAATCTTTATGAAGTGACGCGGGGAGGCTGATGGACCTTTGTTTTAGGGTTCAAACCTATCACATACTTTTCGGAGGCCCTTCTCCCCCACCGTTCTGTTACACACCATGTCATAAATCTTCACGATTCACAGCTCGTGTTGAACTTGCCCTTCTGTTTCCTTGGATTTATTCCCAGAATCGATTCAATATTCCAAACTTGATAGGTGTTTGGAGTATGAAAGTAAATCGACTCACTGTTTGGTATCTGACGTGTTCGGCATGCGAAATTTGGAGTCCTTCCTTGTGATGCCGCACTTCCTTTAAACCCTTACCTCCTCTCGTGCCAAGTAATAAGCGTTTTTCCCCATCGTACTGCAGGGACAGTCAACATAAGGACATTCAGCATCGGCCGGTTGCGGGTGAGAGTTCTTTCAAGGTTGTTAAAATTCTTTTAGGGGTCTTTTGGGAAAATTTTGCGGAGATAATCCATTGAGAAAATGCGGAAAGCTTGACTAATCACCAAGTTACCTATTATTTTTCAAGCGTGTTTCTGGTTAGCAAGAATGCGAAAACATTTCACCCATACGTTGTATTTTTATGCTTTATCTGGGTGTATATAGGGATTAGGGAATATGCATCTATGTAAAGTACGTTCTCAGATACTAGGTGAACATATTTGCTGTACCTGTTGAAATACTATATGTGTGCTTAATTTACGCCGTACATTAATATGAGTTGGGTTTGAAAGGGAGGGTAAAAACAACAGCAAGGGAACAGTTAACACATTTAAGCTTCTTGGAAGAAGAATGTTCAATTATTAGGGATATTGGAACGAACTACACAAAAAGCTTTTTTGAATAAGAAGGAGATAATGGTAAGAATCTTGAATAGGAATCAGAAGAATAGATTCATGACATTTATAATTAAGAGTGTAGTTTTGTAGGAGGGGAAACTTGGTTATTGAATCAAAATGATTGACATAGTTCAGAAGCTTTTACAATGAGGGTTTGTAGAAAAAAGGAAAAAGTATAATGAGCAAAAAGAAAAACTAAGAACCAGGATTGGTGAAGTAGGAGAGAGGGTTTCAGGGAAAAATTCGAAGGAGGCAAGAAAAGTAAGCACAATTTGGTTGCTGATGAAATGCGGAAGGTGGCGTTGGAGTGTATAATGTTGTTATAGGTGATGTATGCACTCCTAGGAGGAGGAAGAGAATACTAGTATGTATGTTGAGCAGAATTAAGGGAGGCAGGATATATGCGGAATTCAACAAGGGTTTACTACAATGATGGGTTACACGTTGTGTACAATCAGGTGAGGTTTAGAAATGTAGCGGTGGTTAGCCTTTGTTTATATCCAATAGCAAACTTAATTGTTAGACTAACATTGATTAAAAACCATAGAGAATGCATTTCTTCCTTATTGAGAGGGAATCGTGCAGAATATTGTGCATAAATGCAATCAGTATCAGTGACTACAGTTGACTAATATAAGACCGTCTAAAATACCACAGAGGTAGACGGAAAAATCAAAATAACCCTAGAATAAATTTATATTTTCGTCAATAGAGATGACTAAAACATCTCGAATTGATAGATCTACGCCAAATAATCGTTCTAAAGGCATTAAGCCGAATGGAACGAGAATGGGGATAAACCCATGCATTTGAAATACCATTTTTGTAAGAACGAGTGGGTGCATTCCAAGCAGAGCGTAACTACTAAGAAGAAAAAGCAATGTGCGATATCATTCCCCATTCACGCGGGGTTATGTGCAATCTAGCCAACACCCCATCCCGCCTTCACCCCTTTTCCTTTCTCTCCCCACCACCCTTCCAACCCGCTCCCCTGCTGGACTCAGCGGCAGATTCGTTGCGTCACGAGCCTCGTCAAGGAAGACTCAACGATAGCAATCGGTGCCTCGCCCATTGGCGTTCCTTGACGTGCCGGAGTGAGGGAAATCCAGCACCGGCTGGAATTATTCATCCACATACCCGCCGAAGACCTCATCGAGATGTTCTGCCCCCAATCCTCCTCTTTATAATTAGTAATCCATGCACTGTCAATTTTCGAGCATCCCTTTTTCTATTTTAACTTATGTCATTCGAATAAGTTAAAGTTCAAAGGTGATTCCCTTGAAATAAAAAAACAAGAATCAACCAGGTTGATTTAATACATGCAGATGAGGGTTAAGCTAACATTAAGCCGTTAACCAGGTGTGTAATTCATGCAACAGAATTTAAAGGGTTTAATCCTTTTTCCTTATATCTGTATCCATGTGAATGAATATTTTTTGCCTTATGGCGGGTTTTCGTGCTATGTGTTTTTGGCCAATGTTGCTCGTCTCCTTCTAGCTCTGCACGTCACGGAACGCACTTTTTCCACCCTTTATGACGTTGTATCATTACTTTCCCTTCTGTCCTTTCCTTTTGTTTCGTTATCCATTTCTCCTTTGATGACCACAACGGCTCCCTAACGCCATCTCCTGGCCCAAGAATCGGGGGTACTGGGTTGCACAAGCCCCTCGCAGGTTTCAGGGTAAATTACGTTTCCTCAATAGATCATGTGGTTAGAGCTACCGCTAGAGGCCCGATAAGTCGGAAGATCCGTGGTTCAAGTTCCGGTCAAGGAAATTTTTGATACTTGTGATCTGCACGTTTCCGCTATCACCACCTCTCCTGTGTTCGTCTTTTATGCATATAAGTTTATATGTATAAGTATTATATGTAATTATAAATATATGTGTGTATAGGTTTATTTCTACGCATGAATGGCTGGCTGGTGGGTCGATGTAGTCCAGGGGTAAAGCGTTGGACTACTAACCGGAGGGCCCGGGTGCGATTCCTGGGCAAGCCTCTTTGGGCACCTGCAGCTCTACCCAAACTATGTGATTTTTTGGGTATCAGATCTTCCTGGGAAACCAAAATGCCATTGGGCTTAGTACTGGGTGGACTCTTTCATCACCTACCATACCGAACTTCGGGTTGATTTCTGTGTTTATGGTTTATAACTATATGAGATCAGGATGGACTCTCAGTTCAACTAATCGAAGTTTAAGGGGCGCTCAATATCGAGAGGATCTTTAAAAGTTCACGACATATCGGCGGAGTAGCCGACGTGTATTAAATAAAAAACAAACACTTTTGAGCCAAATTTTTAAAACCCAATTTTTTCCTCCCGCACTTTGCTCCCTCGGGAAAAACCGAATTAGGCTCACCGAAATTTGAGTTGCATAGTCCCTGAATTCAGTTGTGTTAATTTTAATGGACTGTGTTTGCCATAATTCTCGAATTTTTGCAGTTAAAGACTTGATGGCTGATGTGGCAGAAGGTCGATGCCATTCATTCATTGTAAAAAGAAGTGTATTGGTGCTCTTTGGTGACCATCACCTAAGACCGTGGTTCTAATCCGCCGATGGCGCGTTTCATGAGTACACATCCAGGTTTCATAATGCCTCGTTAAGCTGAAGGCTAACTTACCCTCCTGTTTAGACTAAAACTTAGGTGTGACCGCTAGTTGGGTTGAAAACCAACTCTTAAGCAGTTGAATCACTGAAAGACGATGTTACGACGGTTAATAATATTCACATTTACTAATGGAATTATTCTTTGTTTATAAAATTGGTTTTTACAGTACTACCACTTTGAGTTAACGTTCAAATTAACGAACTATTGCAATGCAACGCATTTCAAAGCATATAAATTATTCGCCTTTACCGCAAATCGAACCCGGATCCCTTGATGTCCGACCTAGGGCTTTAGCTGATTGAGTGACGGAGTCGTGCTCCTGAAATCCGAAATTTTATGAACTTTAAAGATATTATGGCGAAACACCTCACATAATATTGGTCATTATATCTTATTCCTTAAAAGCCTCCAAAATTTCGGAGTGTATTAGAACGCTTCGTTAGCTTAACTGGCTAAAGCTTTCGGTTGGACATTGAGCGGTCAGGGTTCGAATCTGAGTCGAGGGGAATAAATATTACCCTTTGAAATTTTTGCACTGTTAATCAGCATTAGTGGATGACTCCGCTTTAAGTTACCGTCATGGTATCCCCTGCTCCTTCTTCTAACGACTGGATTGCATGAGACATCATACAACCGTGTCTTATCGTAATGCTCTATTACTACAATAATCAACCCAGTCAACCCAGTGCGCGGTTTTCGGTCTACGACTACATTTCTTTTATTTATAGCTTCATGTGAAACCACCGGGCCACCATGTTATTTTAAGTCATCAATATACATTTATTAGCACTAAGGTTTGAAAATTTTGCAATGATAACAATAAAAACGTTTAGACAGACTGTGGCGTTGCGCGAAAAATACTCAAATTTTTAATTTAAAGCTTTTGGTATTTCCATGCCTGAGTTTGGAGAACCCTTCAAGTTCGAAATTTCCGGTACCTTGAACGGGTTGATAAACTTCTTTGATCTTCTGGTCACCTTCCCTTAAGAGTATATGAACAGCGATGCTAAGTTTTCTGCCACAACTCCGCAGTTCCTCACTCCATCCTTCGCCAGATTTAATTACATCAGGGTTTACGTAGAGTTTTTCGGCGGCCGAGTTCATAGCAACGGTAAAATTATGTGAAAGTATTAGTCACACAGCAGCATAAAATATAATTTCAATAATTATTTTTTTTAATGGAATACAGTAAATAAATCATGGAGAAAACATGGGAAAAGTGGGCCTATAATAAATTAGTCCAGCGTGTTTATTTTCAGTACATAAACTTTGGCTTGACTAATTCGTCGATCGGTAAAATAAGCTTCCTCAACATGAATCAAGCAATCATTAACATTTTTACATGAGGAAAGACTATGAGCAAGTGGAATTATTTCAGTGTTTGAAAGCTTAGTACCTTGGAAGGAAAGCTGTACCGATAAAATAAGAGTGGGGCCTATTATCGATAAGAAACCTATTGAAAAGAACTTCTGGCAGCAAATAGAATTCGATTGAAACAGAGAAAGAGGCTTGGTGAATGTTTTTCTTGAAATATAGAGTCTTACGGCAGCGAAATCTGGATGGGTTAACAAGGTAAATGAAAAGTGCTTGGAAATTTTTGAAAAATTTGGTTGTGGTAAAGAAAATTTAAGTCAAAGTGATCTGAAATAAAACGAAAATGATAAGAAGAGAAGATGGAGGGGAATTACTGAGAGAAATCAAAACGAGAAAGATATCAGATGGGGGCAAATATTTCGCCACAAATGCTTGCTAAGAAAAGTTTCATAAAGGGAAAAATTGAAGGAAAAAGAGGAAAGGGAAGAAGAAGGGTTGGAAAGCTTGATGAGATAAAAAATGGCAGAATTTCAGGCAAATAGAAGATGCTCGGGACCGAGCGCGATGGAGGGTATCCAATAAAAAACCTGTATGAAAACTGTTACACTTAAGAAGGGATAGAACTGAGTAAATATTGATGAACGGATTACTGATCAGTCTATGTTTCATAGTTTAAATTTGAGATGGATTTTGTTTGGCGTTATTAGAGGACAATTAGGGAGTTGATTAATTTTTATTGAATATTATACCATTTTTCTCAATTGTTCTTCATGTTTAGATGGTTTTAATTCACAGATATACAAATTATTAACACATTTATAATTTTAAATGTATATGACCTGACCCATTACTTCTATTTTATAGAAAAGTATTAAAATATTCTTTGTGAAATCCTCTGACACCTTCCAATAACTATTCGAGGCCATATTACCTAGAACATCAGAGACTTGTGCCGTAAAAATGATTCCTTAAATCATTCGTCAGAGGATTATTTTCCCATAGTAACAGGTTATCTTTTGTTAATCATCCAATCTTTGTAATAATGGTTTTTTTACGATATTTCTTTACTGTTGCATAAATCGAAACCATTATCATGGTTAAAATTTTTCCAGGCTATATTATAATTTATTTTCATCAGTTCCGTGCTACTCTTCATGCCATAGATTAAAGAGTAACATATTCACAAGAATGACCACGGCAATAAATAAATATGAATTTAGAAAAAAGCCATTTAAATCATCTTTTCATTCATAGGAGTCGAAATGTAAACGAGATTTCTCATCGCCGCAAATTTATGCTTCATTTTCTGATATTCAAGGTCGATATGCGCATTTCTCGGCGTTGTTACAAACTATTTGAATGCGGTAAGGACTGTATGATTACATTGAAACAATAGGTCATAAATATTATCATTTCTGTCTCCAACAAGTGATGACTGAATTCGCATTAAATTGAGCACGCATTCATGCATGTAGGCAGTTTCACAGGCTGTCCAGTAGGTGGGCAGAGAGTTGAGGTGGGATTACTCTTTCAAAAGATACTACACACAATAATTAGTGGTCTAGATAAAATTTTGAATGAAAAGCCAGGCAATGATGATATATTAGTAAATGTTTATTTCCTGTTACAAATCTACCGCCGTGTCACCAATATTAAAACCCCAGTAATCAACGCGAATGTTGGTTTGATAGATGAGGGTACTTCTTATCTCGCACCGTCTCTCGGAGATTGAAATTAGCACATTCTGCTTAAAAGGGAAGGGCTCCTTTCCCTGTGTAACTTGCGGCCTTTTCTATTAACCAGAATGTTGTTTTACCTGGGAGTGTACTAAGATCGTCACGAACCTGGGATTCTTCGGTCAATAGAAGAGTGCTATGCTTAATAAGTTACCGCGCAATTTAAAGGTTCACATTTTATCAACATCGTCGCAAGAAACTTTGGTGCGGTGCTTAAATTCGGACAAGCACGCGTTTCCTCGGACGACATTTCCTCGCCAGGTTAGCGAAACCTTCCTCAGACTTCTCCGAAGTATTATACTTAGCCACAATATCGTAAACAGTTGATTTGGGGTACCAGAAGAGTCGAACTCTTTCGAGCTCTCCAATATCCCTAACTATCCCTAAAACTGTATCTTAATCTGCTGGGTACGAAAGGAACGAGCCTCTTCGCAGTTAAGAATGTACTGAAAATGTTCCTGGAGCTGCAGACCTCGAGGCACTTTGTTACTAGAAAGATGATTACGCTATTTATAGTGTATCACACTATCTTGCGGAAGTATCTGGCAATGACGAAACTAGACCAAACAAATGTTTACAGAAAATCTTTTCCCGTCACTGTCCCTTTTACATTTTCACTACAGTAACTCAGCCAACTCTGTGGAGCGAACAAAAAGTCTTGTGCTGTCGTATTAAGCTACTAATATCAGCCTAGTATTTATGATGTGGTGGATAGCTACTTATCGAGACACTAAGAGCAAGGAAATAGGAAGTTGCCGACTCTCTAAAGGAAACCACCAGCTAATCAAGAGTCAGAATCTTTCATGGAATTAAAGGATTGATAATAACGGGACGCGAAAACAGATTTAATTAAAATAGGATATCCGAAGATCCAAATTTATTTATTTTACCTATAATGTGAATTTATTGTGGTGCAAATTTTATTTTACACTACTTAAAGCTCTTATGAATCATTGAAATGTGTTAAAATTTGTTGTCTCAGGCGTAACTTTTTGGAATTTGCATAACATATTGAAATGTAATGAAATAATTGACTCTGTAATTTCACACACTTTATTTAAAAACACGACCCAGGTTTCGACGTTGACCGTCATCATAACCTGATGATGACGTTCAACGTCGAAACCTGGGTCGCGTTTTTAAATAAAGTGTGTGGAATTACAAAGTCAATTATTTCATTACATTTCAATTGAAATGTGTTGCTTTTTTAATCATAAATAAGTATGCCCAAAAATTATTTGAAGGATCTCAGGCTTTCCCGGCGAATAGTATTCAGGAATTTTTCTCGGGTTTCCAACCGGGTCAGGTTTCGGAGTACCGACGTTTCGATGGCTGACTCTGCCATCGTCTTCAGGGTTGAAGTGCAGAGCATGGAAATTGCCGGGTATTTATACATGTTGCGTGGGTCAGGTGTGGCCTGATTGGTCGGATGAGTTTCTTCGGCCCGCTCCGGTCAATCGGCCTTGTTCCCGTGTGTTTCTCATCTTTTTTAGTATCGGCTTCCAAATATTACTTATCTGGAAGCCGGTGTCTCGGTGTCCCGAGTTTACATCGGGGAGACGGGCCGCACAATTGAAAAACGCCTAAAAGAACACCAGAGATGCATACGACTCCACTACCCGGAAAAGTCGGCAGTCGCCGAACACAGTATCACCCATGACCATAGAATCGACTTTGAAGCCACAAAGAGGCTATGTCATGCCAACGGGTATTGGGACCGCGTGGTAAAAGAAGGAATAGAGATCCGACTGGAGAAAAACAACTTAAACCGAGACACCGGCTTCCAGATAAGTAATATTTGGAAGCCGATACTAAAAAAGATGAGAAACACACGGGAACAAGGCCGATTGACCGGAGCGGGCCGAAGAAACTCATCCGACCAATCAGGCCACACCTGACCCACGCAACATGTATAAATACCCGGCAATTTCCATGCTCTGCACTTCAACCCTGAAGACGATGGCAGAGTCAGCCATCGAAACGTCGGTACTCCGAAACCTGACCCGGTTGGAAACCCTAGAAAAATTCCTGAATACAAAAATTATTTTATCCGATTACGAGTGCGGATCGAAAAGTAAGGTCTCTTTTTTTTCATGAAAAATCAAATTTATTCTCAACTTTGCGTACATCGTTGGAAAGGTTGAGCATTTCCCTTTTTTTCTACATAGTTACCTTAACGATCAATCACATTTTGCATCCTTGTAAGCAGCTTTTTAATACCGGCGCCTTACCTTTCTCCCGCCGCGTCGCGATGCCAACTGACGACTGCTTCTCCGATATAAATTCATCACCATTTAGTGTAAGTGTGCGGTGAGAAGTGTTTAAACATAAAAAACGTGCGGAAGTGGTGCAGGGAGTTTTTTGATGGCCGGGAAAACGTCCACGATGAGCAGCGGTCGGGGCGGCCGAGTGTGCCGGGATCAACGGTGGCTCCAAATGACGAGATGGTGCGCAATAACCGGAGAATCACCCTTCATGAGATAAAGGAAGGCTTTAATGAAGAGACTGGATACTTCTCCGTGCAGAATAAAGTGTCGGAGGTCCTCGGTTACAACAAGGTGTCTCACCAAAGGAGTGTGTTTGCATCATGATAATGCACGTCCATATGTGTCACATCAAACGACCACCCTACTCAATGAATTTGGCTGGTATATCATCGACCACCCTCCTTACAGCCCGGACGTTCCCCCAACGACTACCATTTATTTTTTGCTCTCAAAAAACATCTTGGAGGGTAGAAATTCAAGTCAGAAATGGAAGTTCAAGAAGCAGTCGGCAGTTGGCTTCGCGATGCGGCGGGAGAAAGATACGACGCCGGTATTAAAAAGTTGGTTACAAGGATGCAAAAAGTGATTGATCGTCAAGGCAACTATGTAGATTAGCTAAATTAGCTAAATGCTCAGCTTTTCCTACGATGTACGTAAAGTTGAGAATAAATTTCATTTTTCATGAGAAAACATAGGAGACCTCACTTTTCGAATCGCCCTCGTATTAATAGTTGACGGCGAGATACGAGGGTCATCCGGAAAGTAGTACCCGTTCGTGCCGCATGAAGTGCTGACGACGCGAGTAGCCGCTGGACGAGGTCAGATAGCTTCAGTGGCTTGTCTGCCTTCTCTGAGCCAAGTTGCGTGACGCTAGCATTGCCTGTGTTGTTTCTGTGATTGTTTACAATGTTTAAAAAAATTGAGAACGCCGCCAGTTGTGAAGTGAGGGCAGTGATTAAATTCCTCAATGCAAGAAACGTTCGCCCATGTGATATTCATCGCCAATTAAAGGAGGTGTATGGAGACAATGTAATGGACGAGTCGTCTGTTCGGCGGTGGTGTCGCAACTTCAACATGGGGAGGGGGAACACACACGACGATGAGCGTTCGGGGAGACCGTCTGTCCTTACAGACCAACTGGTGAGCTCAGTTGACGAATTCGTGAGGAACGATCGGCGCGTCACAATTGATGACATCTGTGAGCATTTTCCCAATGTTTCTCGAACAATTGTTCATGAAATTGTTAAACACCATCTGCATTATGCAAAAATTTGTGCAAGATGGGTCCCTCGCGTATCTCAATGAGCTGGCGGCGAAGGACTATGCAGCAGGAATACAGAAACTTGTCACACGTTATGACAAATGCCTTAATTTGCTTGGAGATTATGTTGAGAAGTAGTTTAAAGTATCCTCTTTCAAATAAAATTTTTTATGTTTGTTAATATTTACTTTTGTGTCTTTATTTCACGAACGGGTACTACTTTCCGGATGACCCTCGTAGTTCTAGTTACTTTACGTATTATTTTTACAAATCGCAAATAGATTGCTCTTATGTTTATTTTGTTAAAATAATCTGCATGCCTTCCATTTTATTGACAAACCTTTATGCAGCTGACGACCGAAACAGGACTTCCATTTATTTGTGAAATTCATTTTTAGATATCAATATTCATAGGAAAAGGGATTTGTCTAAGAATACCAATGGTACCACGCTGTCTATGTTGAAGAAATCGCCTCTCACTATTGCTTGCAATTTTATAGTCACCACGTATCTACTGCATGATTCAAGGAAAACTGAAGAGCGTAATAATGTAATTCATAAGATGAATATGCAACATGCCCAAGCATACTTATAAAGTCTTTTAAAAAAATTTCCCATGCTATGTATTCCTTGGTGACTGAGATTGCCAGTCCACCCGAAGACCACATTGTGGGATTATTTTACCACTGGGATAGTTTACCAGAAGGAATACCATCACGTCATATTGTATGTGGTGCATGCAGCATCATATAGGGAGTCTGATGGGGTGGTTTTCCCTTTGTCTTGCATATCGCAGTACTCAGGCCAAATCCGTGGCCTACATTCTGGTGGTGTCAATTGGTACTGGACGGAGCCTATTGGTCTGTAACTTCTAGTGAAATTGCTGCCTCTCACCATAGCCAACACCTTTGGTTGTAGGAATCATATTTTATTACCTCGTTCTGCACAAATCGGAAAATAATAATTTTTCAAAAGATGCAATTCATTGAAAAAATTGTGATGTCATCACTATACAAAATTGAAAAACCCAGTATTGCAGGAAAGAATCATTCGCTTACCCAGGGCTAACTATGCCCCTAATAAATATAATTATTTGGTAAATTGTTATATATGGTAGGTTTGGGATATGTATAGAATGAACACGTTTACATTAATTAGCCCACCTACCTACACACAAACTGGCACCCGACACTACATTAAGCTGTTCTCTAGCTCGACATTCATTTTATTTCCTTTTGTTCCGTTCAACATGCTTATCCTTTTCCTCTCCCTTCCTCACTTGCCGAACGTCATGCCTTCTGTCACAGTCTTCGACGCCTGGAGCTAATCTAGAAAATCATTGCCAATCAAAATTCTCAGCACCCGCTTTTCCTGCCTCCTTTGGATTCCTCCCAACAATCCTCTCTCTCCTACCCCACCATACCTAGGGATTCGTTTGTTTTCCGTTCCCTCCATTTTACCTTTTTCATTATTCTCCAAATAAGCATCTCCGCTAATAATCTACGCCTATCTTCTTGCTTGAACAACCATGTTTCCGCGCCGTACAAAACCAATTGTTTCATTAGTCTTTTCTTAAAACTATTACTCAACTTCTTAGCCATCATTTCACTCCTTATGAGCCTAACGGAATTCTTATTCATGCTATAACGTGAATTTGATTTTTTTAATCAGTCTAAGAGTCTCTTATTTGAATAGCTGCGACGCCTGGAGCTAATCTAGAAAATCAACACTTGGTGTTTACCAGAAGATGCATTATCCTGGTGTAAAATTCCGGCCTCGGTGGCGGCGGGGTAACGTCCTCGCCTACCAACCCAAAGGTCGCGGGTTCGATTCCCGCCTAGATGGATTTCCCTCCATCTAGGGCTTGGTTGTATGTGATTGTCTTCAATATAATGTCTGTAATGTAGGGTTAGGTGGAAGAATGGACTATTAGTCCCAACCTCGCCCTATTAAGTCGAGAAATAAATAAATACGGGTCCATTCCAATTTGAACTTTTGCATTCTTCAGTACGAGGGTAATTTGAAAAGCTCTCGGAATGGAAGAGAAAGAAACGATATACCTGAGTGATTATTTTTAAATTTTGAAATGTAGTCTCCTCGTACACTACTGCACTTCGTCCAGCGATGACCCATTATCTTTCCATCTCATCCATTGAGAAATAGATGGAAATTTGATGGAGCCAAATCAGGCGGGTGTGGCAACAATTCGTATCTTAGTTCACGCATTTTTGCCATGGCAACGACAAGTGTGTGGGCGTGCATTATCTTGATAAAAGGTGACTTTTTTCCTTGCCAAACCTGACCTTTTTTAGTGTATTTTTTGCTTTAGTTGGTCCATAAGGTTAGCGTAGTATTAATCAGTAATTGTTTTACAATAGGGAAGATAATCTATAGATAGCAGAATCCCTTTCGTATCCCAGAAAACTGAAGCCATCACCTTACCAGCCGACCTTATTGCCTTTGCTTTCTTTGGTGGTGAAGAATCAACATGTTTCCAATACTTTGACTACTATTTTGCCTCTAGGCTATAGTAAAGGACCTAAGTTTCATCTATGGTCACAAACTGGTGCAGAATATCTTGTTGTTTGCTCTTAAAACGAGTCGAACATTGGAAATTTCCATTAAAATGTGTTTGTGATCCTGCGTCAAGAGTCGCAGCACCCATATAGCAAATAATTTTCTCTTATCCAATTCCACTCTTAAAATGTGAGATGCCCATTCAGATGATATTCCTTCATAAATGTCTCGTACTTTCAGTCGGCGATCCTCCATGACCATTTTATGCACATGGGGAATAATTTCTGGGGTAAAGGCACATTTTGGCCGACCACTATGCGGGTCATCATCTAAGCTGTACCGATCGAACTTAAGCTCGTTTGTTCCTTGGAAATGAGGGTTCTAAATTCGGCATGAATTTACTTTACTTTAATATATTTATTTGCAAAATATTTAATCACTGCTTGAATCTAAATTGTTTCCACCTTCGTAAATATCTACACGGGAAGTACAATGGATAGGCGTCCGCACCACAGAACTCTTCCCAGAGCACTGCCGCGTTACGTATTTACTCGTGAAATATTAACTATAGCTCAGCGAGGAACTCGTTTCGTTAGTCTCATATCTGGTGGTGATTCCAGAAAATTCCAGAAAGTTCCAGAAATCCATATGTATATTTAGGCTGTGACGGCTATTAAATTAATTTTCTTTTCCACGGTAAGGTGATTGACTAAAGGAGTCATTTTCTATGGAAACACATTTTTTAGTAAATTGTTTGTATTTCCAACGGTTGCACATTTTAATTTGACATTTTTTCCGTACGCGCACAAGTTGAATGCATGTGGAAAATAAATCTCGCCCTTCATTTGGGGAAATGGTGAGGCAGTCTGTAGAGCATTATTAATAGGCATTTAAAATCAATTACCACTAAAAAACGCCAATATTTCTCTTATTAAGATGTATACACTTAGAAACGCCATCGCGTGCCTATGCACGTTTAAGTCTAGGGTATTCCGTCCACTACAGGCTGAAAGTGACTTTCATTATTTCTCATAGATACGACATTCGTACATTGAATGAATATTTCTCATTGATACATGTAAACAATTAATCAGGGTGTTCTACCTATTTTAAAGTAAGTTTTTGTACGGTCCATATAGACTATTTATTTCTAAGTGTCGTGAGAATCTATTTCTTTTTTCATTTCTTCGTTACCTCTGCCTGCCTTCATGCTGTCTGAAATGTCCCTTCTCTTCCTTAATCTACACTTTTCCTCAAATTTCTCCTTTCAACATATCACGACCTTCAACATACCACCACCTTTCAATATTTCTTCTACTCACTCAATCTGCCTTTTTTGAATTACCCCAAGCAACTTTCCCTCTTCGTCCGCCATATTTAAAACCTCAGTGTTTGTCATTATTTCCTTCAAATTTCGCCACATTCGCATCTAGAAAGCCTCCAATCAACGTTCATTCCTTTTCCTCATGTGATAAGTCGTTATTAATAATATAGATGAAATGTACTTACTTTCCATGAGCACTTTTTGGCCTTTTCATTGATCATCTATTGACCTAGTTCCCTACTTATTACAGTAACTCACGTGCATATTCTGTCATTTATGATGCACGAACGTTATCTACTCAATCATCCTGGATAGGTGGATGATGGATTCTTGACTTTTGGAACTGAGATGTCCCCACATTCATTTTGAGTTCCAAATTAAGAGCAGATTCGGGTGTGGAGTTTTTGGATTTAGATTATTTAGTATTAGTATGAAATAAGCACATAAAAACTACGTCCTCTTTATTTGTAGTTAAAGTGATTTTCGAGGAAAACCTGGCTAAATTTTTCATTATACAACTAAGCAGCTATCGATTCAAACAAAAGAACAGTAGGCATTGCATTATTTATGTTAAAAACATTAAATGTATATATTTAGTTATAAAAATACGGAGAGAATATTTAATTTTCTAATTTATGAGGGAAGAGAACATTTTTTAGAACATCGTCAGTTCAAATTCTTTATATTTTTCTCTCTCACTATCTCTTGAGAAAATTGTGAAACTTTTCTATTTCCTGAAGCATTGTATTTCTCATCTCTACAAATATTAGTGACATTACTTGCAGTTAGCTATTTGGAGCGTTTTCCGTAATCTATCGCGAGAGGCATCATAAATAAAGGTGGTTTAGGAACGAGTAAGTGCGTTACCTTTACTTCAAATAGCAAATTGCGACCGGAGCTAGTTACAAGAGAAATTGTGTTACGCTTACGTTGAAATGTAAGGTTTCTACTAGAGCCATAGAAAAAATAAAGCTCTATTTACCAGAATTCTTTAGAGTAACACTAACACAAGTAGTCACAACTAACACTTAAACAAATAGCCTTCATCTGTAACGAAAAATCTAGGCTTGTCGTCACAATCAATAATTGCAGGTAGTAAATTTTCAATTATTTGCACGAAAAATATCTTAAGCACGAAAATTCACCATTAAAATCTATCCTGAAATTAGTTGAGATTAATCAACTTCTATCTCTACGTCTCAAATCCTGTGAGATCAATATTTTTCCTAACTCAATTTATACAAATATACCACATGCATACATTAAAACCCGTTTTCTTTTAAATAATTATGTTTTTTTTTCATTTTTAATTCGTCGCGATTTATTTGAAATGAAAGAAGCATTGTAGTTTTTATATATTTCTCTTTTTTTAAATAAATTTTAGTTGACACAAAATATCTTGCTAAGTTACAATTTAGTACATGCAAGTGTTAAGTTTCGCCAACATTATTTTGTTGGAAGAATTGGTCGAATATTTGAGTGAGATCTTACATTTACCTTAATTGCTAGACCGCTGTATTTGGTGCAAAATTTTGTCGCCAACTCCGTCATCGTGGATTGAGTACAAATTAATATGTGTATTTAGCTGAATTTACTCGATTGAATGAACACGTTAAATTTAAGTTTCATTCAAATTAAAAAAAATCGGACTCGTGAATTATTTCCAGGTAGTTTATTTCAAACGAAGCTAATATCCTGTAGTTTTGAACAAATAATCCACAAGTTCGGTGAATCTTGGTCGAACGGTTTTTTCCTCGCGTCAATATCTCCGCAGAGGATTTCGTAACTGACGTCGACCATTTTGGATCGTGTCATGGCGGCGGAGGGACTAAATGAACACGCGCCGAGGACACGGGCGTTGGAGTACACTCACCTTGCGTCACGTCCAAAGGGATGAACGCTGTGAATAGAGAAGCCCGCGTCGTGGTCGGTCACTCGACGGAGGGTGCAGATATCTGCGATCACCGGAGCATTTGCACACTTGGCACATGAATGAATGTAGCAACGTTTCGTCCCACCGTGATTTCACCCCGATGACCCATTTAAACAATATCGTCATGGAATAAGGGACTGGGAGAATAAAGTAGCGCTTTCAATGGGGTTTTCCTTGACAGGAGCCATTGTATCGAAAATCATCCCCCTTAAAAACGCCAAAATATGCAGTTATAAATTGTATTCAACTGCAAATTCTGCAGTCAATCCGCGTTTCAAGACGTGATGAAATTTTCCATGGAATATTCAAATTATTGTTTAAGTCCCAGAATACCTATTTTAAGGGTGAGCAGTTCCCCTAAACTCCTCCTCGTCATATCCCTAAAAACAGTGCCTGCTCCTATAGCATGTGTAATGTTTTCACAATTAAATGCTGTTATATAAATTTGAAAACACTCATAAATTTTCTGTTAAAATGAATCTCAATGATATTTTGTAATATTTTGTAAGACGTTTTGCTATCATAAATATTAGCATATTATTACTGTTTTCAGGTGTAAAATATGATAAATTATATTCCGTTTTCCATTAAATTTACACCAACAATTACAGTAATCGCTTTAATGAATTTTTCTCTCATAAAATTTTAGTCCATTGTTTCTTTTCCTTTTTTCTCCCCCGAATATTAATTACGAAATTTACGTCACTTTCCCACTTGTTATGCTGGCTCTATGTAATTTCCGAGCGGGACTGTGAAAACCTCTGACCCTTTAATTTTGGAGTCATCTCATTAAATGTTGAAGATATGTAATTAATAAAGATACGAAAATTTTAAATCAAAAAAATTTCTTTTTTACGTATCCAGCATATAGCTCCATTGTATTGAAAATTTCCCCAACTAGAGATTATAAGAAAATGTATATTATTAGTAGAAAAGCTTTCTATGATTTATGTATTCTTGTGTTAATATTACAGATTTTATATGCATATCATCAAATTGATTTCCAAAAATTTTAAACTAGATTACAGGTAATTTGGTGATTAGGAATGATATCTTAAAATGGGAAAGTAGTGCACTTTATTTTAAACGCGTCGCTTAGAATGCTATGCGACGAATAAAAAATTGACCTATCAGGCTTGGGAAAAATATCCGATAAAAGCATATCACAGTGGGTGAATTTTTTTGGAAAATGTGAAGCCGTAGCCAGATTTAAATTATGACTAAGTTTCCACTGCTTGGTTTCTAACAATGTTTCGGGATCATACATAATCTGTCCCAAAAATAAGAAGAATAAATCCAGGAAAAATATGTTGGAGACCATTGTAAAAATCACTTAAATTCTTCAAAAAAGCGCCCTTGTCCATCGAGACACTGATACCAGCTGATGTATCCGTCGCTTTAGGATCCGTGGAAGGCGTCAACGAGAATATCGTTTAGGCACCTCGCCACGGCCTCTTTGATGTTATCCAGCGTCCCAAAATGGTGGCCTTTCAATTAACTTTTTATTCTTGGGAACAGCAAGCAGTTTGGTCGCGCCACATCGGGGCTGAAGGGTGGCTGGGGTAGTGTTGCCACCTTGTGCTTGGCCAGGTACTCCGTTCCGAGGAAGGCGCTGTGGGACGGCGAGTTGTCATGGTGCAGCCTCCAGTTGGCAACGATCTCCTTCCTGTATTCTTTTCCGCAAGCTTTCGAGGTATTCCACGTAAAACTTGCCCTTAACTGTTTATCTATAAGGTACAAAAACTTTCAAATTGGAAAAAAATGAGATTGTGTCGACTTATTTTTGGGACATATCCTATATGCTGCGTTAAAGCCTAATAAATCCTCCGGGCCCGATGAAAAGCCAGCCGGTATATTTAAGGATATAGCTTCGAAAATTGCGCCGTATCTAGAAATAATATTTGAGAAGCGGCTGGCAGATCACAAGGCTCTCAGAGATTGGAAAACGGCTAACGTAACGCCAATATTTAAAAATAGAAACTAGGGGGAACCGAGAAATTACAGACCTATTTACCTCACATCCGTTTCTTGCAAGGTTATGGTACATATAGTAGCTACTTCGTTCGTGAGACACCTCGATAATCAGGAGTTATTTATAAAAACCAGCACGGTTTCCGAAAGAGTTTATCCTGCAAGAGACAACTTTCGCTTTTTGTCCATGATATTCTTATTTCGGGAGAGAGCAATATTCCAGTGGACGCCATTTTTCTAGATTTTAAGAAAGTTTTCGACAAAGTACCTCATAGTACACTTCTCGCAAAGCTAAAAGTGTATGGCATAGAATAAAATATCCGGGGTTGGGTAAAAGATTTTTTTAATGATCGTGTACAAAGAGTAGTGATAGGTGGAGTTAGCTCAAATGCAATAAAAGTTACTTCAGGTGTTCCCCAGGGATTTGCTATCAGACCTCTTTTATCGTACTTTACGTTAACGACATTGACCCCTTAGTCACTAGTAAGATACGTTTATTTGTCGATGATGCAGTGGTTTACCGTGATATCCGTGATCCCGAGGACACAGCAGCATTATCAGATGGCCTAAATGCTATACAACGTAGGTGCGACATTTGGTAATTAGAATTAAACTTAAAAAATGGCGTTGAAGCTCTTGCATAAATTGGAAGGGCGCCTCTTTGGCAGTGATTTTGAAAATGTATTATTACCCGCATCGCACTACGGTAAGAGAGATCAAATCAATAAAATGAGAGTGGTTAAGTGTAGGACAGATACATTTAAGATGTCATTTTTTCCACGAACGATAAGGGATCGGAATAACATTGTCCGACGTCGGTAAGGTCATGTTCGGGTAAAATTATTCTGGTATGTATTAACCCCCTGCCACAAACCCTAGCATTGACTTTCAGGGTACATTCATAATAATAACACAGCCTGAGGACCGACACTGCAACAAACCTTACCTAGTACTTAAGTTTGCCACCATGGGGGTCGTGTGGACAGTCCGCTAAATATTCTCAATTTCCGTGGTAAATTATTGATAACCCTAGCTCGCGTAGCCTGAAAATCTGAAGGATAAATTCATTGAATACATCAGTGTCGGTAGTTATAGCCTTTAGAGGCTAGAGGCTTTACCTTTAACTCTTATGCGAACGAATATCCCACTGGAATTTTATTATACGATCGGAATTCTGGCACCACTCTCCAAAGGCGAACTTAGTTTCGGCTATAATGTCGGGACTACGAACATAAAGTCATGCCCCGGCAAATAAATAGCTTATTATGGAAATTCGAAGGAGGTTAACATGAAAGACTGTAAATGAGAATGGAATAAAAATAAGGAGGTTCCTGTAATTGAACTCAAAAGAGGCTATATGTGTTACGTTGACCACATAACCTTCAGGTCTCATGAGCAATTATGTAACACTACTTATTAATTAATGCATAGGCGTGACCGTAGATTTAATAAGCGTTGTTATGACAAACTAAGTAGCCAATCAAGACTATTATAGGAGCTATATTGAAAATCACTCAATGAGCGAAGTTAAAGTTACAAATTAACCCTTTTGCATAAATTGAAAGTAGGTCTCCTTAGCAATGCTGGTGAAAATGTATCAACCCTATCGTAGCACGGCAGGAAACATAATGAAAATAAGATTAGGGAGATCAAGTGTAGAACTAGCATATTTAAGATATCATTTTACCCACGAACGATAAACGATCAGAATAATTCAAGCCAATCGTTTTGTAGATAAGATAACGGCATCAGTTACACAATTAATATTTATTGGCGTCAATGGTTATACCACTGTATAGCATCATTAGGTGATGATGCCACACATCAAATTACCTGATGATGCCACAGAATGGCAAAACCATGGTCGTCAAAAAATATTAATTGTGGAATTACTGTGCTTCTGGTATCTGTAAAATGGAGAAATCCCACCGAGTAACGGCGAAAGCAGTGTTATATCTAAGCAACCGCACTATGGAGGGAAGTATTTTTCTGTTTTCATTTTAATTAGCGTAGTTATGTTGTCTTTATTTCAACTAAAGTTTTTATTGTCCCTCTAGTTACTAGATGCTCGTCTTGTATAGGCAGAGAAGTATCAAGCTTAGATACCGAAGTACATGTAGTTATCATTATCTACACTATTTGAGTTTTTGTCATATTTATAGAAACTAAGAAAAAAGGGGAGCTTAATTCTTCATGTCACATGGCTAGTGTTAAATCATCCCATCTTACCCTATAGGTACCCTCATGGGTACCTGTAGGGTAAGATGTATATTTAGGCGAAATATGTGAACAGGTTTTGAGAAGATACGACAAGGCCTATTCAATTTCCTTCTGTCGTAATGTATTTAATTTATTCAGATAAGGTATAAAGTTTATTCGATGGTTTCTGGCTCAACTTTGTGGAAGTTCATGTTCATTCAATGAAGAACACAATGTATTTTTCCACTATTCTTTATTTTGGTACAACTAGTTTCAACGTTTAGGCGTTATCATTAGGTACAATTTACTCAAGTTGTGCTCCATTTATATTCCATTCTTATGAGGGAAGGGGAGGGTGAGAGGGAAGGGGGGAAGGAGAGGGGGGATAAAAAGGAGGGGATGTAATCGGCGTTGATGAGAAGGAGGAGTGAGGTGCTAAGCGTCAGGAAAGGCGATTAGTAGGGTTTACAGTGGGGGGGGGCGGTTAGTTAGGTCTTTCTGTGAAGGAAAGGGATGCTTCCAGGATTGGGGAGAGGTGTTCAAACTATACAAGTTGTGATCAAAAAAAGACCGGACTGATTTTATTCTGCGCAAACCGTTCAACGGATCGAAACAATACACAATGTCATCTAGCGACATATTTGACGACTACAATGAGAGGTGTTGCATTTGCTTACATCGAGTGGTTACGCACCAGCAGCGGTACGTGTCTTAACCTCTTCGTCGCCGCGTGCAACGGCAGCAATGAAGGAGCTAGAGGAACAGCGTATGTGCGTGAAATCTTGTTTCAAACTTGGCATAAGTGCTACGGAGACATTTGGAATGATTCAGCAAACATTTTGATGCGACGCACGTCATGCCCAAAATTTCTGCCAAAACTGTCTGACAGGATCCAAAACTAATGTTCACTTCCTCGGCTATCTCCCCAAAAGTTAAAAGGCGATTTGTCCGCAACAAATCGGTCACCAATTTGATATTTGGTAGGGGTCTATCGAAGTGGAAGGCCGCCCCGTTCGCGAATCTTCATCTGTCGAGGTTCTGCCCGATTTAAAACGACTGTGCCACTCAAAAAATTGGCAAAACACTTCATTTGAAAAGGTTTGCTGAATCATTCCAAATGTCTCCAAGCACTTATGCCAAGTTTGAAACAAGATTTCACGCACATACGCTGTTCCTCTAGCTCCTTCATTGCTGCCGTTGCACGCGGCGACGAAGAGGTTAAGACACGTACCGCTGCTGGTGCGTAACCACTCGATGTAAGCAAACGCAACACCTCTCATTGTAGTCGTCAAATATGTCGCTAGATGACATTGTGTATTGTTTCGATCCGTTGAACGGTTTGCGCAGAATAAAATCAGTCCGGTCTTTTTTTGATCACACTCGTAACTCGTTGACAAAATGATCCTTTTTCAAACTCCTGATTTCCAACTCTTCCCACGTGTCCACCCTCCTTTCTTTATCCATTTGGTGTGTCAGTTCCGGGTTGAAATTGCTCCGATCATTTTCTTCCCACAAATGCTTGGCGAAGTGAGATTGCGTGAGGTCACACTTCCTAAAACAGCGTTTATGTTCCTCTGTATGTTATGTATCTCCCCGTTTGACCTATGTAGATAGCACTGCAGTCCTTACAAGTCAACTTATAAATTCCACTTTATTTTATTTTTCCACTTTGTCTTTTGTAGTATTTATGTATGTTTTCGTACATGATGATGACGCCTAAGCGTTGAAACTGGTAGTTCCAAAATAAAGAACAGTGGAAAATACATTATGTTCTTCATTTAATGGAGGTTTAAAGTTAACTATTCAACAAGAGTACTATTGTATATTTTTATAGGCTTGGGAAAATTGTGAGCTTTAATATCCCAAGTCTTTGCAATATTGTAATTAACAATTTTTCCGAAAATTAAACTCCCAAAGAGACTCAAGAGCTCCAATCTAAGTATAAGGCAAATACATACAAGACGGGAAATAGTTATTTCGTAGAATTTTATGTAAATCAATCAGGTTTGAAGAGAAAAAGTATGTCCAAATTATAGAATTCATGAATTTTCAATTTAATCTCCCACATAAGAATGTAAGAAAAAACGCTAAGGGCAAATATTACAAGGAAATAGGTATGCAAAAATTGTTCCTCAATTGTAAGTTCATGTTGACTATCTCCTTAAGATCATCTCCTGAGTTTCCGTGTATCTCCGTGTTGAACACCAATCATTACAATAATTCTAGGGAGTTTCACACTGTAACAGTTTCAGAGTGCAAACATTTTCCGCCTTGACCGGGATTCGAACCCGGGATTTCTCATGTCCGGCGAGTGCTTTAGACAGTTAATCTATCAAAGCGTCCTCTAACACTCCGAAATTTATCTTGGAATCTACGAAGTTTATTCATTTTATTTTAAACCATTTATACACCCTGAAAGTCACCGCTAGGGTGTGTGGCAGGGGGTGAATACATACCAGAATAATTTTAACCGAACGTGACCCTATGAAAAATGACATCTTAAATGTTTCTTTCCTACACTTAATCTCTCTAATTTTACGAACACGATATGACCTACCGTAGTGTGATGGGGGTAATTATATATTTTCAACACAGTTTGTTTGAAGGGAATATATTTCACTCAAGTTTACTGGATTTGAGGGCCTCGAGGATGTAAGTCCATCTATTATGTCGATTTACTTATCCAGTTTTAATGCTAATTTAATGGTAAGAAGTCTTTGCATCGGTACTACATATTGCAACGTGATTCAGTCGACAAAAAGATCACATTGTGCGAGGTAATCGGACAATATTGACAGTAACACCATCATTCAATTATCACTCGTTCATTTGGTGCTACCGCATCTCCCCTCGCATGCAAGGTTAACAACCTTCAACCTGAGATACGGTTCTAACTCTTAACCGGTTCAGTCCAGACAGAATATTATTCTTGATAATAGGCGCGAAGTCACGTGTATAATCGGTCGGTCTCATGAGGTCCATCGTGATCTTGATCGCCATAGGCACGATAGAAATTACACTCGAAGGATGATATTCTTTCTTTTACCTCATGAAGATTCTTGAGACACATTGTAGCAATTCAATTTTTCTATTTTCCTGTCTTTTTAGCGATTGATATTCGTCATAATATTCACATAGTTGCTAGACATTATCCGGCATATTCAACGGATTTTTTGCCAATTTTAAAATATCATTGATGATAACCATTCTCTAGACCTACGCTTAAAGGCTATCAATTTAAATTTTATTCATTATCTCATGGTTTTAAAAATATTTCTAACAGCTGCAATAGAGCACAATAAAAATATTAAGAGCGAAAACTGGGAAGATCCGTTTCTTTCCAGCGGAAAAGTATAAATGAATGCACATTCCTTTGTTACATAATATTATAGTATTCATTACAAAAAAACAAAATCCTTTCATAATGTTCATCCCTGGCATCGCGTATGATTTTATGAATGATAAGTAAAAATTTGCATCTAGTTCCTAATTAAGTGGATTCATCCATTGTAAAACTTTTCGCATGGCTCCAATTTTAGTATTTTTACTATTCTACATCTACTTAATACCCCGCAAGCCGCCGCAAGGGCGTGTGGCGGGGGGTGTTAGGGCACCACCCGTAAGTAAGATAAAAAACCGCATGCAAAAGCCGCAAATTTATACAGTCCACAAACAAAACATGGTATACATTCATGCAAAAGCCTTCTGTCGTACCTCATAATGTTAGCCATGTTTGTATTTCTATTCCATTTTATCTGTTTAATTAGATGTAAACTACAATATAGTCATTTTTAATAGTTCAGGTAGAATAATGATCGGATTGTATTATAAACGTTTTCAACGCTGAGCTTATGCTTTCTCCAAATTATGATGCCATGGTCATTCACGACTGAATTAATTGCTCATTAAATTAATAGTTTTCATCTAGTAATTAAAACTGATTCAAATATATCTTTCTCATACCAGAAAAATTGATAAAAATGAAGATTGTTTTATAATCGATTCAATTCGTTGCTTTGCCTATCGCATTTTTATTTGCACATCCAATGGGTTTTGAACCTCATCTGATGAGGATACCAGGCGTGGGTCTTTATGAGCGAACCCTGGAATTGTTTTTAGGGGACCTCATTGGTGGATGTCCGTCGGAAAAGGAATTCCTAAGAATGGAAAACTCGAATGCTAGTGGTTCCCTGGCGACCGCTTAACTGTTGTATTTGTTTCCTAAGTGTTTAACAACAAAGGCACATGAACAAATGATAATAGCTAGAACAATAAATACTCACTTCTGTAAAAAAATAAGTACGAATTCTCCCCTCCCTACTTACTCCTATCAATACAAGTTTCAAAAACTGTAATCAATCACCTTATTTTGTACCCTCATCCGTTTACCTCTCATCGCGCTTGAGGAAGCGCAGTATTTTGATCCGAGGATTCACATACCACTTTCCCATCTCTTGTGCATTTCATTTGTGGCACCACACAAGTTTTTGCTAATTTTATACTAATTTTCATACGTGCATATACGAAATTAAACTCGTGAAGGATACTATATTCATTTAATCTCAAAATTTTGAACTTAAATGCCCTTCCCCATTCCCTGTGGATTTATATTGTATGCCTATTGATTCCTAAAAAATGTAAAAAACTTCATTTTCTTATATTTGGCGTAGCAATTGTTTTTCTGTGGTGACGTTGTATTCAACCGATTGCAAATTTCTCTTTCTTTCAACTCCATTTGTCTGAGGTAAAGAAATGTATCCTCTCCCAACCTTGCTACAAAAAATACTGCGATAAGCAACAAGGAGTAATTAACTTTTACGGCACCTAAGCAATCAAAAAATAAAAGTTGAAAATTTTTTTATGCTAGCATGCGGAATAAAAGAAGGTTCATTATTCCGTGGGGCATCAGGTTTTGTCTTGTTAGACGAGGATAAGAAATGCAGGGATGTTTTGTTTGTTTCCATTCAAAACGTATCTTAGTCATTAGACTACCAATTAATTATAGTTATATGAGAGTGTGGAACAATTAAAACAGCAGAAAAATACCCATACCACGGCACAATCATAATTGATAAATTCTCTCTAAAATTCTTATATTGATTAATTCTCGCTAAAAACTTGCAAGAATTTAAATGCAGATTTGAAAAGAGCAGAAAATTTTCATTTAAATATCATCAATATATTTCAAAGTCGATATCTAACCATTTGTACAAAAATTAATGAATGAACTGAACTGAATGGAACTTATGGAAGGGGGAATGGGCAGTATATCGAATTCCCATGACAGCGGGAAAGATATTAGTCCACGTTTCATGCTGTAAAGACTCGATTTACCGATATAACTTTAGATAATTACAGGAGGAGAGAAGAGGGAAGAGAAGCGTCCGAGGGCAAATAATTTCATGCGTGAAGAATTCAAGAACCTTGATCTCCATGAAAACCTCAAAACTATTACTTGCGTATTTAAACAAAGTCCAAACAGCAATTATGAGTACCGGCGTAAAAAAATGATTCCTGGAAAAGAAAACTGAGTATGGACGAGCTGTGTATGCGAAATCTGTGAATGTTATCAGCTGCTTTGTGGCATTATCTTTCATCTCGTCAAAGTTCAGAACACGTGCTCCAGTTGCAGGGGTCTTAATTGAGGTCGCAAAAGTTGACCCAGGTTTTCTTTGGAAATGAGTCATAGGCCTACGGCTATGATCCTGAAATCCTGATCCATGGGCCTACGGCTATGAGCCCAGTCTTCTCAATAATCGGTTGACGAGATAACGAATACTGAGACGAGGCAGCTGATGACCATTCCGAAAAAGGACTTAATCGATTGTTTTGAAAAAAGGAAGAGTCGCTGGTATAAGTGTGTGTGAGGCCCCAAAAGGGAGCACTTCGAAGGGGACTTCATTGTTCTAGGAAGGCTATTTTTCTCAAAATATTTCATAGCTGAATACTTTCTGGATATAACTAGTATATGAAGATCGCATATGTTTTAATATATAATTTACATTTAAATATCGCATTAAACATCTGTTGATGTTTTCATTACAAAAAAATGCAGAAGCATTGATTTCTGGCCACGACAGTTATGTTATCAGCCAATTTTATACATTTTCTGATCATCACTTCCCATTGACCATACATTTATAATTATTCAGTAGGCACATCTGACTGCAAACGCGGGTTAAAACTGTACCCGAAGTTGTAATGCGTTTCACCATTTCGGTTATAACTCTGTAGAAAAAATACTAATGATAATAATATGAATACTCAACTCCTCCATGAAGTAAAGCCTAGATTCCATTTGCTCCGATTCTTCCTTAGAGTGCACGAATCGGCACCTGCTATCCTGAGTGACGTCCTTTATCAGCATTGACACTTATCGTTAGTGTGCGCCAATCGCATGCCATCTCTCAGTTGACAATGCTCACATCACTTCTGCCACCGTAGAATATGATCTAGCTAACCGCTGGCTTGAAGCTCGATACGTTTCAACACCTAGACGCTAAATGAATTTGCAGTCATTACGTTCATTGATTCTCTTTATTTCCTTATATCTGGTACATAAATTAGATCAACTAGCACGTAAATTTGTCTGTAATAATAGCATTATTTGCCGGTAGGAGTAGGCATAGCTGTAAAAATTGCTTAATTAGCAATTTCTAATGACTAAATAACCGTCGATGGCAAGGGATATGCTTGTTTTCATGAACTGTTTCTTGTGCGGGTGTTTTTCTAAGTGCACTAAACCCGTCAGCAAGCCAGAGAACTAATATGATTCGCTTGTCTTTATATTTTCAATTAACGATTCAAGGATCGAAATGTTCAAGGAATTTATTATGCCGAGATTCCTGTAATTATGATGATATGTTTCTACAGTTTTAGGCATAGATCCTTCATTGATGCATGAAAATCCGCTCAACGGTAGTAGTATACTCTCACGGAGTTTGATATATCAAGGCGAATGATTTTTACACTCTGAAATTGTTGTTGAGTTTGATAGAGTTTAAATAATATGAAAAGGGATTCATAAAATAAATAAAATAATAGCAGCAGATTGGTGGAGACGGTAGAACGATACGGGAAAGTGTTTCTTCAAACGGTAATGAAAGAGAAGACATTAGATATTCATGACGGATGCTCTGAACAACTGGACCATAAAGGAAGACATCATTAATGTTAGTATCCATATGAGAAAACCTCAGGAAATTTTTATTTTTTATATTATATTCCTGGACAAGGATCAAGACAATTTCACATTAGCGGTAGTGAAAAAGAAACTATCTTTAGAAGAAAAATGAGAAAAAATCAACACAGAACGCACCAAAAAGGAAGAGAATAAACTAGTATCGAAGAGGCAAATAAACTACAAAAAGTACCGAGTGACGTAGGCACTGACAGAATCAAAAAGAAAGGAAGTTCATGGAGTAATGTTAGCGCGGAAATGTGCACTGTTTTGCATTAAATATATTGATAGAAACTTTCCTAAATTTGTCAATTTAATCTATGAATCATGTGAAATTTAAAAAAGAATAGAATAAAGGATGTAAAATGATACAAAATTGGCTAATGCGAGTGTAATGCTTCAAAGAGAATCATAGAAGGCTCATTATAAGGGTTGGAGGAATTTGATATTTCTGCGGAGTGATTGCAGATAGAAAACGCAAAAACATGTGAATCATGTATTTAGAAGAATTTGAACAAGGGATATACGTGTATCATGGAAGTGATTCCAACCAAAGTTGGTCAAAGTAGTGATGGCATTGAAAGAATAATTGCTTCATGCAAAGAAGCTTACACGAGGAGTAGGGAGTTGACAGGGACATTTAATAACAATATTAAGACAAATTATGGAAAACAATGCCTTTTGGCGTAGTTTTATAAGACGTAGAATATTGGTCATCGAAGCAACTAATGTATGGATTGAAGGATTTTGAAATGCGGGTGCGAAGAAGGATGGAAAATATGAAATGGATGTGGACGAAAATGAAACAGGAAAGTCTAGTTATGGTGGTGGAGGTGAGAGGATGTTAGGAGAAATAAAAAAGAGGTAGGAAAAGTGGATGCAGAGCATTTTGATTGGCAATGGGATATTGAAGACTTGGAGAGAAAAGAGGAAGTTGGGTAAACAAGGTAGGAGAAGGAAAAGGATGGACATATTGGACTGAGTGAAGAAAGGTAGAATGGATGTTGTATTAAATAATGGGTTTTCTGTAGTATGAGGTGTCAGCTTGTGTCTCTCTACTCTAGGTTGAGAAATGTTAGGGTATTAGGTTTGTGTACATTCAAACCCTTACACTGTTTAATGTAAATTAATAATAATAGTCCGACTGGAATGATAAATGATCAACGTGAATTCCAAAAATCATCTCAAAGACAATTGTTTGAACCGCTTTATCCGAAATTACTTAATTTTGGATAAATAATCAATTATTCTTATTAGTAAACATGTTAGTATGACCGCATAAAAAGTGCATGAATAACTCATGGATGCAGCTTTTATATCATAAATAATAAATCAATTCACTTTTCACACCATTACGACTTTGATTACCTATGTGTCCTAAAAATAATTTTGATTTTCATATAGCGGTCACGGTCCAATCTGTGCCTTTTTAAAAAAGTTGATTCGTTAATCTGCATTTATCTTTGCAAATTACAAGTCTAACATTTTAATAAACAATTTATCCTCAAGATGCTTTTAAGAGTAATGCACATAATAGATTATAGTTCTATAAAAGAGAATTACGAATGGTTAGCTGCCCGAAACAGATTTAGTTTATTCCAGTATCCATTAATAAGGGAGTAACATAACAACGGTTTTTTTTAATAGAGGTTTTCGCTAAGACAAGTGAGGCTATATAATTGTTCAGGATATCCTGCCGCGGATCGAGCATATTGGTTTTACTAGTAAGTGCGGGACATCTCCTCAGCAGGTATAATGAAGCAGTATTTTTTTAATATGCTCCAAAAGCATGCAGGAAATTTAGAAAAAAATTACATAGCCTTCCTTTAACATATTTTTCTCATATACGCATGAATAATATGCATTAATAATTTGAAGACGCACGTGAGATTAATTCACGAATTAATTATTAATGATCATTGACTTTATTTTCACTCACATTACATCAAATTCAGGTGGTTAAATAGTTGAGGGAACCCGGTGGCCTCAATTTCAACCAAATCGAGCGCTTTCGCATGTTGTATCTAGCCATGAGGACGAACTACCACTCGCTCTGATGATGAAAGGGCCTCTCCGCCAGGGCCTCGCGACGATAGAGAGCGGCCCTTGCGAAAGAGGACGCAAATGGCAAACAGTCGTGGTCGCTCGCTTTCCACTCGCGGCGTCTGCAAATCGAGCGCGATTTAATAATCGGCAAACATCACCCACACCCTCCCCCTTCCTAAAGAGTCCGGTGTTTTCGGAGTGATGTAGAAGAAAGGTATGGGGGAAATTGGCTCGTCGCGGCGTGTTTGGGAGATTCATTCAAGGCAATCATCCATTTTTATTTGCTCCCCTCCCTCCCCTTTCTTACGTCGCCGAGGGAACTGAACCAATGGCGTCGCTATGTTCGACTCAACCCCGGAGGAGACGAGTGATCAATAAAACAAGCAAACCTGAGAATCGGCGGGTGAAATCCGTTTGTTCAAATGGTTCCCTTCCGGCTCCTAAATTTTTACGGAGACAAAAAAAATTGGAAGCGACTTTCTGGCGAAGGAAACCGTCGGGGATTGTTAAGCAGGCAGGATCGAGTCACTGTGGTAACACTTCACTGGAGTTGTAACAACGCCTTGGGAAAAAAATTGCTGCATGTTTACTGAGCGTAGGAGCACTCATCGCTTGATATTTCGCTGCTTAGAAAAGAGGAAATAAGTTTTGTTGCCTCTTAAGTCTAAATGGTCATGAAGAAAACGAATGTGCACGAGTTTGGAAGCAGTATAAATTTTAAGTAAAATGTAACAGTACATAAATCATGCCTCATTCATTTGATATTAAAATAACTCATAAATTAGACGTAAACAAATAAAACAAGAACAAAAATATTCGGAGAATTAACAGGAAAAATGGTACACATTAATAGCTAATTGTATGTCATTTTTGGGTAAAACTGCAATTGAACACATTTTCAACGATAAAGAAAGACTACTGATTCATTTAATCCAGAGCATTACGAAATCAAAATGATTATATTTTTCAGCAACATACGTGATACATAGTTTATGAAAACATTTATCAAAACTCTAATTGGTGTTACTAAGCAATTCATTAGTTATTAAAAAGTGAACTAGCATCGGATTTGGAGCATTATTAAAATTCAAAGAATGGTGAGAAATAAAAGTACTCAGCGTTGCAACGGATGATAGAGAAAATGGCATGTAAGATTTGATTAATAAACATCCGCATAGATAATAAATAAATAAATTGTAAAAATATTATTAAATGCAGGCAAAATAATTTGTGATATGAATCATATCACCACGTAGACTATGACTGACACAATTTGCGGACTAATAGGTAGTGTACATTTTTATACATACATTTATATATATAATAATTATGTGTGTGTATATATATGTATGTATGTGTATGTATATATATATATATATATATATATATATATATATAAAATAGAACATTCAATTTTTTTTCCAGTATTCGCACTGAATGACGGGAGGTAGAACGTATGTGGAAGTGAAGAACAATTGCTTTTAGGTGGGTGTCAGGTTTGTTTGTTAGGTGGGGCTGAGAAATACAGGTCTGTGCAGTCTGTTTCCATTTAAAATCTACTTTAAAAGTTAGATCAACAAATAATTACAATGTGCACTGGATTGTTTTTAATGAAGTCCCGAAATTCTGTAGAATAACTATATTTCCATTTGTGATTGACTCCAAATTAGTACTCCAGAGGAATGATTTCACATCTATTTAATAGTAACAAAAATCTGCTTAAGAATTTATTTACACCACGTCCCCACGAGACAGTAGGTTGAATTAATTATTTGATATGATGTGATTAGCGAATTTTTATAAAAAACTAAATTTATCGGTATTGGTCATTCAACCAATACCAACCATTCAATCAATGAGGACTTCTTAAACCACGCCGTCAATGCTAAGATATAAACGTCAAGAGGGGAAATTTTTTGTTGGATTCCTGTTTTTTTTAATCTAGCATAAGTGACATTAATGACAGATTTAAGGTGACTTCATTTCAGGAAGGAGCGTCAATGCATTAAAAAAAGACGGATATATTGTTCGGAATCCAAAAAAAATCGATCCGGACCCAGTACGTCGACTCAAGAGGCACAAATGTGCCTGAAAATCCTTAGCCTCATCTTTTGATTCCAAGAAATGTTTACTTCACCTTTTCCCACCCACTTCAGCTTGGTGTTTGACGCGTTCATATGTTACCCAGCCACCGTAGCATACGCTTACGTATTCATATCCGATATCGTCCAAATGAATCGCGAGGCAAACTAAGAAATTTTCCGGCATGACATCCTGTTGATCAACAGAATATTAATCTTACGAATCATGACAACCGCTTGGCACTGGTACAGTGAAGGTAATATAACGATAAGAAAAAGCTGAGGACTTCAAATTGCGTACGCAAATTCGTATGCATCGACAGCCTCATCCCATACGTTCGTATTCGAATATTCAAGTCTAATAACAGAGTCATAAAAATAATGTCGCCTTGACGTCACCACATGCGACTCCCACTTCGAAGCTGAATTACTAATGCGTTGAATTTTTATAAGTACCTAGATATTTATCATAAAACCTACGGAGCTTACCATAGATATGCTAGCTATTGCCATAGTTACATTAGGCTATTTGAGTCATTAAGAATAGGCGTGATATAGGTTAAACGCACCATACAATAGAGGCATTACTACTCTTCAAATGATGCTGCATGGAACTCAAGTAGGAATGGAATGTCCGCTGGAAAATGAGAAAACTCCAGGATTCTAATCGGAATACTCAAAGCCATCCGAACCCTGAAGAATCTGAAACTGAAGATATTCATTGAAATTATGAATAATAAACCATCTTTGATATTCAACTGATGACGCTCCATTTATCATCTTAGCGGTGTTATGGTTACTTTCAGCCTGGGTTATGTTTTACAGCATTATAAGTCTGCTGTTGAGCGGTGAGTTGGTGAGTCTGCTGCTGATTAAGAATGATGCACGCATTCACAAAATGTAACTCAACCACGTTACACAGCGTGTGAATTAAAGAGTTTTATATCACATTTAAGAATGTTGTCAGAGGGCTAGTAAATCGAGGTTGATCTTGGATAAACGGACAACTGGAGGATTGATATTTTGAATGTCATTAAACATGGGCGAAAAACAAATAGCCATAGTTGAATTTAGGGCTCAGAAAAAAGGTTGAATTTCGTTTTGCTGTAGTTTTCATCCTCATTTAATGCCTCAGCTGGAATTGAAAATCCTCGGTGATATTCTTCCAAACTCTCCCCTAATGGGCATAAGAAACATTTGCCAGTAATATTCCCAAATTTTTAATGCAATACTCTTAAATATTTCGATAGGTTTTACTCTTGAATCAATGCGAGCGTTTTATTTGGTGAATGATAATCTCTTATTTTCCAACAAGCTTATTATATGTTGGTGGACTTTCTCATAATAAAAGACACATAAATAAATGTACATTGAAAGACACTTATTGAAAATGTAAGCAAAAGATGAAAAACATCCTTCAATAGGAATTTATTTTCAAATTTAACGTGCAACGTATAAATGTGAAACCGATAGAACCGATCCAGATATTTTTTAAAAAGATTATATAATTTTTCAGCTCTTTATTTGCTTGACACAGAGCAATAACGTGGTGCTTGAGATCCTGATATTTTATTTTTGCGTCTTTACTGAAAATAATATTCCGAGATAAATAAAATTACATGAATGTTGGACCAGAATGAAGGAAGGCCGAAGGTATGAGAAATTGAAGGATTTATTACGTGGTTACGTCACGCAAGTCTTCAAGAAATGTGGTTAACCAGTACGTCCATTCAAAACTAAACTTAAACGGTAGACTACCATTAGTAATAATACATATAATAAATCAGGAGCTTGTGCAATATGATGCATACAGATTAACACTAATTCATGGAAAAGCTAGCGATCTACCGTGAATAAAATCCAGAAAGAACCAGTTTCAAATATCGGTCAAGTCGAGAGATTTTTGTCCACGGAGATTCTCCAACTATTAGTGTACAAATACTTAGCTTTTGCCTGATTGAAAGGGTATATATGACGACGAGTTTCTTTTCTCATTTCCCATAATTATGTGGCTACCCATAAATATTCGAGTGACCTCGGATCACCAGGAGGGGGAGCCAGTTGACAATTCCTGTCGTATTGCCGTCTTTCGAGGTATAGAATCGTGTTCCCTACCACCGTTAGGAGACTGGCCAGGGCGGCCAAGCTCCACCAAGCATCCCATAATTCGCATCCCATTATCTTGGATGCAATCCTAGGGAGAGGTGTCAGGGCTCCCCACTTCCCCAACCCCCCAGTATGCGTGTGGGTCTCCATATCTCCGATCTTCCTTTTTTTAGGGCGCGACAATGTAAAGTGGCGAGCGCTTGCGCTCTTGGGGGAGGAAGCTGAGAGCAAAAATAAATACGATATTAATGACCCAATCCCTACGGGGACGCGAAATGATTTGTGGCCTGCGATTAATTATCACCCTCCCAAGGAGAGAGAGAGAGAGGGGGGTGACGGGGGATTGGGGAGGAGAAGAACAGAAGTCGCGCCCGTCGACGCTAATCTGCGACGGATGAGGGCTAAACGACGACGCACGTTCCGGCGATACATACAGGTATATTCATATGCACGCCCTGAGTCCCCTTGTTCGAGGAAAACACGTCGAAAATAAGGCCATTTGTAAGGGAGCTTTGTCCCTCACTCCTCTTCTCCCCCTCCCCCTCGACCCACCCGCCTATGCTCCAATCTTTCCGTTTCTCGGCCCCGAAGGACGGACGTTTTACTAAATACGATCCCTGTCTTCTCTC
This sequence comes from Hetaerina americana, assembly GCF_022747635.1. Taxonomy (NCBI): domain Eukaryota; kingdom Metazoa; phylum Arthropoda; class Insecta; order Odonata; family Calopterygidae; genus Hetaerina; species Hetaerina americana. The sequence continues at coordinate 28,992,486 of NW_027287205.1, forward strand.
TCGCTTTCATAAGTGTTATGTGCCAAAGCCATAACGCTCCCCGCCCGTGACGGAGGGTAAACAGGCGAAGCTTAGATCACCCCCCTCTCCTCCAGCTCTTCGGCCCCCCATCCTCCCCGCCAGTCGCTTGTGAGAGAGCGAGACTGCCTGTTTTCTCGCCCAATAAACTCCCTCCCCCCGTCACTTGAAATGAGGAGGAGGTCGATTTCTCGAACGGCTCGTTGTTTGAGCAAGATCTTCGCTCGCTAGCGTCTCCCCCTCCACCTTCCCATGCCCCCCTCTCTCACGGAAGGGGGTAGTCTTCACGAGGAGGTAGGTTGGTGACCGGGATCGTTTGAGCACCCAGTAGGGTCCGCTGATCTTAAGAAGTTGTAGTACTTATGGCAATGACAATAGCAATAAAAATAATAAACTAAGGATTTCACTTCAGCGTGCCAGGATTGAGATGAAACATGTGTAGTACATACTATATTCGAACCGGGTTCTCATCACTCGTTCAAATCAGTATTTTGTGCTCGTTTTTAAATATTAACCGCAAATATAAATACTACTGTAATGGTCTCTCCCTTGCCGCAATTATTTATATATCCTGTTTCTCTATACAAAAACCATTAACATTTAAAAAAATGCCATAATACCATCCATTATTAACGCATCCGCCTGCAGCGTGCCTATAGCCATAATTTTGCCCTTGCGAATGAAAGCTATCAGGACCAGTTTACCGATTTTTTTATGCTTCTTAGATCTATACATTACTGCTGAATATTAAGTAATATTATCTTATAGCTAAATCCAAAGTAGGCAGGAAAGATGGATCAGAGTATTTTAATTGATGGGATGCTGAAGACTGTGATGGAAGAAAGAACTCTAGGCAAACCAGGAAGGGCAGGAATAGGATAGGATGAATGAAGGGAGGAAGGAAGTTTGCGGAATTGAAGAGGGACTTACTGTGGTGTGGAGTGTCCGTCAGGCTGCCTTGTAAGACAAGGCGAAAAGGTCTGCCTGTATTCATCCTAAAACCTACCTTTAATAGTAAACTACTAGTTAATGATAAATTAAGTTGGCACTCCGGCGTCGATATTAAAGCGGCTGCCCTGTAACATATCTCGAGTCATCGTTAGATATTGACGTTATAATCAGGACTCTGTTGAGGGTATTTCTATGCTTCTTAGTCCTCCAGATAAATTCAATAAACAAAGACTATTATCTTAAAGACCCGTTTTTATTACAGTGGTCCGCTTGTACTGTAGCTATAGCCTTTGGTCCGTGCAAGGCGACCTTTGCCGAATCTTTCTACGTTCCTGATTTATCAACTAAACATCCATTTAAGAGTTTAAAAGTACAGTTAGACTTTTAAAGGACAAAGTTAAAGGTTATATCAAATGGTGAAAGTTATGCTATTACTTCAATAAACACATTTATTGATGAAGCTTTCCGACGATTCTAAATAAGACGTGGCAGTGTAGGATTATGCCATTAAAGAAAATATCTCAATTTCATTTACCGAAATTGTGGTGCTTGCATTATTTATCCCATGTTTTAAACTTTAACAATATATTTTGAGTTATATTTGGATGATTACATTTTATTATTTTCTTTGTAGTTGTACATTCATTATGATAATATTAAGGAAACTTGAATATGTTAAATGAATAAATAAATGGAGTGAAACTAAAGAAATATTCCCGCAAAAGCTCGGGAGTTTTCTTTCGCTTTAATAATTTTGTGCATTGCCTGTATAAAACATTGAGCACATTATGAATTTTATATTAAAAAGGTTTGGAAAGTGGTTTCCGCCATCATTTTTCCCCATTCTGGAAAAAATCTTGAGCATTCCGTCGTCATAGGGTGTAAATCCTTGCGACTTACATACAATATTGAGGGCTTTGATTTCATTATAATCACGCACTGAGACCTCTGATAAGAATGAAAACGATTTTGCACAACTTTTGCGAAAGCCATGGGTCACTATCACTTTTATTGCTCCGTCATAACTTCATTTTTCATTAAGACTTTCTCATATCCTCAGAGGTATGCGTGGAGGAGACGTATCACCTACCTCAGTATCATAATGTTTTTAACTATACAGACTATTTTAAAAAAATTAAATTTTACCGAACCATTTTCCCTTACCTTTTTCCAGCTCAGATTTCAGTTGCGTATTCCATTTGGAGTTTTCCATTTAGCCTGCAAAATTGCCTTAAATAAATACAAAGCCCAGCTGCGAATAATAACTCCAATTACTGTAAAATTGTTTTCTACGAACCGTAAACCGAGGTAACGACACACAAACTCATTTCTGCATGGTAAATTTTCCGGATAAGGTCTCACGTCAGGGGTCGACTCACGTTAAGGCACAAGAACACAAAATATCACACCCGTAGGGCACACATACGATACTCATTTCCATGCTTGTTTATGGGGAAATATTTTCCTGGCCAGTGAAAAACACGAACCAGAGTCCTTTTAATGATTACTCAAAAAGGTATTCTGAAGAGTCCTCGATAAGAGATGCGCTGCAAAGACGCCAAAACACAGATTTTAGGGCCATTAGCCACACACCAGGGACCACAGGAATTGGTAACCTCAGGGCTTGCATTCTCTAAAGGTTATAACACCAAAAGCTCCGGTATTAATTTACCCTGGACTTAATCACTGAGTCCAACCTTATCTTGAACGGAGAATTGCTGCTAATACTCATTATGCTTGGTTCAATCAAGGACTATTGTCTTGTGTGACGCCCCGTGATGCTTGCTTTAAAAAGCAAGTCACTTAAGAGAAATTTCCATGAATAAATCCCATCATGGAAACATCTTTTATGTTATTCCGTGTCAAAGAGTCCTTTAAGTAAAAATAAAATACATATTTAAATTTGTATGCGCCTTGATCTTACTTTGATCGTGTTTCTTAAATGTTGGATCACTGAAAAAAACTTCAAGTTGAGTATACCGTGTTTCCTATTGTCTTTATTTCAGAGATTGACTGTCGCAAACTTTGAAAATTTCGACAGAGTCAAAGAAATTTTTAAAAAATCAGGTCATTAGCATTCGGTGCCAATTAGTTGGTAGCGCAGAGGTAACAAGCTTAAGATGTGTTTTCAAGGGCTCTACCGTATGAGCAGGAGTGAAGTAAATGGAGTACGATCTGCTCTGCACAGATGCACGAATGGGTAGCACTCTGCCCATACATCGGTTTTTCTCACCTGCAGATTAGGCGATATAAATGAAAAAGATTCCTGTGGAGAGCTTGGGATAAATTTCTCCGCGGTATGGGATTTTTTTTCTTTAAGTACAGCCAGTATTAGAGGCATTTTCAAAACGTAAGATTCGTTTTCTTGCATATAAATATTGGCGTGTCCGAAAGAATTCGTACGCATTCAGTGCCAACTCTTGATTGTTTCCGAAGCCACTGAAATTCTTTTTTGATTCAGTGAGTACTCGTTTGCCTGTTTGTGAATGGAGATAACAATGTCCGCGAAAATCGTTGCAAAGCGTGTGCAGTGATTCCATTTTTTGAGTACAAATGAATCATCAGTCACCTAAATTTATCGGGAGTAGTTCCCAGTTGATAGACCTGCAGTAATGAATGAAGGATGGTGTCTATAACTCAAAACTGGCCGTCAAATATGCATGTTGAAGAGCGGAGTGGCAGGCCCAATAACCAGACCGATGACATCGTTCAACAAGTCGAACAAGAACTGTAATCCGATCGACGAAAGTCGATTAGTACTATGGCTGATAAATTTTCTCTTGTTTGGACGCACGTGTGGCGACGTATTTACTACGTGAGTTTGTTACGGAAAAGCTCGGATATCACATATTGTGTACAAGGTGTGTACCGAAAATGTTTACCAACCAAAACAAAGGTCGAAGAATGTTAAGTGGACGATCATTTTTGGACCGCTTTGCACGGTCCAGGCCTTTCACCTCGCGACTATTTTATTTATTTATTTTATTTTATTTTAAAACATTGTTCACATACAGCAGTGGCGCCAATTTACAGTGAAAAATATAACAAACATAAAAGAGGACAAAAGACAATAACAGTATAACAATAACAACGAGAACCAAGCATGGACCGGGGAAAATTTTAATTTACTGAATGGTGGGATAAAGCTTGGGTGGTGAAGTTTTTGCATGATAGGTTAAAGGGGTCGACAGTGTGAGGGAGTGAATTTAGAAGGGAGGAGAGGCGAAATAACAGTGAGCGCTTGGTGAGAGATATTCTAGGAATAGGCAGATGGAGTAGGGAGTGGGTGCGGGTGGATCGGGTTGTTATTCTGAAGTTAAAGAAAGATAGCAGTTCAGGGCAATCAATAGCCGAGTTTAGGGTCTTGTAGAGGAGTTTTAAATCAGCTTTAAGTCTGCAGCTTTGGGGACTAGAAATGGATAGGGAAGACAGAACAGCATTTGAGGACATATTGCGGTAATGTGGGACTCGGTGTTTGACTATTTTGGTAAAGAAGTGAGAGATGCAATCAAGGGATTTAAGATTAGTTGGGGATGAGGTGGACCAAATGGGGGAGCAATATGATATGATGGGAAGGACAATTAATGAGAAGTACGAATGGAGTGCAATTGGATCTTTAATTTCTGTGAAGCGGTAAAGAAGGCCTAGTAGGGACATTGCTTTATTTTTTAAAGTCTGTATGTGGCCGGAGTAATTTAGTTTCTGGTCAATTAAAACGCCAAGGTCTTTAATGGTTGTTACTCGATTTAAGGGAGTTGAATTAATTGAGTAGTTAAACATCAAGGGGTTTTTTCAGAGCAAGAGTCATGATGTTGCATTTTCCAGGGTTTAAGTTAAGCCTCCAGGTATCACACCATAGGGAAATTTTATGTAAGGCAAGTTGAAGGTGAGTACAGTCGGAAATGTTATTAATTTGCTTGTAGATCTTGCAATCATCAGCGTAGAGAAGTGTATGTACCTGGGAGGAAAGGAGTTGGGAAGGAAGATCATTAACGAATAAATTGAAAAGATATGGCCCAAGGACACTGCCCTGAGGAACCCCAGACGTGACAGGAGACCAAGAGGAAGAAGCATCCGAGAGTATCACACGCTGGGTTCTGTGGGTGAGAAAGGTAGAGAGAAGGCTAAGGAACATACCATGAATGCCGAACTGTTGGCTGAGTTTATGAAGGAGGAGTTGATGATGCAGGGCGTCGAAAGCCTTGGAGAAGTCAAGGTAGATGGCATCAAGTTGACTTGATTTGTCTATTGCCATGACGGCGTGGTGCTGAAAGACAGTGAGATTTGTCAGGCATGATCTGCCTGGGAGGAAACCATGCTGCTGAGGAGATAAAAAGGGAGAGGTGAAATAATAAATCCTGTTGAGAATAATGCGTTCACAAACGGAAGACAGGATTGGAAGCAATGATATAGGGCGATAGTTTGAAACATCATTCTTGGGACCTGTTTTATGTATCGGAATGATATTAGCGCATTTCCATTGAGGAGGGAAGGTTCCTAGGGAAAAACAGCGATTAAACAAGATGGCTAAAGGTTGTGAGAGGGATGAAGCGCAATTTCGAATAAATTTAGGGCTGAGAGCATCTGGGCCGGGTGAGCGGTGGGGGCGTATTTTGCATAGGTATTGAAAGACTTCCCGGGAGTCTGTCTGTAAGTGGGATAGGGAATGGTTTATTTTAGGAAGGAGGGAATGGGCAGAGGTATTACTGAGGTTAGAAGCAGGCTGCAGGCAATCGGAAAAAAAATTTAGAAAGAGGTTGGGTCTCTCTGATCCCGCGGCATTTTTGGTGCCATAGGAGAGTGCTTCGGGAATTTGAGGACGATTACGGCGCTGATTGATGAAGGACCAGAATTTTTTGGGGCTGGAGGAAATATTGGAGGAAACAGTCTGAGCGTAGTTTTCATTGTCACGGCGAATGAGGAATTTGGAATATCGGCGGAGATCAACGTATGATCGGCGCGTTTCCACATTAGGGACCTTATGGAGATACCAAGCGCGATTTTTGTTACCCAGGACATGTATGGTATCCTGTTTAAACCATGAAGGGAATTTTTTTGTCTTGGGCTTAACTCGAGGAACAAAGTCTTTTATGACGGCCTCGAGGACGGGAATTTTCTCTTCTTGCACTTGAAGCAGTGCAAGCAAGCAAGCACTTGAAACAGCGCTTGGTGGATATCAGTTTGAAGAAATCGAGGAACTCAATACCGCCGTTGTCAATATGTTCCATTTCCAGATTACAAACTTCTATACTGAGGGATTAAAGAAGCTGGTGCAGCGTTACCATCGGTTCTCAGAAATGAACGGCGATTATGTGGAGAAGTGAAGTAGGTTTGTAAGAAACTGAAACGGTTAATAAAGAACTCTTCTGACAAATATATTCTTTTTTATGATCAAAATAACTCGACTTAAAAAAATAACCCTCGTATATCCAATTCTCGCTTCTAGGGGGATCGGAGAAGCTCCACTTCCCAATTCTGTGCTCCACTGGCTGACGTGTTCCCGGCGGAAGCAAGGCAAGGGGGGCATTGACGTATGGTGGCTCTACAATAATGGAGGTAAGCTCGAAACACAGTTCATTGGTAAGCAACAATCTTTATCCTAACTTAAAAGATAACTCTCGTAAAAAGCGGCCTCGAGCCATTTTTAATACGTCAAAGTTCGTTTCCGGGATTCCAAACGACACTACAGTGTTTAACTGATGGTCGTACAAGAATACAATGCACCCATAGATGAGCTTGAGTAGTAAAATATATGAAGTTGTATTAATTTTAAACTTAGTATGAGAATGAGGAATATCTACGGAGACAAGACCGACGTCAAAATTAGCCCGCTCTTTGAGCAATTCTTCAGGGTATTCAGATCCTAATATTTATCCGACGAATAGTCCCCTTTCTGCAAACTTTGGTCAAATAACCCCGGTTTTTTCGTAAATTTACTTGAGAGAAGGAAGGATTTTACTTATCAATAAAATAGACCAAGGATTTGCAAACATTGCTGAGCGCATTGGAGAGTCAGTTCAATAGGAATGGGATGATAATAAAAGTAAACAAAACAAAGGCTATGCGGTTTTTGAGAAAGTGAAAGGTTGAGTTAAATGTCAAAATACGAGTTCATAATCTAGAGCATGTGGAACAATTTAGGTATTTCGAAGTTTTTCTGGACCATAGTGGTCAAAGTAGTACGGATATTTCGAGAATAGTTGCGTTAGACAAAGAGGCGTTCTCTCGTTGGAGGGAATAGACGTTGAGGACGCTGGGACCTTGAGAAAGGATATTAAGAAACGGATCGTCAAAACTTTGATCTAGAGTGTAGTTTTTTTTAGCGCGGAAACATGGTCATTGCAGAAGGATGATAGACGTGGATCGGAGTTTTTTGTATTAAGGGTGTAAAAATGGATGGAAAAGATAAAGTAAATATAAAGGAAAAAAATGAAGAGGTGTTAGGTAGGTTGGGGAGGAGAGGAGATTGTGGGTAAAATCAATAAGAGACCGAAAATATAGGCCCAGGGCATTTTAATTGGAAATAGGATGTTGAGGACTGTGAGAGTAAGGAGAATATTAGGCAAACGAGGAAAGGGTATGTATAGGATAGGCATGTTGGACGGAATGAAGAGAGTAAGGAAGTATTCAGCATTGAAGAGAAGCTTATTGTAACGTGGATGTCGGGTTGTGTTTTGTTAAGAGAGACATTGTTGTTGTTGCTGTACCGTGTGGTAGCTTGTGTTCATCCAAAACCTACCTTAACCACTAGATTACTGATGGTAATGTTATAGACACAAAACGCGCAGAGAAGCTATTTTCAAATCTGAACTCAGTACAAATATTTTTCAGAATCACTCATATTTCTTTCATCGAAAATTCCTTCTTTTCTAGGAAATGTGTTTTTAAATGTACCACAGTACGGGGGTGAATGCGAGGGTGAGGGAGGAAAGGAATAGGCATGAAGGGTGGGACTAAGAGAGGTAGACAGTTTGTAGAGCTAAAGAATGAGTTATTGTATTACGTGGTATAGGGTTTCAAGATTTCCTTTTATATTAGTTACGGATTAAATGTATGTATTATTTTATTGTACATGTTATGTGTATTATTTATTGTAATATGCTGCTGTATTATATGTAATACGTCTATTATCACACACAACTGGAAGGAGGCATATGTAAAACAAATTTTCAAAGAAGGAGATAAGGCATTAGTTGAAAATTTTAGACCAGTAAGCTTGACGTCAGTTGTTTGCAAGCTTTTAGAAAAGATCATCATTGAGTACCTCTGCGATTTGTGGGACAGCTAAAATTGTCTGTTGAGTCCCCAAAATGGCTTCAGAAAAGGTCACTCATGCGAAACACAACTTTTGGTTTTCTGCCAAGGAATGTCCGATTCTATGGAACATAAGTAGATGCAATAATAGTCGACTTGTCAAAAGCTTTTGACGAGGTTGGCCATAGTCGTCTTATGCTCGAGATGGGCCAATTATCACTACACACAGATAGAAGAGTAATCTTTTGAGTCAAAAATTTTATGAAGGGTTGAATTAGGAGAAATTTATTTCGATCTAACGAGGGTAAAGTCGGGATTACCACTTCGTATCTTTATTGGACTGGTTTTGTTTTTAATCCGCTAAATTATCTCCCAGCCAAATTAATTCTCAATTTTGAATTTTTGCGGATGACTACTCTATCTACAGAAAAGTTAAGAAAGAGTGCGATTGCGTAGACCTAAAAAGTGATGCAAAAATATGGTCGATTGGGTATTAAATAAAAGAATGGATGTTGATGTTAGAAATGTAAATCTTTATCACTTTCAGCGACAAGGTAAATGTAACCAATAGGGTCTGCAAATTCTCTGCAAAAGCGATAGCTGTAAATTCTTACGTATGTACTTAACCAAGGATTCAGGATGGGGACCGAACTAGGAATTTATTGCTAAGAAAGCTTTCAAATCTTGAATTTGGTGATGAGAACCCTCAAAGGGAGCAGTAAAGCCACTAAGGAAAAGCCGTATAACTCCGGTAAGACCACTTTTAGAGTACCTATCACAAGAATGGGACCCACATGTAATAGGGCATACTACAAAACTGGAGTAGTTGCAAAGAAAGGCTGCTAGACATGTACTTGGGAAGCATAGGAGAACGGAGAGTGTGTCAGAAATGTGGATGTCAACAAGTGTCGATGTCAACACCAAAAGAAAGCAAAAGAAAATGGAAAGTTATGGTCGTTACATTTTTTGGTATTCAGGGAATACTTGCATAACCTATTTACATACATTCATTGATGGAACGTTATACATGCATTCACAGAAAATTGCCCAATGCCATATAACTTGCAAAAGACCGCATTGCCAAGCAACAAACTTTTCGGATTCTGGTCCACAATAATGCGCGACAGCATATCGCAAATATTGTTGCTGAATGTCTCGAAAAATATCAGTGTGAAATTTTTCCTCATTCTCCCTTAAGTTGGAAACTAGCTCCACGTAATAAATATGAGAACAAACACGGTCACATAAGGCGTTTTTCATTATCAGAAGATGGTTTAGTCGAACTGAACCTGCTTCAAATTGCAACGTCTACCGCTGACGCAATACTGGAGTGAAATCAATGTAACTTGCCGCATAGACATGACACATTAAGCTAACAAAATAGTCGAAAATTAAAGGTTTGTGCAATATATTATGCGAATAAAAAAATTACATCACTTTTACAAAGTTACTCTTGAAGCTGCTGAGTTTATTCTAATAATGCATTTAACTCGGGAGAAAATTGGGGTAAACGGTTACATACTATTTCCAATTTATCGGCGTGATGTTTTATCACCCATTGTTGCTAGGCAGGCGGGTGATCGGGGCGTTAACAACGACCCGTCTGTTATTCTACATCTACTTGTATGCCCTACAACCCACCAAATGTTTTACGAGGGAAGGGAGGAGGGCAAGCACCAACGGAAAGGCGTGGAAAAGAGAAGGGCACCTATGGAGTTGGTTTTGGGATGGGGACCTTTCAATGGAAGCTGTTGCGATCGAGTAATTGTTTAAGAGAACAGGATGCTTAAACATTTCAGTTATGGTATTTATTTCTCTATCTTATTGTTCGTGATCCGATTGGAAAATGTAATTTGGACATCAAACAATCGGTAGAACCGAGATGCGCAAAATCTTTTCATTAATTTCGATGTGGCCCGAAACTTTTTTATTATCACTCCAGCTCAAATTTGCAATCATTTAAATAAAGCTCTTTATCATTTTAGAACAAGTTTAATTTTAAAATGTTGTCTTACGTTGAAACATGTCAATGCCACGAACGAAATTTTTTTATGGATCCCTTATTATGTACGAGTAGCCTTAGTTTGGCATTAAAGCAAGAGATATCGTCATTCTTTGCCCATTTATTCTCTTTGCTACAATACGTTTGATAAATTTTTTCTTCATACTCCACGAAAAATTTATAAATGTCTCGTCACCAGTCATAACTTACACGATATAATTAATCTAAACAAACATGGACACATGTTAGACGGATCCACCAATTTTATGCATGAAATGCCTGTTTGGCTTCTTTGATTTAAAAAATTAACCCTAGTTTTATTATTAAATTTTATATAAAATGCCTTTCGTCAAAATACTTGAAAAAAGATGGAAATGTAGATGGAGGAAGTATTTACCGGTGGTGATTATTACCGACCAGGATAGAAGGGAGAATGTTGGTTGAGCTGATTATAGGATAAGCTTTTTAGGCGGCTTAAAGGCAGATAGACGGTACGCAGGAGGGTAATAATAAAGGGTAAAATAGACCCAGTTCTCACGATCAGTGGAAGAAAATAGTCGCTAAGAACCGTCAGAAACCTAACTTTTAATGGTAGAATACCTTGAATAAATGAAATTTAAAGTAGTTGGCGTGGAAGTGCGAGTTCTGTCGGGTCAATGTTTAATTTCTACGTATGTATTCTTGATTATCGGAAATTCGATTTGACTATCGAATCATATTGTGTATTATTTTGCTTTCGAATAGCGTATGCATTGTAGTGAATGCCCCATCTGACAGGCGTTTGTCTGGGCATTGTACGAGTTGGATGCTGAAACTCGTGAGTAGTCCCAAATACCGTATAAATATACATTAGACACGTACCGTACCGCACCGTAAATACCGTATGAATATACATTAGACACATATGCATAAATGAACTATATGCGTAGTTGCACTCATGGATGCCTATTTTCATCCTTCATTCAATGGTGTATGTACACAGAAGTTTAAAATTAATTTTTTAAATTAAAAGTATTTTCGCGTATTATATTTTACTTGCGGCTATGCCTGGCTTCAGCGAACTAATTTATCGGTTCGGATGTAAATGGTTTTCAATATAAATAATTCTTAATGAAATGATTAATTTTATTAATATACAACGTAATTTTGAAATACTGCTATGGTAACAAGAATTAATGTATACAATTTTATTTCTGTGACAATACATGTTATGTACAATATAAAGTGATCATTCTTGAAATGCTCGCATGCGATTTGATTTTACCCGGCATAATGAACACTGAATCAGAAACAAGTACTGATGCACTTAAAATGTTAACCCTAAAAAAATGATTCAAGATCATCGAATTCAGCAGCAGCTGTTTACAATGTACGAAGGGTCTGCTCTGCTGTCGGCATAATTCAAGAATTACGAAGGCTGTCCAGAAAGTAACCTCCGTTTCCGTGAGAAGTAGCGGAGGGAGCTGAATGGTCGCCGTATTGACGCACACAGTAGGTCAACCTGCAGTGGTTGGAAGGTCGTGCCGCTTGTCGTTCGTTTAAAAGAGCGAGTCAAAATGAACTGCACATTTGAAATACCCGCCAAATGTGAAGACCGTCCAGTTAGAGGGTTATTACCAATAAAAAAACTTCAAATCTTCTGATATTCATCGGGAAATTCGTGCTATGTGCGGACCAAATGTGATGAGTGTCAAGAGTTGTGCGTCAGTATTGTCGTTCGTGTAAGAGTGAACACAAATGTCCACGAGGATGACAAAAACGTGAGTGGTGAACAATGAACTGCGCTGGAAAATTGATGAAAAAGTTCGTGAAAACCGGGGTTTTACGATATCTGAAATCTTAAGAAAGTTTTCCACGGATTTCTACGACTCTGTTGCACGGAAACACGGGTTAAAAAATAGACTACCTCATGTTTTGTGCTCGTATTGACGAGGAACTTCAAGATGCCGTCATCGGTCGGCTGCGATTTCAGGCGGCAGTATTTTATGCTGAAGGACTTTGGAAACTAGTTCAGATATATGATAAATGTTTAAATCTGTTTGGAAAATGTGTATAAAAATAGTAGGAATATGTAGTTTTGAGATGAAAATAATACATTTTCTCTACCTATTCCAGTGTATTTTTATAGCATAGCGAAAGTTATTTTCTGGACAGCACTCGTGCGTTTATAAATTACATAATAACTGGGGGATGAATTCAACTGTTTGATTTTCATTACTCATTGAAGCAAATGAAACGAAATCTTAATGCTTATTGAAACGTGCTACCATTTGTGCGCGAAAAAGCTGTTTTTTGCTCAAAAAATCGATATTTTTTATCACAAAAATGCCCATAAAATTATTTCCAAATTGGACCTAGCCTATGTTACTTGGTATATTTTTTTCCTGGCGGGATGTGCCCCTAATCAAGCAAACAATTGTTAAGATATTAGTAAGATATTATTTAAATGATTATGTAGGTGTTATGCGAGGGAAGATGGGAGTACTTGACTCAATCGGTGGTGATGTCTATCTTTCTCATTTTATCGCGGTGGTCCATCTATGTGATGTGTGGTCATAATAATTCTCTACACAAGCCCACAAGTGTCACAAGTAAACTCGGATGTTCTGTACTTCTCCTAGTCATGCATACTCTATGGCGTGACTCTACAGGCTTCCTCAGCCCAATACCTAAAAAAATAATAGCCGTCACGTGCCCTCTTTTCTCGTTTCGTCAGTTCTAGCCGAATTGGCTCGCGGGCAGGGACGAGCTGGCCATAATTGATTCATTGCCTCCTTCCGACACGCTAAACCTAGGCGATTTCCACATTGACGGATTAACTAGAGAAGAGTGAAAGGCTTACTTGGTTGAGTAGCTTGGGGTGAAATAACGAGATCGTTTTTTTTCCAATTTTGAAATCCCTTTTAATCCCTGCTTCTACTTTGAAATTGCATGGATTCAATCTTTGATTATATCTTTCAATCTGAGGGTCGATAGCTGCAGATTCATTCATCACATTTCCAATCTGATGGATAATGTGCATTTTTCTCTTTTTCATTGTTCATTTCTTCACATGTTAATAACCCTTAATCCTCCACCATTCGTTTGTTCAGAATCAGAATGTATCTCATGGCTTCTTTATCAGGCATATTATCGATTTTTTCTCCATTTATGCTCCTGAAAAATTCTTTACAACTTGCATTAGTATTAATAGAAACAGAATCATTTTACCTCCAGATTTCTTAAATGAAGCACGAAATAATTTTTATACGAAAACAGTTGCGTATTATAAACGCTAGCTTTTGTTCATAACTTTTAAGGGAAATGCGTTTACAAACAGAAAATAATGATAATATACGATGTGTGTGAATTACATTTTCAATAATTGATACAATGCAATATGTACGTACAGGGTTCGTCCGGAAAATAAGTGTACTGAGCTCAGGAAAAAAAATGTATTACACTTTTACATATCTTAAGCTAATATTCCTCAAAATAGGACCCTTGTGAGTCGATACACTTGTTCCAGCGGCGTTCCCATTCCTGGAACGCTCCCGCGAAGGCATCATCGGGAACCTCTCGAAGACTCGTCGTCAACCTCTTCTCTGCCCTCCACGAACATCTTGTGCCACCGAAAGATCATGTTTCTGGACATGGCTGACTCCCCGTAAGCCTGGTTAATCATACCGACAATTTCGGTAGACGATTTCCCAAGCTTTACCGCAAATTTGATGGAATAACGCTGCTCCAAAAACTTCGGCATCGCGTTCCGTGACGTGGGTCGAGCGTGGAGGTTCGCGTTAACAGAGCTCCTCACTACACCACAGCTCAGAGCCGACTGCCTTTTTCAGCGTCACTTGCCAACATACCCCCCTCCAATCGCAGCCCGACAGAGCGGTGCTGGGCGCGCCTGGAGCGGCGCGCCCAGCCCAGGAGTCAGTACACTTATTTTCCGGACGAACCCTGTACTTGAATCAATCTCTGGTGGATGTAAAATAGTTAAATATCGTCAATAGAGTCTATAGAGTTCTGAGCCGCAAGGACAAATTAATTACAGCACAAGTATAGTATCGTTATTGTCCATATAAAAGCACATTTTGCTTCAAAATCCTGTCCCAAAGTGGGAGTATGCGTTATCCATGTCAGTATGAGCACCCGTTTTTGTATGAAAAATGCAACACCCTATTCCGTTCTTCATTGAATAAATCTGAAAGCATTGTGATATTCCTATAATGTAACTTTATAACGGCCAAGAGGACATTTTTTCGATGTAAACTAATTAACCAACCAGCTAAGAACGCCGCGCTCATATTTCTATAAAATATTGTTGGAGTTCTATATTATACTATGAGATAATTTTTGCATTCCATTATCAAGCAAAAAATGGTTGTTTTGGATGTTTACGGTAAATGAAAATAAATTTAAAAAAGAATTCTGCCAGAAAGCAGGTCTGCTCATCAAGCAGTCAAGAGAGCGCTGTATGTATAAACCACTATCCATGATATTTTTTTGAAAATAATTTTCCCAATCGTAACAACAGTATTGAAATCTATGAAAAAAGTCGGCCTCTCTAAGATTCCAACGGGGTCGGGAATCGTAGCAACGCGGACTTCGCGAAGAAAACAAAAGAGTTGCTTGTTGATCTAGCGCAGATTTTGACGACCTTAGTGTTGTTTGCTTCCACTTTATAAGGCGCGGAGTCGCCCACATTTGAGCTTGCATGCGTCTTCGTAATGTGACAAAACAATAACGCCGACCGAGACACGGCCAAAGGGATTGGATCAGAATGACTAATTGGCGTCCGTACCTATGAATACAAATCATGCAGGCGTCCCCAACATTTGCATTACAATCGAAAGGGGTTGCATCACATTTAGCTCTGTTTAGAATATATAGCATATAAATAATGGGCCAACTTATGTGCGAGGACAAATTCGTTCACCGATGTACTTCGCGTCTCCCACGAATTTTCCCTGGTTGAATAACTATTGGAACACTTGAGAAAATCGTATGCAATTATACAGTCTTCCCAACATTTACAGGGAATTTCCCTGTATGTTACCCTCCCACATGCTGATTGGCGGGAGTAGATGACCTATTTTCCTGTCTTTGAAGATATTAGTGCAATAGAAGGATTGATGTTCCATTAGCCATCCAAGGTATCTAAATTCTGAACGGCTATTAGGGAGAATGACTTCGGAAGACGAGCTCACGTCGTGGTAACTTTGGAACGTTGACCGTCATTAAAACGAAAAACGTACGCATTTGGTGGTCATATTGTCATGAATAATTCACTTATGTCGTCAACTATACCAGCAGAGAATAAAGAAGACCTGACAAGGGTACTAATCACTCGGGGGAAGGACATGAAAAGTACGACCCACGATAAGCAAGATTAGAAATGAGATAATAATGGTCTGCGGACCGAGTAGGGAAAGTAATTTACAAGTAAGAATTGGTAAATACTAGCTGGAAAAAAAGAGGAATAGTTTCGATATTGAAGCAGGAAGATTACTGGCGATAAAAATAGAAAGGGAGGTATAGCAAGCAGAATAGGGATGGGTAAGAAAACCGTCTATCAGAATAATCAACCGATAATGACGGCAAAAAGAACTAGGGCAGACATGAGAAAGCATTTCATGTAAAGCTTATGCGTTACAGAGGAATGTTGAAATTATGATGGATAGAGAGAGTAGAAAATGAATAATACTTCGAAATATGGTTAAAGAGAGAATGCCATGGCACGCATTCGGTGACACCGTTGCAGGGGCCACTACCACTGAATGCGTCAAAAAATGGCGGTGGATGGCAGCATACGGTATTCTCAGTCGCTTTGTACAGATAGATGTGGCTGCTCCCGGACACTACAAATGTAGTGCTGCCTATTGAGCACTACACCCTACATAATGATGGCGACCGACGCTCGTCTGCTTCACTCCTCGACGATATTTTTCATTAGATGCCAATGAAACTATTTATTAGCTTATTTTTATTTGCGGGAACATGGCCGAAACGTTCTGAAACAGCTGTCATTGCCGATTTCGAAATATTTTTGCTAAAATATTCTATTGTCACTGCCTAGTTGTACTTTTTCATGTTATTTTGTGATGGTTTGATATTTTTATCATATTTACATTATATAAGTTTATTTATATTGAAATTCAATGTTGTTCTCATAGCTACGACTTACCTGTACATGCGAAAAACGAGCCTTACCGTTTAATTTAAATTTAATTGTTAACAATGTGTGAATTTATGGTTACGTGTTTCCTGTCGATGGTAATTATCCAGAATACATTCGCCCTTTTAGTTAATTTAACCTGTATGTTGAAAGTCCCTCGTGTGCCAATGACGTCTGATTATATGTGGAAATAATGGATTGAAATCAACATTTTAACGAAGTAATAAAGCCAACCTCTGAAGATTTAACTCGAGAATTCTTCTCTTTTATATATTGTCTAGGTTTCTTTTCACCACGGACCGTCTATTTACTTCCTGTTATTTGTTCAACCCCCATTTAGAGACATTTATTTAATTATTAAAATTTCTTTTTTCCTATTTTATAATAAATTGTAACCAAGGAAGGAAAACTTAATGTTTGAAATTGCCTGGCGTATAATTACCAGCTGTCCACACCCTGGCGGTGGCTTGAAGGGTGCCATTTAAAATTGGAATAAATGGAAATAAATTTTATTTTGCACTTATCATAATGGAACAATAGTTAGGGATATTCCTTTTTATATGTCCATCTCATTTATCAAGTTTACGCATGACCACTATTGACGCGATATTTAAGCAATGCTTATCATTAATTATTTTTATGGAATACAGTACACTTAATTATTACAAAAGTATGGTCTGCTTCCGCTCTCGGGAAGTCGTGCGAATTTATTACGATGTTCCTGAATCTTTGCCTAACCATAATGACTTACCTGATGCCTTCCTTGCATTTTCCATACATACCTACGCCTTTTGTTGTGCCTAAACCAAGTTTTCGTTATGAGCAACCCATGTCTCCTGCAGAACTCCATTACTTTCGCCTCGAGGTCATTCCTTGTTCCTAAACCGTAATTCCCTACCTCGCTAATATCTCTTCCTTTGCTTGCCAACGCGTTCCAATCTCCCATCACCATAAAATATTTCTCTTCAGGAACACCCGCAGTGTTTTCTTCTCACTAATCGAATACTCGGTTGAATTTTTCCTCTTTTTGGAAAGTTCGTTCATTTAGCTTTTACTTCTACTAATAATATTTTATCGGTCGCTTCCTTTATTTTTACTGCACTTTTTGCTGCCTTTTGGTTCATTATTATTGGTACACCTCGCTGTGCCTCTGCCCCTTCACTGTAGATTACTCCATAACTATCACTCAAGTAATCCTCGTTAACATTCCATCTCACTTTGCACAGCCCTAAAACATCTATATTTCCTATCTCCATCTCCACCTGTATATTTTCTAATTTTTTTGTCCCCAACTCCGGCCAAAATTTCAAGTCCCTATTATAACTGATTCGGTTCTCTTCTGTGTCATCTGTGCTGCTGATGTATCTTTTGCTTTGTAAAGATATCGTGAGATGACGACCACGGAAGTCTTAATACACCTGCTGCTGGCACGGCACACGGTCTATTTTGACTTGCCCTGTAGTTGCCAGGACTCATCTCTATTGTATCCATTGTGCAATCTAGGGATAAATAATTGAGCCAGCTTCCCGTTTCCTTCCTCAATAATGTTTTTAAAGGGACACCATCACTCAATGGCCCCCCACTGGGGTCAGATGCCTTTGCTGCCGCCTCACTGAGGAACAGAGGCTGTGCGTACTACCTTTAGTTTGGTTCATATCCTTCAACCTATCTGATATGGGCATCATTGCTCCCAGAGCTCTAGGGATCATCAGAAAATGCAAGTGCTTCAATCGCATCAAGGTGTTAGTCCATGGAAGGGTTTCTCAGGATGAGATGAAAAATATATGGTCATCTGAATGTTATCTAGTCGATGAAGATTTTACGTAGTGAGATCTACCGATTGAGAATGAAATAGAGTGAAAAGTTAATTTCCTTTTGACTGCATTTTAATCTTTATTTGTCATTACTTTTTTATTGCCATGTTCAGAAAAAACTAATAAAATTTCGTTTTAGCACAATTAAAATATTACTGGCATTAGTCTTCCTTCCTTAACCCACCCAAAAATGTGATTAGGATTCATTATTCCCAGCCAAAATTTTATCGCCGTCTTCAATTACCCGGGGATCGAGATGGTGTGGGGGCTAACGTACTGGCTTCCCACCCAGAGGGCGTGGGTTCAAATCCCGGCGGTGTTGAATATTTTTCAGAGGTATCTCGAACCCTACTTGAGGTGCCTTGTGGAGTTCACTTTGAGTGAGTACGCCGTCCGTCGGATGGGACGTTAAACTGCGGACCCCTGGCGCCTTTCGTAAAGAGTAGGCTAATGCCGACGCCGGGTGTCTCACCACCCTTCATCCTTTCCTGTCTATCCCCTATGGCGCAAATGACCTTAGATGTCGGTCGCCTCCCCTAAAAACTACCACTACTTTAATTACACTGACATTGTGAAGTATAATAATTCGTGAATGGCAGTGTAATTATGGATTATCCCCCGCCACACGCCCTTGCGGCGGCTTGCGGGGTATTATGTAGATGTAGATATGGAATTGTTTCAATGCTCAAACCTTTCTGGCAGCAGGGGCATATTCAGGATCAGATTTTGGGTAGGGAATAATGAATCCTGATCACATTTTTGGGTGTGTTAAGGATGGAAGACTGAAGTGAGTAATAATTTAATTGTGCTAAAACTAAATTTAATATTTTTTTCTGAACTTGGTAATAAAAAAAATAATAACAGAGATCTCTTGCAATTTTCTCTTAATAAAGATTTATTTTCGACTAGTTTCGATGTACTTCATTATTTTGAAGTCGGTTTTGAAAATTATGTGGTACATCGAAACTAGTCAAAAATAAATCTTTATTAGGTGGAAAATTGCAAGAGTTTTGTTTCTGTGTTTATAGACCAGTTCCACCACATCACACCTGAATCTGTAATTTATAATGAAGAAATTTTTATGGACACCAAATAAAATATCGAATCATGGGCCTTCAATGCCTGGCATCCTATATATTTTCTGCGCTCCAGTTTTAGGAAAATATATTGAAAGAATAAAAAAAAGGTTCAACTTTGTTTTAGTTAGGCCTTGTTTAGATTAGAATACACAGCAAGTATATGGAATTAATGGGAGATAATATTAGTTTAAAAAAATTAGATAAGGTAGAGCAAAAATCCGTTATATTTGTTGAAAATTGATTAGAGGAGCCAGTAAGTATCATGTATACGCTGAAGGATTTAGTCAGCAAGCTTTTGGCTCATGAAGAGAGCAGGCAAGACTTTGGGGGGCCTACGTTTTCTTGTAACATCAAGGGAATTATTATAGTACCAAATTATATTGGTAGATTCAACCAACAAAAAAATGAGAGAAATAGACACTTTAACAGATGGGTTGAAGCACTTATTCTTCCCTCATACAGTGAACAATTATGACAAAATTGAAGACAAACACCCAAAAAATTAAGTTAACTTGAATACTAGTATTGAATGAAATGTTCAAATGTCAACATTTTTGTGTAATACATCTAGGCGTGTAAATGCATAAGAGTTTTTGTACATGAACCGACTTGTTATTTAAGGCTATGAACTAACTAATAATTCTGCACATATGACTGATACCCTAGCATTCCCCACAATATGATCTTGCTGGGAATTTTGTAGATCAGGATATTTCTCCATTCCCAAAAATGGAGAAGACTTGACAAACTGTGTGGTATAATGGAAAGGAGGTTATATCATGTTTGACCTCTCAAAGGGATCACCTGACTTCTTCAGGATAAACAGGACAACTGACCATGAAGTAATTGGTCAGCACATGCTAATGTTGAATGCTTCATTTCTCTGATATTTTGCCTCTTCAGCTATAAATATCCCGGCAGAAGTTAAAGTTGAAACATTAATTGAAAGGTGTTAATGTAAATACTGAGAGACTAAGTTTTTGACTTTATGGATGATACATAGGAGAGGTGATTCAAAAAAGCCCAAAGGAATTTTTAAAAGATAAAGGGGATAACCTTGATATATTTGATGTTTTCAGGCTTAACTTTGTGGAAACCCATTATCACTGAAGCAAAAATAACAATGTATCTTTCCCCTCAATTTTATTTGGTACAACAAGTTTTGATGCATCAGTGTCATCCTCAGGTTCACAGTTATACATACAGGTTGGTTAAATAACCAACCTGTATGTGTAAATATATATTTATTTTTTTACTCCAGGGATAACCTTGGGCAAGCTAGAGGTGGGAATAGGATAGTCATATTAGATGGTAGTTAGTGAGTTAGAATGTATGTGGAAATGAGAAGAATTTAGTGCAGTGTGGGATATCAGGTTGTGTCTTATTAGTTAAGTTAAGAAATGTAGGCTAGTCAGTTTGATGTCCATCCAAAATCTACCTGAAAGGGTAGATAACCAAATATATATGCACTAATGACTCATCACTTTCTAGGATCTATGAAAAATTGAGGCAATGTGATATTAATTGTTTTTTTGTGGATTAGTTTTAAAAATTAAACCATTGTGGAAAATGAGACCTCAAGGGAAAATATTAGTGATTTTAAGTTAGATTTTAACAATTAACCTTTCATAAATGTATAGTTGCCTTATATTAATTAACTTTTCATTAGTGTATTGTAACTCTTCATAAATGTATTACTGGCTATACATCTAATCATTGATAAAATCCATCAAAAGCTTGTATCGTAGTAGTTTTGAGGGGAGGCGACCGACAGCTGAGGTCATTTGCGCCATAGGGGATGGACAGGAAAGGATGAAGGGTGGAGAGAAACCCGGCGTCGGCATTAGCCTACTCTTTACGAAAGGCGCCAAGGGGTCCGCGGCTTAACGTCCCATCCGACGGACGGCGTACTCACTCAAAGTGCCCTCCACAAAGCACCTCAAGTAGGGATCGAGATACCTCTGAAAAATATTCAACACCGCCGGGATTTGAACCCGGGCCCTCTGGGTGGGAAGCCAGTACGTTAGCCCCCGAAGCTTGTATCTTTCATGAAACAATTATTTCTTAAAATACATTCCATATAAGAAATATGAAGCTTTTACAAGGAGGGGGTGAATTGATGACAAGGACATTATGTGAGGTGGTTAAGAAAAGACTAGTATAATCTTTGGTATGGGGTACGACTTTGTATGGCTCAAAAACTTGGTTATTGAATTAAGGTGATTACCTTATATTGGATGCTTTTGTAATGTGGGAGTGGAGAAGGATGGAAGAGGTGAAATGAACAGAAAGAAAAGCAAAATAAGAAGCACAAGATATTGCAGGGGAGAAGGAAGTGTTCTTGGGAGAAATTTTACTTTTGAAATTCCTTCAGTGACTTTCTCTCTTAGCCCATCATATTTAAAACATCACCGTTTGTATTCCTCTCTGTTCAACTTATTTTCTCCATTATTTGTCACACTCA
The DNA here is from genome assembly GCF_022747635.1 of Hetaerina americana. Lineage (NCBI taxonomy): Eukaryota > Metazoa > Arthropoda > Insecta > Odonata > Calopterygidae > Hetaerina > Hetaerina americana. Next base: position 29,014,228 of record NW_027287205.1, read on the forward strand.
CCTATCAAAATGTTCCAATCTAGGCTCATCTGCTTGTCTCAAAATCAATTCTTACACTCATGAAGAACTTTGATCCATGATGAAGCCTTTACTACTCTTTTCTTTGCAATTTTAGTCAGTGTATCAGTTCTCTTAATTGATTCTCTTCTTATGAATTCCTCTGTCACTAAAGAAATTCTTCTCCCAATGCCCTGCTCGCAATGCCTATTTTCCTATAAAATACTCATACTGTCTAAATGCATGAACTTCACTGACTGTTCTGCTTTATTCCCTCCTACTTAAATATTTAACTTTGCTTTCCAATTTCTTGAGAATCTTTTGAGAGACTTTTGTTTTCTTATGGTTGATCCTCATCCCCTATCCCAGTAATTGTTCCTGTAAAGCAATCAATAATGACTGAAATCTCTTGGCTCTCTTCATCACTATTGCTTTATAATCTTTAATGCTGCCTTAATCATCTCACTAGCCACTTTTATTTCCAGCTCCAGCCGTTCTCATTCTACCTTACTCTCAGTGTATATGCCTACAATTACTGTAGATAATAGACCACCCTGTCTCACTAACCTGCCCTATCCTGATTATCTATTCTCCACCACCCCTACTTATCCCCTCTTATTAATGTCCTAGTTTCTTAAAAGTTGCCTATCCCTTCAGTCCTCTCCCATTTCCTACAATATCTCTAGTAGCTTTCCCTGCCCTATTTGGTCAAAAGCCTCCTCAAAATCCACAAAGCGCACAAATGCATCCTTATTATATTTCATGTTCCTTTATACAGGATTATCCTTATACTTATATCAACATAATGGTGTAATACATTCTTCTCCCCTTTCTCAACCCAAACTGATGTTCACCGATGTAGTTGTTCGAACAATTTCATAACCTCCTTTTGGTGATACTTAGAACTAGACATGCTGCAAGTGATTAAACTTATCTCCGTATAGTCCTTGCATACGTTTGCTTTACTATTTTTAGGATTGGAATCAAAATTGACTAATGTAAATCTTCTTGTCATATTTCTTCATCATAAATATAGTTTATTTGTCAAAAGGATCCCTTCCTTCCATTTATCACTAAACTCTGTATAAATTATGCGACGGTTATTATCTACTCCTACTTCCTTGTTCTACTTGATCTCCCCCATCTCTTGTTCTATTTAGTTATTTTGGACCCAGGCTATCCTTGTCTGTGTTGTATTCCCTTTCTTTTTTTAAAATGGTCAGCCTATTATCTTCACCATAAAGCTATTCTACATATTCTTTCCACTGTTCCTAAATCTCTTATGGCTCTATTGATAACTTGCTTGTCTTATCCATAATGTTAGAGAGTTTTTCCTTTGCTATATTCCGACACTTCTCTTTACATTTAAATACTCTTAATACTCTTCTACCTTTACTTGCATCTGAAATTTTTCCAGTTTTAAATTCACAATGATCTTTCCACCACATTTCATTAGTCCTATTACATGCTAACTTAGGAAAAATAATAATATTATCTTTGCTTTCTACAGAATAAACTTTATTCGTCGACTAGTTTCCTAAGTTAAAAATGGAATTCTACAAAGTTAAGGCCTCAACCATTCAGTGCAACTATTACATGCTTACTAAAGTTTATCGTTTTGTTCTTCATACATCCTTTTCTCCATTTCTGTGATTACCTTCTTCCATTTTCCTCCTTCATCCATGGTCACAAGCATCTCTCCTATGATCCATGCCTTCTTTATTGTCTTATTCTCTCCCATTCGTATTGTTTCCCTACCTACTTTTTCTATCCCACTCTTAAGATCCATCCATCTTGCCTCAACTGTTTTAATCCCCCTATCTTCCTTATTTTAGCTATGTTTCAATCTTCAAGATTCCCCTTTGACACTCTTTTACCCCTCTTAATTCTTATGAATTTTAAATTTCATTCCATGACAATGTAATAATGGCCCAAGTCTGAGTGCACATTCAGTAGGCTGTGTGAGTTGATGATGCTGTTTCTAGATCTATGCTGACATGATCTAACTGGTATTTACCCATTACTCTTGGTATCTTTCATGTATACCTATGCCTGTGATAACTTTTGAACCAGGAGTTAATTATTGTCAAACCTCTTCTTCTGCTGAACTTCACTTCTTTCTCTCCACAATCATTTATAATTCCTAAACCATAATATCTCTCCTACCTCTCTCCCATCCCTCCCTTCACCTAACATTGTGCTCCAACCTTCCAGGGAATCGAGATGGTGCAATGGCTATCATACTGGCTTCCCACCCAAGGTTCAAATCCTGAGGGTATTGAATATTTTTCAGTAGTATCTCGATCCCTACTTCAGGAGCTTTTTGGAGGGCACTTTGAGTGAGTACGCCATCCGTCCGATGGGATGTTAAGCTTCTGACCCCTTGGCATCTTTTGTTAAGAGTAGGCTAATGCCGATGCCGGGTTTCTCTCCACCCTTCATCCTTTCCTGTCCATCCCTAATGGCAAATGACCTCAGCTCTCGGTTGCCTACCCTAAATACTACTATACTCCAACCTTGGATTCTATTAGGTACCTCCTTCCAGGCATGTTCCCAATATATCTTCTGATTACTCATGCAAACTATTTCACCATCCTGGTGACTCCTTGTTTGAATATACAGTTGGATTACTACTTCATAGGTCAGGCCTGATTTTTTCTACAAATGGAATTCAATCACTTTCCTGCTCTATATTCACTATCGTTCTTCCCTGATTCCTATTAACTCCTGAGGCGATCTCATGTTGGTTCTCCCCCCCTCACTATAAATTACTTTGTAGCCAATAATCCCCGCTGCCTCTTGATCTCACCTTGCTTAAACTTAGCATATCTATACCCTTTTTTTCCATTCCTCTATTGAGCTTTTCGAGCTTCCCTGCCCTCAACATTGCCTAACATTCTGTGCACCTTTTCAAACCATTGCAATCCCCCTCTGGGCCTTTATTTCCTCTGCTTACAGCTTGGTTGTGCAGATGATGACCGTGGAGGCCTTGTCTCCCCTGCTGCCAGGCACAACACATGGCCCAGTTGGGACCTTGAGGTTTAAAATTTGCATCGGCTGCCTTAATTCCTATAACTATATAGGAATAAGGTTTAATCTCTGTCAATTCTCTCTTTCAATTAATAGTACCGATTGCTTTACTTTTCATCCTATTCACTAACTGCTTGATGTACAATCACATTCCCAATTAATAGTGTGAATTCAGCACACAGAAAATCACTGCTGTGGCAAGTTTGTCATGGAAGCATTAATTGGGTAGAAATATCACTGAAATCTACTGGTTGGAACTGGATAAAATTTTACATTTTAGATTCTATATGTATATGGATTCTATATGTATATGTGAGGTTTGGTCTTTCGGCCCTGGTCAATGGTACATTAGAAACATCTCCGGTCAAACTAATTATGGAAGGCTGTTTCTCCTGCTGGGGGTTGTCACCCCATCTTTCCTTGGTTGAAACCTTTCAGAAATTAAGAGTGAGATAAACAATGCCATTCAGATACTTAAGGATTACTGCTCTCCTTCACTGAAGTCCATTGGTACTCCAGATAATTGAAACATCTTTTCCTAATATTCACCATTCATGATGAAATCTGAGAGTGATGAGGAATCACTACTACATAAATAGCTTCTGTTGACCATTTATCTTTCTGCTCATAAATCCTATAAAAACCGAAAGAATTGATAGCTGGTATATACTTGTACCAAATAAAGACAGAGGGTAAGATAAGAAGATAATTCAAAGTGGAGAATAGCTCTATACTGTTTTGAAACCTAGTCTCAGAGGAAAGTGGATTAGTGTGAATAGAAGCTTGGAGATGTGAGTGTGGAGTAGAATTGAGAAAATAACTTGGGCAGAAGAAGAGCGGAAATTAAGTTTGTCATTCCCCATGTGGTGTGAAGAGGAACTTAGTGAAATCTAAAGGATGCAGAAAATTGGATGGAGATGCAGGGGGATTTTTATGACTATAAAAGAAGGGGCAAAATTTGATAAAAAGAGAAGGGATTAGGTATTTTGGATGGCATGAAGCGTGGTAGAAGGAACGAAGAACTGAATCAGTAGATTTGTAGTGCTCCTATGGTTTTAGACTGGAGGAAGAGGCCCTTGGTAATGTGCATCTGTCCAACTACTACTGTATAGCTATCTGTCCAACTAATACTGTATAACTATCTGTCCAACTACTACTGTATGAGAGTAATGATTAGGCTTCGGAAGTTCTTGCACTATGGCTCATGGATGAAATTAAAAAAGGAAAACTCTAATAATTAAAATGGTACTCAGGGTTAGGCCTATTGATAATTAAGGCACCCACTAATAACCTACCTAATCCTAATAACACAAAAAGGATTGAATCTAAATTCTAATAGAATTCATAGACATCTTTAAATACAAAATGCATATTTTGGAATCTCTGAATGAATACTGATTGTGCCATCAAAATTCATTGGTAGTATTTTGAACAATATTCTTGGCAATCATAAACTTAAGTTTTTAGTGTGCTTGTCGGAATTGTATTTGTGAGCAATAAATGGGAAGATGCATATGCATGCCCATGCTGGGATGAGATGTCCCTATCTAATGTTAATAGAATCAAATGAAGGCCTTAGTGACTGAAAGTCACCAACTAACTTCCCAATAACTCAAAGAAGAAGAAGGCTACTCCTCTTCTCCATGTGACTTTAGTGAAATATTACAATAACCCCTGCAGTAACATACAAGCATAAATCAGGACTTAATGAAATTTCAGATTTAATTATGCTTTTCACACAACACACCAAAGTTTTAAAAACAAGTTTGCAGTCTCATGAGAACATACTATTCTTAGTTTTCCTCAGAACAATGGCAATTATCCAATTTATATCACAATGTCATATATAATTTTTTGAAGTGTCTTGCCTCAAACCAATTTTTTATTTTTTACCTTTCTGGTCCAAAATTATGCCAAAAGAGATAATTTTGTACTTTTCTTGTGCAAAACTAAACATGCATATGTACAGACACAATTTTTCACCAGATCACTTTTTTGCTGTCAATAACTAGTTGCTGATATGCTAATGCATAAAATTTATATTGCAAAAAGACAGAAGTGGTTTGCCTATACGTACTAAATGGAATTCCAAAGTTGTCAACAGCAGAACAGTGTTCAATTATAATAACCAAACATACGTGTGCAAAAAACATTGTATGTAATAAATACAATTTTAACATGCTTGAACATTGTGTATACATTCTACGATGAAAGGGTAGAAGTTAAGACTTCCTAAAACAACTTGCAATTGTATATTAACTGGCTAATGTTTCAATTCTTGATGAGATTACCTATATTCCTCAACCATTCATTTATCTTTGATGCATGCCTACCAATTACCTACTGGACAACCAATCATTCTCCATGGTGATTGCACTTCATCAGTCTACCTTTTCTACTCAATGTGTTCTCCACTTGGCTCATCAACAAGCTTGAATAACTATTTTGCATCGTGTCATTTCTCCTAATCCCTCTGCCTTTCATTCTCTCCCCAAATTCTTCTCCTGCTTCCTCCAATCATCCACCATTTTCTTGACTTCTTTATGAAATATTAATATTTTTATTAGTATATATTTTACTGTTAGTTTTGAGTGGAAGCAGACTGGACAGCCATAAAAAAAATACATCTCATTATATCTCCTCACAAAGTTCATTGAAGCATCTTATGCTAAAATATTGTAAACACTTCATCAATTCTACAAATTTCCTTCCTCCTATAGATTCCTTCCAAAATGCAAATCATATTCATACCCATTCTCTACTTGCCTAAAGTTCTCCCCTCTATTAGTCTTAAAACAATCTATTCCCAATCGAAACCCTCTGCATCCACCTTTCCTTCTTCTTTTGGATTTCTCCCAGTAATCTCCTCTCTTCCCCAACCATGGCTTGTACTAGTTTTAATGACTCTGCTTAACATTCCTATCCAATGACCCTCATATCAATTCCATTCTTCTTGTGAAAGCTTCTTTGCCCAATGTAATTCTTCTTCTTCTATTATTACCACATCAGTTCAAAACATTTTCTAGGTAGGGAAACCATTTCACTTGCTCTAGTCCATGACCTCCTATTTTAACATTTAATTTGGCCTTCTCCCTCAAAAACCTCATAACCTTTGTTTGGTTTATTTTAAGCTTAATCCCACACCGGTTGTATTGATATTCTAATGCACTCAGCATGACTCTGGCCCTTTGTCTTAATGCTAACTAAAGCTTGATCATCCTAAAACATAATTTATGGGAATAATATCTATCCCCATAGCTTTATTTGATTTCAGTCCCCTTAATTCCCCTTCTATCTTGGTATCAGGTATGCTGGATCTAAGCTCCTGGCCTAATGCCTTTACCACAAAGTTCCTCTATATATTACTCCCATCTCTCTTGAATCTTTCTCTCTTCAATTAATAATTTCCCCAATGTATCTTTGATTGTTTGTATGGATGTTCCTCTCTTGCCTCCTGATGGTGCTTATTTTTGGGTGCACCAATTTCACTCTCCATAAACTTATACTTACACAGTGTATTCTACCACACTTCTTTCCGCCTATTGGTTTCCAGCTTCAGTTAATTATTCAGCTCTTTGTATTTCTTCAGTCAAATTCTGTGTGAACATGTTTCCATTTCTTTCTCTCACTTATCTTCCTAATTATCTTGTTTGTAAACCATGGTTTCCCAGTACTTTTCCAGTTTACTATTCCTAGAGCTGCCTTTGTGGCTTTTGATATGTTCCCATACCTTTTCTATTGCACCTGTCTCCTCATCCTAACTTCATTATTTTCTCCACATCCAGCTGATGTTCCTGTCTTGTCAATCTGATTAGTGTTTCCAAATCTCATTTCCTAAGCAATCGTGCCTGTTTTATCTTTTCAAATCGGATGCTACACTTCATTATTACTCAATTTTGATCCAAATCCATGTCCCCTCATGGGAAACTGTAATTTAATCATGCTGTTCTTAATCCCTTTATTGATGTAAAAACCTTATCATAATATAGTCTAACTGATATCTTTCTCAATCCATGTGCATTTTCTATGTATATTTTTGCCAATTCTGGTTTTTAAAACAAATATTCATTATGATAAATCCCAATAGTTTGCATAACTCTCTTCCTTTCTCCCTGCAATCACTTCTTGTTTCTAAACTATTGACCCCTACCTCGCTACTATCCATCCCTTCTCCTACCATTGCATACTCAATCCCAGTTAGATGTTTCCTTCCCAAAAGACACAATTATTTCCTCTAATTGATTTTTTAACCTGTTGACTTCTTCCTCACTATGATAGCTTAATGGCCTCTAGACCTGAAAAATGACCAAGTTTGTTGTTTCATCTTTAACTTCTAGTGCATCTCTATGTTTATTATGCTTCTTCCTAACATTTTGTCCAATACAACTGCCACCTCTTACTGGTTCTCTTCCCCTTCAATGTACATTGCTTACTTGTGTATTGCTCTTTGAGTATTGCTCCAGAACTCCCTGACATCCTTCCATCTCACCTTGGGAAAAAAAGTTACTATATTTCCTCTCTTCATCTCCTGCTTTATATTTACTTATTTCAATGCTGTCAACATTGTCCTTAATTTTTAAGTCCCCATTGTAATTTGATTGGAACCCATCTATGTCACAAAACATCAAATTAAAGATCTTTACTGTTATTGTTGATCACTGCTGTGGATGATACTTTCTCCCATGCATCCCGAATACCATCTGCACATTTCAATTGTGGCCTAACTAAAGTGAAGTAACACCTAACTCACACCTTTTCATTACATTTTCCTACAACCCTTATAAGGAAACCTAGTTTATTTCAGGCTCCTATTCACATTCTTTTAATGCATGTATTCAATGAATAATTTGATATCAGAATAGTGTGGCCAGGATTCGAACCCAGATCCCTCGATTTCCAGCCAAATGTTTTAGCCAGTTAAGCTATCAAGGTTTTCTCTTACCAAAATTTTAAGGATGCCTTGATATTTAACTGGCTAAAGCACTCAGCCGGGCATTAAGGGATCCAAGTTTGAATCCAGTTGAAGGTGAATGATTTTTACACCCTGAAATTGTTACATTGTAATACACATTGAGCGAATGACTCTGTTAAAAGTCACTGTGGCGGCAACCCCTGCAGTTTCTTGTAATTTTTCAAACGGCATATTTTTGCTTGAAATAGCACATGTGGGATTATAATTAGCAGTTACACTCTTGGGTTATTGTTGGACCAGGCTTTATGCACAGCTCCACCTATAAGTTATGCCCTACGTGACACTAAATACCATGACATCCTACATTGCAATGAACCATTCTAAAGCCACACACTTTACACCTTCCTCCATTCCAACCAATTCACCAATTAGATATTAGATACAAAGATCCAAGTATTTGGATCTAATAATACATATTCCTTTCTATTCTCTAACTTGGTTACCCAACATTCTCCCCTTTATCACGATTGTCACCATCCCATTGCCTATTATTTTCTCTTGTATCCACTAGTCCAGTGTTCTTTGAACTTCTCCCAACAACCATCTAATTTCCCATAAAACCCCTTGCACGATCCAAATATTTTCCTTTCTGCCCATTTTATTTAGACACATGGAAACATATACAAAAACTGCTGCTTATACTCTCTGCTGAGTTCTTCACAGTTGATAATCATTTATAGGTGTTTTAAAAATGTTCTTCAATGCAGAGGAACCTTCACAATAAGCATAATTTGTTCCAGAATCTTTCTCATAAAGCAAAACAACAATTATGCGAAACAATTTTCCCCATATAAATTAATGTAAAGTATGATGATGCATTCCATGCCAAAAATGTAATTAATGTTCAAGATTAATTCAAAGAAAACTATAAATACATTGTTTAGGATTGTGAATCATTTTCATATTTTCTTCCATCATGGAACAAAGCAACCTACTGTGCGAATTTGATTTGTTAAAACAAACAAAGTTCAAAATAATTAGTTGATTATTGATTATACATTCTTAATTCTTTTTTGCTAGAAAACTTTCTAGTAAGTATTTGCTTTTGCTGAAGCTCCAAAATTTTGTGAAAATGCCTTTGAGTCAGAGCTCACTGCTTCACCATACCTCACAATGCTGTGAATACTGGTTCTTCTCCCAAACTTCTTTATCCATCCATGGCCTACCTTAAGTACTTCTTTTCTAGCCATTAATGTTTTTTGCATCTTCTTAACAAGGTTGTTTTAGGTAAAAAGTCACTTTTCCCTTCTCACAAACAATGTTTTTATTAAAGGTGACATCTTCCTATTGTTTTTTGTTTACACATACGAAAAGCAAACTTTCAGCATTGCTGAGAACATGTCTGCTCCCACATGAATAGTTTATAAAGTGAAAGTTAAGAAGAATGATGACTTGTTCTTAACTCAATATTCCATAAGGAGCACTACATTTTGTGAAATAAAAGGTAAACAAGCATAAAAGACACTCCCTGACATTGGTGGTATATTTTGGAATACATTAGAAACCCTTCAATTGCAACAAATACAGTGTAAGCATCACAGAAAACATTAGTATTCATGATGGTTTCAGAGGTTTCATCTAACTTTAAAATAGTATTATTTTTAAATTCTCAAACAAGCACTCATTAACAGTATACATGCCAGAAATATGATACATCATTACTGACATGTCATTATAAGATATTGGTCATTATTCATCAGCATTTATATATTTTTAAACTAATACGTGCATTTGAACTAGGAGAGATACAAGGGAAATGGAAGGAATGTACAGGGGAACCATATGGAAGAGGCATTAAGCCAGTAGGGTAAGACATAGAAGGGAATATGATGTAGATGAGGATAGCTTAGGCCCAGGCTTACTCTATAGCAAAATAGAAGTGGCAATGAGGGAATTGAAAAAAATAAGGCCATGGGGGCAAACAAAATTCCCATAGAGCTATCAAAATATTAAAGAAAAGGTGGGAGGAAGAGTGTTTATGGACTAATTCATGTTGTGAGAGAAAACAATGGTTGGAAGATTTCATTAGATTATTTTGTTCCTATTCCAATAAAGGGAAAGGCAGCAAGGTATATGTGAGGATTATAAAACATTAAATTTGATTTTGCCTGCTGATAAAGTGGTTTTCAGGATCATCAATAACAGGATGGGGAGGGGATGCAAATGAATTCTAAGGGGATGATTAGTATGGGATCAGGAAGAGGAGAAGCACACATGATGCCATAGCAGTGATGAGGTCAACAAAGAGAGAGGAACAAAGAATGAAATCAGAGCACTTTTGTCTGTTTCATAGGTTTAGAGATGTCATTTGATAAAGTAGATTGTGTGGAACTGTGGATGTATCATAGAAAATAAGAATAAATTGGAGAGATAGGAGAACAGAACACATGCATGTCAAATGTGTAGGTAACAGTGATTCAGGTGTAAGTGGTAAATGAAGAGTTGGGTTGGGCAGTATTAATTAGGTTGAGGGGTAAGACAGGGGTGTCCATTATCACCTGTGCTTTTCAATTTATATTTGGAGTAAATGATAAAAGAGCCATGAGATGATCTAGAGGTAGGGACTATAGTTAGTAGGGAATCAATAAAGTTAGTTTATAAAATAAGTTTTATATATATGGGATATGAATAAATATAAATGAAGCAAAAGTTATGTGGTTTTACAGTAATAGAAAGGAGGTGTAAAGCCTGGTTCTCCATTATCACTGTGGCTGTTCAAGGTATATATGGAGGAAATGATTAAAGAGGCATGGGAAGAACTGGAGGTAGGAATGAAAGTGGGAGGGAAATTCGAAAAAATCAGTTAGGCTCGGTGATGACCAAGCTTTAGTTTGTCTGTCAGCCAAGGGGTTGCAAGCGTTGCTGAGTGAATTGGAAATTCAGTGCAAGAGGTATGGGATGAGAATCAGTATTAATTAAACAAAGGTTAAGCGATATTCTAGAAAGAAAAAGGCTAAGCTAAACATTAAAATAGGAGGGCAAAAACTAGAGCAGGTTGAACAGTTTACGTATCTTGAAAGTGTTTCGGACCAACACGGTCAAAATAGTAAGGACGTAAGGAGAAGAATTGCGCTGGGCAAAGAGGCTTTAACGAGGAGGAGGGAGTTGATGACGGGGACATTGAGTAAGGATGTTAAGAAAATACTCGTAAAAACTTTGATATGGAGCGTAGCTATGTTCGGCGTGGAAACGCGGTCATTGAAGCAGGAGGATAGACGTGGACTCGAGGCTTTTGAAACGTGGGTGTGGGGAGGAATGGACCGAAAGGAAAACAAATGAGGAAGCACTAGGTATGGTGGGCGAGGAGAGGGGATTGCTGGAAAAGATCATGAGGAGGCAGGAAAAATGGATGAAAGGCATATTGATCAGCAGTGGGGTGTTGAAGACTGTAGTAAAGGGGAAAATGTTAGGCAAAAGAGGAAAGGACAAGAACTGGATAGGGATGTTGGACAGGATGGAGGGAGGGAGGAAGTATGTAGAGATGAGGAGGGTCTTGTTGTAGAATAGGATGTTGGGTTGTTTTTTTCGGATAGATAAATTATTTATTTGGTGGTTGCGTCCATCCAAAAACCTACCTTGCCTGGTAGATAGCGTAAAACTATATCCGGTGAGCCACTGAGATATGTATGTCAGGGGATTCTACATGAAATAGTAAGAAATGGGAACCATTATACTTTAATGAGTTGGATTAAGATTCAAAGATTTTAAATTTTTGCTATGAAGTATTATTTATAGAGTAAGGGTGTCTGTAAGTTACGGCTGCTTAAGATTCAGACCCCTTGGTTTTCTACATTTGTACATAATTTCTTAGAGCTTCATCTAATTTAATTCCGAGATCAAGTTTACCATTATTTTTCGCACACTTGTTTTGGGGATGAAAGAATTTTGTTAGCATAAATCCTTAATTCGTGCATAGTCAACGCTTCGAGCGATTCATTCCGGCCGCATCTAGTTAACTGGGCGAATTCTTCATATGGGGTCCTCCGAGGGCAAGATCGATACATTCCTCATTGTAATTACATGTAGAGTTTTGGCTCGGTCAACAAAAATTCACTTCTAGCTCAGAATGATATCTTCAACCGAAAGTTTTGCCGACGCTATCAGACGTACGTAATACCTTTAATTTACTCTATTTGACTCTTGGGTATAGACCCAGTGCTCCGACTTAATCACCTCGTAAAGTCGGGGCAATCAAAGCGCGAAATTACTTGGATTTTATGTGAGCTTCCGAAGTGAATACTACCTCAGCGACCGAAAGTAGGTCTGGTTAATTGATCGACTGCCATTAAGTTACCGCGTAATTAATTTCTGTTACCGTTGCTCAAGGTACTTTCAGGTACTAAGGTCTGCTATTTATTTTCTGACAAACTATGCAAACAAAATGATTGAAACTTCTGTCGATATACTGTGAGGGAAAGATTTTTTATCCAAACAGGCCATACAGGTAATTTCATTGAAAAATATGGTAGGGTATTAATGGCTACTATCCCCTTAGCGTCGTGCAAATCGAATACGAAAAATATACACCTGACGTTCCTGCATGAATGATTCGAGTGCTCTGAGTCGTTTTAAGCCACAATTATGCAGTACTTTAACCAACTATCACGAATTTACCAGAGGTTTTCAGACATCTCAACTAGGAGAATCGGGCTAGGCTCATGTGTCCAGCGGATTTTAGGTTGTTGAACCAGACCTCAACTCTTTGTAAATTCATGCCTAATACTCATCTAAGCTGGGCTGGATTTGGAAGGCAAAAGTAAAGAGCGATGAATGAATCAGTTAACTGAATGTGATTCTGCAATATACATTAATGTTGTACATATCTTATCATGTTTATTGGGCTTTTATCAGGAACGGGGTTGCCTCCTTTTATCTGTACATAATTCACAAATTTCCTTAGAAAATATTTACTGTTTTCCAGGGCGTTTCGTGCGGGCAAATATTTACTCGTAAGCCGGAAGTGTACGTGAATGTGAAAACTATTGAAAAGGGCGCCATCCTGATCAGGAATTCACTTGCGATCGTAAGTTATCCAGAGCTAGGTCTCGCTCTTAAAAGAACATGATTTCCTGGAAGATTACACCAATACTCTTAAATACATAGTTATACATGTAATTACTAAAATAGCGCTCCTGAGCGAGAACGCCAATAGCGATTAGGGTAATTTCAGTTTCGGCAGTTTGGTATTAAAAATGAATTGTATTTAAAATTGAATTTACCTTCTGTTTACATGTCTGTCGAAATTACCAGTGATTAAACCCATCGCGCTCTTGCCGAAGCCATGAAAGAAATATCAATCGACGCGGAATGACATTAATTTCCACAAACTGTGTATTCTCTGCTATCCATTAATGTCGATAAGTTACGCTTCAAATTGTGTTCCATTGCGTGTTAATTTGATGTAGTAAACAGTGTTAATCCATGGAGATCAACCCCAAGAGGGTGATTGGAAATCGTTTACAATTCACACTTGAATGATATCGTATGTGAAATCCGATTGAGATGCGAAGGATTGATACAGAAAAGGGTTAATTAAATAAAGTGTACTCCCTTATCGGGATTTCTGTTTGAGATGTGTTTGTGGATAAATTATTTCCTAGTTTAATAAACGAACTAAAATTGTTCTACACGGAAAATGCGTTTGTTCCCATTCAGCACCTTTGAAAAATATACACAGGATGCGGCAACATAACTTCCTTTTTTCAAACGCAAAACGCTTTCAAAAAAGGAATTTATGTTGCCGTACCCTGTAAAACGTGTGTTCAGTAAATAAAGGGAATTTGAGTTACTTGAAAAGATTTTTTAAATCGTCTATATCGATGTTATCCCTTTCAAGGTAGTCCCCCGTTAGATGTTATACACTTATGCTAGCACTTGTTCCAATCCTCGAAACACTCTGGAACTCGATCTTTGTGATAAAATTTAGCTCACTCACCGATGCGTTATATCATTATCTCATCTATGCTTGTAAAAGGACGGCACTTTAAGGTTCTCTTTATTTTTGGGGACAGAAAGAGTCACATGGAACCATGTCTGGCGAATATGGAGGCTGGGGTATCATTTCAGTGCTTCTTGGGCCAAATATTCACGAACAAGCAGGGAGCAGGTGCATCATCATGGTGATGCGTTAGCCATGAATTGTTTCGCGACATATACGGGTGTTTTTTTCGTATTGCTTCACGCAAACGGCGTCGAATATGTAATCAGTACTCCTTCTTGATGGTTTGACCTTGTGGCATAAATGTGCACTATGCACTCTGCCAAATTACAAAGTTCCCGTTACTTTTTAAACATACCTCGTACGTTACTGGACCCTATAACTTGGCCACCAATTAAAATTTGAATATGTCCAAGTGTAATAGAAAGTGCTCATGTGTACCAGTAACAAATTGAACTCAATCTAAGCATAAGTTTTGCTGTAATTTTGGAATATGTTAAGGCAGGTTTGGGTGGACACACACCAAAAAACAATAAATCTCCTCTCAGCCCTCCAAATAAAGCACCTTACACCAGACACCACGCCAGCCAAATTCCAAATCGCGCACAGCCCTCCTCCCCTCGATCCGTAAAAATGTCAATCCATCTCTTACCCCCTCATAATGCTCTCCCTTTCATTCCAATCTTGAGCATCCACCTTCAATCGAAATTGCCCATATTCGCCCCTCGTGCCTCCCCTGGAACCCCGCCAACAATCCCCTGTCCACCTATCTTCCACAGCACCACCCGTTCTCAGCCACGTTCACCTCAACTCCAGCCTGAATTTCAACACCAAAAATCCCTAAAAGACCCAAATCCACGCTATCATCTTACTTCAATGATCATGATTCCGCGCAACACTGCGCTCCATATCCCCCCCCCCTGCCACACACCTTTTTGGTGGCTTGCAGGGTATTGATGTAATTGTAGATATCAAAACTTTAACGGTTAACATGTAATATAGATGTAATTTGTACGTATATATGTAATTTGTATAAAAATATAAATATATATATATAATATGTATGTGTGTATATATATATTTATATATACGTATATAAATAAATAAATAAATAAATATATATATATATATATATATATATATATATATATGTAAAATGAACACATATATGTAATATTTGCATAAAAATATATACATACATATGTGTGCATATATATATATACAGTTTAGGAACTATATATATATATATATATATATATATATATATATATATATATATATATATATATATATATATATATATATATATTGTATTATTTATATATTATTGGTTGATATAGGTCTCAGATGGACACAAGTTCCTTAACGGTACAGGATTACGAGCCTCTTCAATTTTCTCTTCCTCTCTTCATGTCGTCCAACATCCCTATTGTATTCCTACCCCTTCCTCATTTGCTCAACGTTATCCAGTCTATCACAGTCCTCAACATCCCATTGTCAATTAAAATGCTCTGCGTACATCTTCCCTGCCTCCTTGGGATTTCTTCCAGCAATCCCCTCTTCTCTCCTACTGTAGAATTATGTTAAATGCAAATTCTATCAGCAAAGTGCATTGCTATCAGAGGGGGAAGGTTGGAGAGCCTAATTCCTAGGATTGAATCACTGATGAAGGTTTTACGACCGAGTATTTCACATTCTTACTATTTTATATATTTTTATCACACCGATAGAAATGTTAATTGTAGAAATTCGTGCAACAGAATGCCTGATGAGTCTCCGAAAAGATGCAACGTCCGCTGTCGACCATGGCCCATATGGTCATGACCCTATGTCGATATCGAACCCTTCTGTGGTGTCACGACTGACTCCATTTATTTGATTTCCGCGTCGGGAGGTGAGCATCAGCGCCACCTGCTGGTGGGAAAATTAATGACCCAAAAGGAGATCACTTAGGCGATCACTGCGCAGCTGTTTGATAGCTGAGCCCCCCATTCATTTCCTAGCGAATCGGGAGTAGCTTAGGCTTTACGGCTCTTGAGTCAAACCGCGGCAGTAAAACACTGCACAGTAATATATTTCGAATTAGGAATGTTCACATAGTTTTAAAAAAGGGAGAATGTTAGTTGGGCGAGGTAGGGGGAGAAAAAGAAGAATCAAGTTGGTGGGATTGAATGGCCATGGAAAGTGTGTGGAATTGCCTGGTTTATTGTACGTGCGCCGTACAGGTACGCCAGCCCGAATCGTGTTACGTTTTGGCGTATCAATTGAGACTTCGAAATGTAGCGGTAGTTGCCTTAGTGCCCATCACAAGCTTACCTTGAATGGTAGACCATCAGCAATGAGGAATCTCAACTGGAAGGTACGGTAAGCTAATTGAAACGTAGTATTAATGTTAATTAACATATTAATAGCAATATAGCGTCATGAAGTATCAAGGAAGGGTCGGCTAATAGCGAATTATTCGGACCCAAGAACACAGCGTGTCATACGATTACTACAATATCTGGAGCGGGAACCTTAGGTTATGTAAAGACTCAGAGCTGAATTAAACCTATTCCAAAACTACCAATAGCATGATTTTGCATCCGGCAATGAAACCGGATTTAGCTTCCCAATTATATCGTCAGTATATATAATTGCCACAAATTAATAGATATACATGTAGACTGCCGAACGTATTGATTTAAGTATTCGTGTTTCCCGCTGATCATTCGCGATAACAACTCAAGGGAAACTGTTAGACATAAATGGGTAAGCACTAGTGAAAATAGGAACACACAGGTTACATCCCCCTCAACTCACTTAATGGCTGGCGTCTTAACGCTCCCCCGCCATGTGCTCTTTGACCGGGTGGTGTGCTCTCATGTAAATTAAGTTGTAGAATTAGTGTATTCGTGAAATGTCTGTCCTTCATGAGCAGAATATCACATGGTACTTAGTGACTGGGTTGCATTTGAGTCCGCCCTTTGTAATGGGTTTTCATATTTGTCTTTGTAGTGTAGTTACTAACAGAATGATATTCGTAATGTGTATAACTGATGCTGCATTAAATGTATCCGATGGCCCCCTTCCACGCGCCCTTTCGGTGGGTAACGGGGTGCTATGTGTGTATGCAAGTAGGGGAGTAGAAGTAGATGGCTCTCAGGGTAGTGTATAGATGTTGATAAAAAAGGAACTTAATAGTGATGTAACGTGGGGTGGTAATATACGGTAGAACACCATCAATTGTATTAATGTTCCCATTTACTTGAAAATATAACATTTACCTAAAGAGTGATATTATTAACGAAATACCTCTATTCCCCCTCTTTTAGATTCCAATGCCTTTGGAAAATCCCTATCTCTTCTCATGTAATTTTTTAATCCCTTCCCTAATAATATCAATCATGATTATTTCAACTCTCTTCAAAACGATGTTTAAGCTGAAATTTATTTTCATTCAGGTTCACACAAAATTCAAACAACAAATATGATAATTTATTATTCTGCATAATAATCGTCAAAAACAATAATTCTGCTAAACACCTGAGGTAGAAAGTAAAACTTGATGCAAAAACCACGAGAAATAAATTCATCAGAAGAGTAAATTTTTTTGGGAAAAATACCTTTAAAAAAATTGTTTTTGAAATTATTTACTATATAATGGGTACGAAACTAGGAAAATTGAGAAGGAAGAAAGAATTTCAGATGCCTTTAAAGTTTAGTTTTAGAATGTGGCAATTGTATGATTATAAAGCATGGTGAGTGGCGCTTATGGAATCAGCTTGGTTGACAGAACTACCAACAAAAAATCCTTTGAAACAAAGGGAACATTGAGAAAGAGAATAGTAAACCAGAACTGCCGTATTTTTATGCGTGACGGTGCAAAAAAAACTGTGTTAGAGGGAGTTATTGAATAGCTGGGATATAATATGGAAAAAGGGCCTTCTAGTGGGAATTGCACTTTTCCCAAAAATTCATCTCTGCACACTTTTTAAAGGGTAATTCTAATTGCCAAGGGTCCAACCAGCGTTGCATGGAATTTATGTCATCTGATAAAGCTTTTGTATCCTCAGGATTACGGATATCTCTGTTAACCAGCGCATCGCCGGCAAATAAACGTATTTAAATAGTGACTACGGAGTCAACGTCATTAACCCAAAGAAGGGATAAAAGGAACCCGGTTACAATTCTCTGAGGAACACCTGAAGTGACTACAGCATTTGAGCTCGCTCGATCTATGATAACTCTTCGAGCCCGACCATTCAAAAAGTCTCTAATCCAACCCCGGATATTTTGATCTATACCATATGCTCCTGGCTTTGCGAGTAGTTTACTATCGGGTACTTTGTTGAAGGTTTTCTGAAAATCTAGATAAACCACGTCCACTGGAACATGTTCTGTCCGGAAATAAGGATATAATGAATAAAAATCGCAAGACGTGTCCCACAGGATCTACCCATTCGGAAACTGTGCTAATTTATCATCAATAAATCCTGACTATCGAGGTGTCTCACCATCAAACTACCGACAACGTGTTCCATGAACTTGCATTAAATGGATGTGAGGGAAATAGATTTGCAATTTCTCGGTTCCTCTTCGTCCCGTTTTAAAATATTGGTTTTACATTAGCCGTTTTCCAATCACTGGGAACATTTTGATGTACTAGTTACATCATAGATATGATTTCTAGCTACGGTGCAATTGCCGAAGCTAGATGCTTAAATATACGAGGGGGTATTTGATCTGGTACGGAGGATGTATTAGCATTTTTCAGCAAACATTCCATTCCATGAAATTTCAATTGTAAGCATCGGTTGGCGGGAATGAGTTGGTAAGCTATCGGAGACATTCGGTGACACATTGATGAAGACGCTTTGGAAGAAGGAATTTAATAAGTTAGGCTTTTACAATCTGCTAATCATTCTTTCGTTTTTATCGTTTTTGAGCGAATGAACACACTATTAGATGGATAAATTGGACGTAGTATTCGAATGGGTATAGCGAAGAGCTACTAACCCGAGGTTCAGGGTGGCAACTCTGGGCCCCTTCACCTTCACCCAAGCTGTGTGACTTTTCGGGTACCAAGTCCTCCTGGGAAACCAAAGACGGCAAAGGAAAAGGAATTTCCCCCAGTATTCTAGTGTTTGTATTTCACTGAACATTGTGCCTAGTATTTGGTAAGATGAATTCTCACCAATCAAACCAAACATCTGGATAATTACTGTAATTTTATTTTAAAATGGTTAAAATCACGATGAATCGAAGCGTCTAAAAGGATTTTAGGGGAGTTCTGGTCACAAAAAATTAGGAAAATCTATGAGAAATGTCCAAATGAACGGAAAAAGGTGGAAACAGAGATCCAAATATTTACGCGAAAGGGCGGGTGTAAGTCCGCGGAAGATGAATGGTGGCGCAAGTTCCCCGATGTAGATAAGGTAAGCTCCAAAGCGTTAAATATTAAACGCCACCAAAGGCGATAATTGTTTTCAATTAATCCCCCGTTAAAGGGATTGAATTTAGAAATAAGATTTTATCATTAATTTCAGAGTTTTGATGGAATACACAAAACGATCCTAATGCTGCATACTACCATAAGATATTCTCATACTCGTTCACTAGAATTTTCAAATTACTCAGGCGCAACGGCTTACTTTTACCATTCTTTTTGTCACCGAGATTCGTTCTCATTCTCATGGAACATAAACGATCCCAAACAATTTGCAGAACTATTTTAACTTCCCTTTTGGATAACACGTATTATAGAATGAATGTTAATAAGGAATCCATGCAAAATCATGAGAATTTATCATAAAAACAACCACCAGATAAATATTTAATTTCTTCTAACGAAAAACAACCCGACATCCTATTCTGCAACAAGACCCTCCTCATCTCTACATACTTCCTCCCTCCCTTCATCCCGTCCAACATCCCAATCCTATTCCTGTCCTTTCCTCGTTTGCCTAACATTTTCCCCTCTATAACAGTCTTCAACATCGATCAATACCCCCTTCATACACTTTTCCTGCCTCCATTAGATTTCTCCCAACAAACCCCTCTCTTCGCCCACCATACGTAGCACTTCCTTATTTGTTTTCTTCTCGGTCGGTCCATTTTACCTTCTCAATTCTTCTCCACACCCACATTTCAAAAGCCTCGAGTACGTCTCGGTCGACTCTACGTAGTAGACTACTACGACGTAGGTCTATCCTCCTGCTTCAATGACGACGTTTCAGCGCCGTACGCTCCATATCAAAGTTTTCACGAGCCTTTTCTTAACATCCTTACTCAACGTCCCAACTCCCTCCTTCTTGTGAAAGCCTGTTTACCTAATGAAATTCTTCTCCTTACGTCCCTGCTACTTTGACCTTGTTGGTCCAAAACACTTCCGACATACGTAAATTGTTTCAACTGCTCTATTTTTTACCCTCCAATTATAATGTGACGGTGGGCCTTTTTTCATTTTAGAAAATCGCTTAACCTTTGTTTTATTTATATTGCTTCTCGTCCCATATCTATCACACTGATTTTCCAAATCACTCATCCATGTTTGCAACCCCTTGGCTGACGGACAAACTAAAGCTTGGTCATCAGTGAGCCTAATTGATTTTACGAATTCCCCGCCCAGTTGATGACAGGGACGTTGAGTAAGGATGTTAAGAAAAGACTCGTAAAAACTTTGATATGGAGCGTAGCTATGTACGGTGCGGAAACGTGGTCATTGAAGCAGGAGGATAGACGTAGAGAGGAGGCTTTTGAAATGTGGGTGTGGAGAAGAATGGAGAAGGTGAAATGGACAGAAAAGAAAACAAATGAGGCGGTACTTGGTATGGCGGGCGAGGACAGGGGTTTGTTGGGAGAAATCCTTTGGAGGCAGGAAAAGTGGATGAAGGGGGTATTGACCAGCAGTGGGATGTTGAAGACTGTAATAGAGGGGAGAATGTTTGGCAAACGAGGAAAGGGAAGGAACAGGATAGGGATGTTGGACGGGATGAAGGGAGGAAGAAAGTACTCAGAGATGAGAGGGATCTGATGTAGAGTAGGATGTTGTGTTCTGCTAGGAGTCACATAATATTTATTAAGGAGCTGTGTCCACCCAAAAACCTACCTTAACCGGTAGATTACCTAATAATAATATATATATATATATATATATATATAAAATATATATATATATATAATATATATATATTATATATATATATATATATATATATATATATATATATATATATAAAATATCTTCGAAATGGAACGCTCTTCGGCGACACACAAATATATAAAAACACAGATGTAGATTTTTAGAATATAGAGACACAAAGAAAGGACACTCACAATTTGTTATTTTACGTTTCGACAGCACGGCTGTCGTCTTCAGAATGGCATTCTGAAGACGACAGCCGTGCTGTCGAAACGTAAAATAACAAATTGTGAGTGTCCTTTCTTTGTGTCTCTATATTCTAAAAATCTACATCTGTGTTTTTATATATTTGTATATATATATATATATATATATATATATATATATATATATATATATATTTCTATACGAAAACGAAAGCTCTTCAGCGACGATATAAATTTTTGAATGAACACCGATTCAGTATTTAAATAAACGGGTCCACAATGACTAATATATGCAAAATATATATTTATCTATACATATACTCTTATGTTAACACCTGCATCGTTTTTGGGAGATGTTTTTGCTACCATGCGTTCGCCATTTTTTTCGCGAATCTTATGGTGGCATAGATGGTGATGGGAACAAAATGTTGTAGGGGGAAGTTTTGTCTCTCGAAAATTTAATTCATCAAAAGAGCAGATACCGTGAGGTGAGCGGGGCTACACGTGCCTTCAGTCCAGCTGCGCAAACCGACCACTAGACTCTATCGACCCGAACCATAATCGTGCGAAGTCAGAGAGGGAAGTCGGCGGCAAGGGTTTGGGGGCGGGTTGAGAGAGGAGGATGGAGATCCAAATGGAGAGATGTATGATATCTCATCGTATATCGTGAACATCGCTCGAGTGAGGAATAGGAGATCCCCTTCGTGGGAGCGGATTCCTGTGACCTTGCAAGGACATGGCGCGAAGACGCGACGGCATTGGCGCCCTCGGATCTGAACAATCAATGGTGGGTGAAGTTAATTGAATATCTTCCAGGAGCCAAAGCTTGGATACTGTTATACTCAAAAGCAAGCTCACAATCATTTGGATATAGGTAGAGGGCAATAGGGTAGAAAAGCATAAAAGACAAACACAAGGTTTCTGAGGAAGTTATAAGGGTGCGAATCACCCACATTAATTAAAATATGGTCTACCACCACGTCATTTTCTACGCCATATTATTTTTTTATTTACTAAGTAATCTACCGGCTAAGGTTGGTTTTGGATGGACACAACCAAGTAAATATTTTGTTTCTCCTAACAAAGCACGTCCCAACATCCTACTCTACAAATCCACCTTCATCTCTGTGTACTTACTTCCTCCCTTCATCCCGTCCAGCATCCCTATCCTGTTCCTGCCCTTTCCTCGTTTGCCTAACATTCTCCCCTCAATTACAGTCTTTAACATCCCACTGCCGGTCAATACCCCCTTCATCCACTTTTACTGCCTCCATAGGATTTCTCCCAACAAACCCCTCTCTTCGCCCACCATACCAAGTACTTCCTCATTTGTTTTCTTCTCTATCCATTTCACCTGCTCCATTCTCCTCCAAACCTACATTTCAAAAGCCTCCAGTATACGTCTATCCTCCTGCATCAATGACCACGTTGCCTCGCCGTACATAGCTACGCTCCATATCAAAGTTTTCACGAGCCTTTTCTTAACATCCTCACTCAACGTCCCGGTCATCAACTCCCTCCTCCTTGTGAAAGCCTCTTTGCCTAGCGCAATTCTTCTCCTTACGTCCCTACTACTTTGACCTTGTTGGTCCAAAACACTACCGACATACGTAAACTCTTCTACCTGCTCAATTTTTGGCCCTCCTATTAAATGCTAAGGTTAGCATTGGTCTTTTTGGGAAATCGCGTAACCTTTTATTTATTTCACTGAAGCAGTAATATAGACATAGATTGGAGGCTTTTGAAATGTGGCTGTGGAGAAGGATGGCAAAGATGAAATGGGCGAAAAGGAAACTAAATGAGGAAGTGCTAGATAAAGTGAGTGAGAAGAGGGGATTGTTGGGAGAAATCATGAAGAGGCAGGGAAAATGGATAAAGGGCGCATTGTTCGGCTGTTGGATGTCGAAGACTGTGGTAGAGGGGGGAATGTTAGACAAACGAGGTAAGGGAAGGAACAGGATAGGGATGTTGTACGGGATGAAGGGAGGAGGGAAGTAAACAGAGATGAAGAGGTACTTGTAGAATAGGCTGTGTTTTTTTAGAAGAAACAAAATATTTATTTGGTGTCGGAAAAAAATTCAGAGATATTCTCATTTAATTGTGAAGGCTGATATATCATTTCTGTCATTAGCTCTTTATTTAAATTAAACATTAAATTACGCGAAAAAGGCTACCCATCTCTTTTAGACGCATAGCAGCTGTCCCAACTAGGGTAGCAAATGTGAAAAGCATTAGCTGGAGTAATGACGAGGTCGTGAATGCACACCCTTGCTGTATCTTGCAGGGTACCATATATGAATGACTATGGGATATACAGTCACGATCAGAATATTTTCAAGGAGTATTTTAGAATGGCAATTATATAAGTTAATAGAAGTAAGTGAGAAAAAATTTAACTTCTTAAATTAATTCGGCTGTGGAAATCATTTGATAATACGCGTGTTACTTCCACAACGTTAGTCCTTTCTTTAGCAAATTTTATTGGTATCAGTAAGTAAAATAAGTAAATGCTCAAATCAGGGGAAAAAACTTGAATTGAAGCTAAATATTTGAATGAAAATAAATAAATTATGATTTACATATAAAATCACTGAACGAGGTTAAAAACCTTCGGATAAGTGTTTAAAGCCAACTGAGAGTTATGTTCATCATTATTTGTTGACCACAGGGATATTAGAGGAATATTTTAAATTCCAGTCTCAGTCCTCAATCAATATCCAAGATCGAAATATGGAATATTGAGCCAATTTGCTGTTGAGGGTATTGACATCATTGACCCGGGAAACACGAGGGTCAATATGAATTCTCAAGAATATTATCTGATGGTTATGGGGAAGCGATTTACCGCTGAATTACAATTTAATGAGGCTTTTTTGTTTTCAGGATAGTACGGCTGTGATGTATTTAATGTTAGAGCAAGGGAATGAGGGCTCTACCAAGTAGGAAGAAGCTTAAGGGGACGGGCACTGCTAGATAGAGGAGGACAGAAGAAATGAGTATTATAATTGGCGTAAATAATGGTATAAAATAGGCCTGAAAATCAGCTTTTATGGTTTAACTTCATTGGTCAAGTTTCAATCAAGCATGTTAAAAGAAACCGGCACACCAGGAAAATAATTGCGTCGGAAAAATAAAAAAAATTCTTGGAAAATCTATTGTGATTCCATTGAAAGTGGCCATTGTTGATTCGCGAGTAGCGTTCAATGGAAGATCCTTTCGTCACAACAATCTCATGAGATATCTGGTGCACGAGACTTCAAAGGGACTCCCAGGGATTGGACTCGATTTATTATCTCACGTGCATCATACCCTACAAGTCACCACGAGGGTGCGTGGCAGAGAGTGTTGTCATTAGGGTAATTGTTGATTGAATTATCGTAAATTACATTTTCCTATCTTTTTAATTTCGAACTGTGCGAAGGAAACGTGATTCCTTCTATCGATCAATTACTTATACAGGCAATTTCCGCCACTTGCCCTTGCGTAGGCTTTCGGGGTGATATTTCGATGTAAATCTTTAACAAGAGTATCGTCAACAATTCTCTTCTTTCTGAGGGCGTGTTGGCCATCCCCAAGGCAAATAACTATCGCCATATAGTAAGCTGAGCGCTCTGATCGACCCCTCCAAGGTCATCACTCTCACTAGGGTTGTGGACGACCCAAGTCCCCTCGTATCCCTCCTAGGGTTCGATTGACAGATGCAAGTCAGTTGCGCGCAGTGAATTGAGGGGACGTTAAGTGCCCTTGTTACGGAGGGTGTCGAGGATTAACACGTCTTCCTTGTGCCTGTGGCGTGCAATCACCGAGGCTTGGCGTGCGGTGAAACAGGCGGTTCGTGATTGTAGTGGACTAGGTGGATGAAAACAAATAGGCCCTCGATTTTGCATCAAGTTGTGAGTGTTTGCTGAATCGTGTTATAGGCTTCAAGAAGAGCGAACAACCAAAATTGTAATGGATTAAACGTAGAACGTGCCTGTATTTTTATACATATCCTAGATTTCATAAATGTTGCTATAGAACACCCGGGTTTCGGTGGATGGTAAAATTACCTTTATTGAAATTTCAATGTTCTAACACGTTAAATTTTTTCCTTTCGTAAAATTTTATGCGCCTGCGAAGTATATATTCGTTCAAAGTAGCCTACGTATTAAAAGATAGCTTTCGGTTATTTATTCCCTAGTATTGCGAGTATTTCCTCTTTCTTTGCCCTGATTTATTTCTTATACATTTCTTCGTGACTTCTGCCTGCCGTTATGTTGTCTATTCTCTCCTTTCATCAACTCGGCTTACCCACCGCTCTCCATTTTACTGCGGCTTTCATAATACAACTCCCTTTCTATATGCCCTCATCCAAGTTCTCTGCCTTTTTCGTCCATAACTTCCCCCTTTAGACAACCTATTAAAATCCCCTTCGTTTTTCATCTTCCTACCCAACTTATTTTTTTAATTCTCAGCACCGACCATGTCTCAAAATCCTCCAATCAACTCTCGTCCTCTTTCCTCAAAGGCCACTTTTTTGGTTTATAAACAGATACGCTCCACATTTTATCGTTAATCTTTTCATATAATATTTATTTAGGGTATCTGCCATCAATTCCCTTCTTCTTGTGAATGCCTCTTACGCTAGCAAAATTACATAGTTCTCGTAACTTTTAGAACGCTCCTCGTCTGCTGCTTGTATAAAGAAAATCACATGAAGAGCATATGTTAGGTATGCCGAATGTCAAGGTGATATTGTGTACGATATTTAACCAAAAAGAGTGAGAGGAGGGGGACCCTCGATACGCGAAAAATATGGACCAACCTTTCGACTATTGAATCATTATTTGCCTGTCGCTAGATGCCTAATTTCTTCTACCGTACATCGAATCTCGGTGATGAAAGAATTCCCTAGTTGGGAGATACGTTGAGATTGCCTTCTGCGGAGGACGCCGTCCGTCAGATGGGACGTTAAATTTTGTGAGCTCTCGGCGCCTTTCCTTAAAAGTACTAATACCGACCCCCGGTTTCTCTCCATCCTTCCCTGAAAATCCTCCCTCTACCGATTCTCCCACAAATACCTAATGACGCAAGTGGCCTTAAATTATTATGAATTTTAGGAATAGTAGGAGTAGTTTTCTCCCGAACTGTTTCCCACCTGTTTCTGTTCCTGCCCTCTGCATCAAGAATATCGACATTTAAAGTGTAGAAACAATTGAATGCGTATACTTAGGTATTACCTTTACTCACGACCTCTCCTGGTTGCAAAATATACAGGGAATGTGTATAAAAGCTAACAAAAAAATAGGGTTATTCAATAAAAAAATGGGATTTTTAAAAAGATTATGGAAGGGGAATTATTAGGGGAATTGTGACGCAAAGATCAAATAGCAATGTTATATTTCGCAATTCAGGCCTCAATTAGAATATCCTGCTAATATATGGGATCCTCAAGAATTTAAATTGAGTGCGGAATTAGATCGCATGCAGATTAGAGGAGCTAGATTTGCAAAACGTTGTCATGATGAGGCAATGCTTATGGGGGTTTCGGGAATGATGAAGGCGAAGTTAAGCGCTAAAATACGAGGGCCAAAACTGGAGCAGGTGGGACAGTTTAATTATCATGGAAGTGTGCTGGATCAAGATGCCCAAAGGAATAGTTCACATGAGGAAGAGTATTGATTTAGCGAATGAAGCATTCGGAGCGAGGTGGGAATTGATGATATGGACGTCAATCAATGAGGTTTAGCTAAGATCTGTTAAAACTTTGTCATGGAGCGTGCTTTTGCACTACTCGGAGAATTAATCGTTGAGATTAGATGGTAGACGTAGATTAGGAGCTGTTGTGATTTGAGTGTGGATAAAAATGGATGAGGCAAAAAGGATGGAAAAGAAAATCAGGGAACAAGCACTAGGCACGGGGGGGGGGAGAAGTGAGGTGATTGTTGTGGGAAAACTTAAAGGAAGCAGGAAAGGTGAATATCGAGCAGTTTCATGGAACTGCGGGAGATTCCGCCGCAGTAACTTTTAACGGAGTCATCAGCTAAATGAGCATTACAATGCAACAATTTCAGAGTGTAAAAATCATTCGCCTGGACCGGGATTCGAACCCGGGTCACTCTATGTCCGGCCGACGGTATGTACGGTATTTCATCACATCTTGTTCCTTTAAAACCCCCAAAATTTCGGAGTGTTAGATTAACTCAATTGACTAAAGCATTCGGCCGGATATCGAGGAATCCGGGTTCGAATCCCGGTCAAGGCTAATGATTTCTACACTCTGAAATTGTTGCATTGTAGTTTGATTGACTATGGAATAATAAGACTGTGACTAAGGGGATGACGTAAAGTAAGTGTGTAGGAGGAAAGGGATAGATAATGAAGGGAAATAGAATTTACGTGATGGGGAAGGGTTTATTTTAGTGTGGGGAATCAAGTTGTGCCTTGTTTAGCGAAGCTTAGAAATGTATGCGTGTTCAGTAGGGGATAATCCAAAACCTCTCTCTAACGGTAGACTACCAAATAATAGTTAGACAGCTTACCAAAGATGTGCCTTAAAATGAAGCTTAATGAAGAAGAAAGAATGATAAGAAAATGAAGGTTCCAAAACAATGGAGAAAAGCATGATGTTACTTATTTGATCAACGCGATCGTCCTTCATTTAAAATCGTCTGTGTTCCCGCGGATATGTAGGGAAAACTATTCTAGCGAATCAGACTTAGAGATGGGAAAAATTGGATAAGAACCTAGAAGTAGGAAGGAAAACGGCTGCGGGTGAGAGACTTAATTGGCAAGACCAAGGAAAGTTCAGTTTGCCTGCTTTGCTTTTAAAAATCTTCTCTTGGTTGATTTCTTTGCCTTATTACACAAGATACAAAGAAGTAGCTAAGACTTTCCGGGTTTTTAATGACATTGTGGGACGGTATGTGAATCGAATGGAAGATTAAAGGAGGAAGTTGACTCAGAAGTAAGAATCATTGCAGTCTTATGTTTTGAGTCAGAGGGACCCTTTTCCAGGTAAAAAGAAAGGCGGATTAGTCGAAAAAGATGGTATTAAACCTTTAACTTAAAAGGAGTGGGTTTTGGCTCCCCGATAGGCATGTTCTTGCTTCTCAATTATTTGATACGAAAATTTTGGAATGCAATTATTCCTATGTTATCAAAATAAAATCTTAGTAAAATTTTACGCTAAAATTTAAAATAATTTAACCATGGTTATGCTTGGTTGTACCATGGTGTCACTCTCAAATTAACTTGATTAAAGATTGCGAACACCGTGCTTACACTCCCCAATCATAATGTCTCACGAATGCCAAAAGTTATGGAAATCATCATAATTTATTTTAAAAATTCACTGTGAAAATTTGTTGTAGTGCTCTTTTTATTTGAAATAATAAATATTCATAAATTGAGATCATCAATCATCAAAAAAATTGTTCATGAACTATTGAAAATGTAATCTTTATTTCATTATACAAGGTCTTTCCCAAAAGTAGTAGGACTGAGTAGATTTTAAAAAATTATCGCCAGATTTGATGCATTCACTCAAAAGTCTTCGACCCTTCTGCGTCCACACACTGCTACCAGCGGGTTTTACACGCATCGTACGCCTTCTGGAAGGCGGTGCCCGGAATACTGCATCACGGCACGCTCTAACGCTTCTATCGAACCATGGTGGCATCCTTTCAGCAGAGATTTGAGGTGGTGGAAGAGGAAGAAGTCTGGCGGGGCATTGTCTACAAAAATTGGATCCTATATCACACGGCCGAAAAGCTCTAGCCTCATCCGCGTGCGAGCTACCTTCCGTTCGTCCGGGAGCACTCGCGGCACCATCTTCGCACACTGTTCATGCCCATGTCTTCGCTCACAAGTCGATACACATCACCTTTAGGCATACTAAGTTCATCAGAAATCATGCAAACTCTCTATATGCGATCCCTGTCCAAGAAAGCCTCCACCCTTACAAGATTTTCGTCACTTTTTGAGGTCGAAGAGCGTCCTGAACGTTCGGCATCTTCAACATCTCCTCTACCCTCCTGAAGCAACGTATGCCACTCAAAAATACCCGATCTACACATGGCGTCGTCATTATAAGCTGACCTTGTCTTACCATCTTCATCTTAGTCTCCTCTGTCAGAGGAGACAAAAGTTAAGAGAAATTCGAAGGTACGAAGGGCGGATGCAGGATATTTTAATTGGCAATGGAATATTGAATATTGTGATAGAGGGCAGAATCTTTGGCGAGAGATAAAGGTCGAGGAAAAGAAATGGCAATCCGGACGGAATTAAGGGAAGAATAGTAAAAAATATGAGGGATGAAAATTATTTTGTAATGTGTAGTACTGAATTATTGAGAGGGATGTAAGGCGGAGATCATAAAAGGTTGGTAATGCTTTGACTGGTGGTCTGTAAAATGCGCATGCTTGCATTCTTTTTATTCAGGACTTTTAATTGAGCACCATAATGTTAATAAAAGAAAAAAATTGATTTTTAATAAGTATGCAAGAGTGGCATGAATACAAGCACTGTGGTATCTTGGGAAAATATTTGAAATACCTGAAAATTTATAGACAAAATGTTATTTGTCATTTAATTAAGCTTCAAAACAAGAAATATGTACTTACCTCAACACTTCTTCACCTCCTCCACGCGATAGTAAAGTCCTCGTTTTCAGCTCTTTTTTGTGCACTCCCTTTGTAATGATAAGTGTAACTCTCTCAAAGAAAAAAGAAGTTGTTGCGGCTTGCGTATATAAAACTTTCCCTCAATGGCGATTATTCTTCTGCAAGTTGGTGCGCTTCTAGCACATGGAATTATGGGGTATGGGGTATGGCATATTTAGGATACAGTTGTACGCTTGTATTCTAAACCTAGGAGCTGATATAGGTGCCTAGCTATTGCTGCCTAACGAGTTGGACATTCTTCAAGATGGCCTCCTCGCTAAATTGGATAATTTTAGGCGCCTTAACAATGATTTGGGACGTGGTTTAATATACGTAATGTAAGTACTACAAAAAATCACAACAAAAGATGGAGATTGTGCCGTCGCCGAGCATTAATAAACAAGGAAGCTTCTATGAGCGTTTTGTTCAATTATTTTTCTCGTATTTTATTGAAGTGAAGGATCAACTGTTTGAAATTCATTTTAATTCCATCAAAATTTTTCATTTTACTTCATACAATGAGTGAACAGCTCAGAATATTATTCTCTTTAGGAAATGAACCGAAACTTTTACAGCGTTTCGTGAAAATTTTTATCGAAGCAAAAAGAATGGAAGCAGCTAAGTATAATTTTAGCTGAGTTTGAGAGAAGTTTTGATAAAATCGATCAAAAATTCAAATAAGTCTATTTCATCTTAGCATTTATTCTGGAAATATAACATTGGCTCATCTATTTATTTAGAATACGAACGCGACGACTTCGACTTATAACATTCTCACCAGCGCACGTCACTAAGTAATGATAATTATAATTTTGCCTATGCCCTATTTTTGTGAAGAAAGGCGTTGATTATTTGTAAAAATCGTGACTCGTATATTCAAAAGATGAGATTATATAAAAATGATCGCGATGGGCTGGAAAAATATAAAGCATCAACTAAAACACGGGTTCAAAAACACATTAATAGACAAAATTGTCTGGAAACACAAAAAAAGAAACTCACCACTGGCTCCACGACTCATAAAAAGGAAGTCTGTTGCCGGTACATAAAATTGCCTTTCCATCCAAAGCTTACTAAAGGACTCGACGAAATATTTAGGAATATCAACACTTAAGATCTGTTTTTCTAATAACCGCAAGTTGAAGCAGTTGTTAAGTAACACTAAAGATAAAGTACGCAAAACCGAAATACGGGGAGTTTACGAAGACGACTGTGGCTCATGCAATAAATTTTACATTGGGCAGACTCGTAGAAACATTTTAACACGATACAAAGGGCACATCGCCCACTGCAAATACAATTTCCCCGAGAAATCCAGGAATTCAGAGCACTGCATCACAACCGGACACAGCGTCACACAAGATAATTTAAAACTGCTCAAATAAACACCGAGTCACCTATTGGACGCGTGCGAAAGTGTTTTAATTAATAAAAAAACACCATCTCATTAATAGCAATTTAGCACCCATCCCTTTCTCCAATCTCTTTAGCACCACCTGAACCAAACATTTTAAACGCTATCCTACATTCCGTCACGGACAAGTAGTCGCCATTCGCTTTCACCCCGTCCACCTTACCCCTTTCATTTTTTCTCCCCCCTCCTTCCCCAATCGCTACCTTCACATATACCACCCCTCCATCCGATTCACTTCAACCTAGAGTTGCAGTGTTTTTTCGCTTTCAGATCGGCGAAGAAGACTACCTTGTGGTCGAAATACGCGTCTCCTCCTTTCACACCATCGTGTGTACCCTAGTTTTTACGTGATTTTTGCCTTCGTCCTTTGTATTCCAATTGCTTCCTTCTTTTGACTGAAGGGCTTTATTCCCTACTCTTTTCGGTTTTGGCAACATCATCAGACCATCCAGTGTCTTGTCCACTTCATATTCCCGAGTGCTGGCATTGATTTTCTGTTATACCTATATGCGTGAGTGTGTGCATCATTCCCCGAAGTAGGCCCCTCCTGGCGTCTGGATTAATTTCTTCGCAAACCTGTTCGGTCTCTTCCTAGTTAACGCGTAAGTGGTTAAGGTAGTCCAGAGCCGGTCCCTGGCGATGGAAAAACTTCCCCGCAAACCACTTTAGGCTAACCATTGTATGTGTATTTGTAAGCTCCAGAATACGGTCCCTGGAAATTGGATGAATTTACTGGCATACCTTTTCAGAAAACACCCCACCTTTGAAAATGTGATCGTCCTAATATTTTCAAAGTGTGTCTGATCACTGGCGAGGGATTGATATTCCCCGTAAATCTCTACTCTAATTTCAATATTCCCCTCATTTTTTACTTTGACGTTGGTATAGAAAACCCTTTAGGACTTAGGGAGATATTACTCGTATTTAGTATAAGCAGTCTATTTACTTATTTGCTTTAAACCAATGTCAATATGCGTGATACGGTCCAAGGTATTCTAAGGTTATCAGGCTTTTATTACCATCATCAATTTTTTGATTTGACTAAGCATTCGAAAAACAATAGGTGGCAATCACTTAGACTCAAGTTTACGACTGACAGATGTATAGTTCAAGAATATCTCCCACTGTTGCGGGGGTAAATAGGCTCCTTGGATGGAGTCTCTAGATCCGTCTCTTAGTAATACACTTCTGTACCGTGACTATGCCATCCCATCACTCTCCGTTTGCGCCTCGCGGAGTCTGCTGGATTCCACGGCAATGCCCTGGAGTACGTCGGGTTCTTTCCGAATGGAAATCTATACGAGGGAGTCACGTGGGGATCCCAGAGCTGGATAGAATGGAAGCGGAAGAATCCGCTCGGATGGAGATAGAGACATTTCCAAAGAGGCGTATGCTCCATCGCTACCTTCTCGTAAACAGCGATAACAGGGAACGGCATCTGGCGTCTCCTACCGGAAAAGAAAAGAAGCGATGGTTCGAGATACAGCAGCACTCCTCCCTTTCGCGGATGTCGCATGTGAGTTTTCTTACGGGTGGAGAATTCAACCAGGAAATATGATTCCGCATGAATATTACACAATCTATCCATTCACGGAGGCATCGAAAAAATTTTGAGCGATCCCATAAATATTTGCTGCAAGTATGATCGCGGACAACTTAAAATGTATCTTCGTGGAGGAACTTGCGAAAATTTTGCATTCCTGAAATAATTTTTTTAAAAAAAGAGCAAGGAAAGTAGCTAATGAAAATTTTCTCAATGTCATCATGAATCCTTCTATATAATGCATAATTGCCCATAAAAATAATGCTAAGTTTCTTATATAGCCGGAAATTCGACGTAAACGGCCGAACTTTACCGAAGCAAGTCTTGACGTCACTCTTGCCAAAACTGTAATTTCCAAGTCTCCATAAAATCCTTCGGTGAATGATTTAGCATTCAGTCTTGTCCTACGGCAGAAGTGAGTGATTCTTTCACTTTTTCTCAATTTTTCCTTTCGTGGGTTTAAAAAATATCTGATTAGCAGATGCTTTACCCCAATATTTTCTGATATTTATAAGCTAGTTTGTTTTAGGTTTCCTGGAAAATGGACGATTATATTGTTGCACGGTCCGATTATATTCCCGATTTTGATACAAAATATGCAATAGCATTTACGGAATTCATGTCGAGTAATGTTTATAATTTGATGGAAATGCGCAATGCGAAAGCTGAACGGTAATGACCATGATATAATTCTTAAATGCTTCGAACCAGAAACTTGGTTTCGGTAGGCGAAAATGGCAGTCTTGGTGATATTACTCAAAACTAATACATCATTGATTTTTAGTGCATTTTCTCCAGTTATGTGATGGTTGAGATATCGTAGGTAAATTTGAACCTTATCTTTTCATTCTCATGTCTTAATTGCTACTCTCTCGTTTATTTACATTTTCTACATTGAATTCATTAGTTTACAAAATATTTTTGATTTGATTAGTTCTATGAAAAAGGTATATAGTGCAATCGCCATTGTTCGATTATAGAGACTCACATCTACAACTCATATTACAACAACTCATTTGTTAGTTCTACTTGTCCTCTACTTCCCTTAATTCCATCCAAAACGCCTATTATTTTCCTCCCTCTACCTCACTTTCCCAACATTTTACCCTCTATTACCGTCTTCTCTATCCCATTGCCTTTCATTAATCTTCTATATCCACTTACCCTGCCTTCTTAGAATTTCTGGTCCCTTTCCACGTGGTGTCTAGAACTTCATCGTTTTTCAGAGATATATTTAATAAGTGCTCCTGAAACGGTCCCTTCTAAAACAGAGAATGTTTAAAGTTATCGGTAAAAGAAATTCCAGGGAGTCTCCATTTTTAGATCTTGTAACAAATCTTGCCATGTTCCTATCTATCGTTGCAATCTCTAACATACCTGCAATTTACGATCAGAATATTTGAGTTCACCATATATTACATTCATAGCATTCAAAAATAGGCTATTCATTTAGTTTTTTATAAGGAAAGGCTACTAAACATAGACTTGGGGTTCAACCGTGGGCATATTTTCGTCAACAAGTCCGAGTGAAAAAATTCTTACAAAGCAACCATATGTGAACCCAGAAAATATGGATCTTCTGGGTCGATTTCATGATAACCAATTCGCAAAATGCTTAGCTCTCCAAGTATTGATAAAAACATACCAGAATCTAAGATATTAAAATTCTTTTTGGAAAATCGACTGCTGAAAAAAGCCAGACTTTACCCACTCACGTTATAAGATTAAGCACGAGAAGGTAGTAGCTCAAATTACTGTAGACCGAAACAAATATTACTAACTGCTTCTACATTTTAGAAACGAATCACATTTACGTTAATTAATGATGTCCTAAAACACCCTGTTTCTTTGATACTGTGTCCGATTCTTAAGTGGCTGTTAAGTTAATATATACTATAGTATCGTGAGGTCACTGTAGATTGACGATTTACTCTCTTCCATCCATCCATTTTTTGGCGTGAGAGAAACTTTGATTTTAAATTGGCCATTTATAGACTCACATTTAACTCCCCAATAATCGGCTATGCGTAATGAAATTATAACTTAAGACATGATTAAGGGATTTAATAGTTAATTGCTCTGAACCATGC
The DNA here is from genome assembly GCF_022747635.1 of Hetaerina americana. Taxonomy (NCBI): domain Eukaryota; kingdom Metazoa; phylum Arthropoda; class Insecta; order Odonata; family Calopterygidae; genus Hetaerina; species Hetaerina americana. The sequence goes on from NW_027287205.1 coordinate 29,049,183, forward strand.
CGGCTTATTTAATTGATTTCCCAACTATAAAAATAACTCAGATTGCCGCATAATTTAAATCTGATTTCGATTTGGTCTGAATCCTCCATTTATAATTGAGGCATAATCCGTGGTTCATATTAAAAGACCAAGGAAAATGAAAACCGCTATAATGCTATGAATTGTTATGAAAAGTCATGAGCAAGTTTCTAGTGCAACAAACTTTAATTAGTATTGCAATAAATTTATGCCGTGAGAACTAATTTATTCGTATTTTTATTGTTATTTGGTTTGAAATAAATGAATTTTAGTTCATTAGTTTTAGTTAAATTGATGGATTAATTATTTATAAGCTTCGGATATATCTACGATCCGATAAGTTGAAAATGGCATATTTGAGAAGGAATGTTCTTTAAATTCTATGATCTATTTCACATAAAGGGTGATAGTAATCGAATTTAACATCATGCACGTCTAAATTCCAAAGAAACTGCGGGAGATGCCGCAACAGTAACTTTTAACGGAGTCATCCGCACTCGACCGGATATTGAGGGATCTGGGTTCGAGTCCCAGTCAAGGCGAATGATTTTTACGCTCTGAAATTGTTGCATTAAAATGCACATTAGCGGATGACTCCGTTAAAAGTTACTGTTGCGGCATCTCCCGCAGTTTCTTTGGAATTTGTCAAAGGGAAAACACCATACGTGTTTAAAAGTTGGCTTTTAACCTCGTGGACAGTGGCGCCTCGCGCACGACTACGAATGCATGTGACATTGTATGTACGGTATTTCGTCATAACATCTAGTTCCTTTAAAAGCCCCAAAATTTCAGAGTTTAAGAGGACGCCTCGGTAGCTTAAGTGGCTAAAGCACTCGACCGGATATTGAGGGATCTGGGTTCGAGTCCCAGTCAAGGCGAATGATTTTTACGCTCTGAAATTGTTGCATTAAAATGCACATTAGCGGATGACTCCGTTAAAAGTTACTGTTGCGGCATCTCCCGCAGTTTCTTTGGAATTTTGTCAAAGGGAAAACACCATACGTGTTTAAAAGTTGGCTTTTAACCTCGTGGACAGTGGCGCCTCGCGCACGACTACGAATGCATGTGACATTGTATGTACGGTATTTCGTCATAACATCTAGTTCCTTTAAAAGCCCCAAAATTTCAGAGTTTAAGAGGACGCCTCGGTAGCTTAAGTGGCTAAAGCACTCGACCGGATATTGAGGGATCTGGGTTCGAGTCCCAGTCAAGGCGAATGATTTTTACGCTCTGAAATTGTTGCATTATCATGCACGTCTATTTTCCGTGTTCGATTCTTGTTCGGCAAATTGTTTTTTCCATTGGTAAGGAGAGATTAAGTAAATATATCTATTTTTCCATCTATTCTACTTTGCCTTCAAAATTTATTTTGAAACAGTGGCAACGAAACCGAAGAATATTAACAATCTTTGAACGACGTCGAAGAAAAAATGCCCCATCCTAGGAATAAATTTCAATTTCGTCAGCTGTGTAATAACAATTCAGCTTTCATTGATTAATTTCGTGTGTTAAAATAAGATCAGCATTTTGTTTTCTCAACAGTTGGAAATTAATTAGAAGTTTTATCTTAAACAATGGCCAAGGATCCACTTTAAAGTTATTTAAACTTATAGATGAGTAGTTTTTATATTTAAGAAGTGGAATGCTCTCAATGTTTCATCCGAAGAATTGCATTTGAAAGATTTGAAGGAAAGGTATCGAGAACAAATTTTTCCTTACGAGGAAACGTCTCCTGTACGTCGCAGAGCGCTCACACCGCACATGCTCGGTGGTGGGGGGTCTAACCTTCAATAAGCACCAAGCACCAATCACCTGCGAGTGTCCGTTCAGGCTAGATCGTGTTTTTTTGTGGACCCCGGTCGAGTGACTCGGTGAAAGCGCAAAATGTAGCGAGCGAACAGCGGTACATCATCAAATGTTTTGTTGGACTAAAAAAAGGAAGAGCTCGAAAGGAGGCATTACCTCCTCCTTCCAAACCTTCCTTGTGTATTTCTTGTAAACAGATACAAAGGGTACATGTTATAAGGGATTCCTGCTTTCGATTTAATTCTTCTGCATTACTTAAAATAAAATAAAATTAATTCAAATAATACAATAATTAGTACAATTAATGGCTGGATTATCCAACTTATGAAATTTACAATGTGATTTATACACGTTAACTTAAAATAACAATTACATACAATTTTATAAAAACAATAAATAAGCAATAAAATTACTAATTTTATCAAACTTTATTGTACCAATTTATATAATTGGTTGCAGTTACGCTTAAGGCAAAATCTCACGCATCTCGGTTTTCTTATAAGTCATGCTGTGCCAAATTTCATTCATGTCTAGGTTTTTCATACTGTAGGCACTCCTCTATTCTATGCTTAGCAGTGTCTTCTGTTAGGAAGGTACTGCATAGATTAGTCCTTGATTTTCCTATTTTATTGAGGTTGTATTTAGAATTTTCGTGACCTGATAGAAGTTGTGTTTTATTAGTTAGCTTAAATTTTATTTGTTAGCTTAAATTTTATCTTTAGTCTTTCAGTGATGTCTGGGAATATTTCTTTAGTGTTAAGACCTTTATCGGAATTCTGCCAGTCTTTATTCCACTGATGAATGGTTTGGAGAAATCTGGTAAGGAGACTTTGGGTATCATTCGCCAAGTTTAAAAAATTAAAGCATGTTACAAACTGCATTTTTTAAGTGACGCGAGGTTTTCAAAGATGGCTGAACGAGTGTGGCGGACGAACCCCGCGCTGAACGGCCGTCGACGTCAAGAAACAAAGACAATGTGTAACGTGTGCGTGAAGTGCTGAATTCTGACCATCAGCTTTGTAAGCGCATGATCGCAGATCGTATTGACGTTGATATCATGACATTTTTGTTTTTGAATTTGGTTTGACGGACGACCAAAAGCGGAGTCGAGTGTCTGCTTGCGAAGACCTGCGACGCGACGATTCCCCAACCCCCTTACAGTCCCGACTTGGCACCAGCACCTATTTCCTATACCCAAAAGTGAAATCCTTCCTCATGGGACACCACCATGGGACCCTAATTTCTGTCAGTAAGCTTGCACGCGTACCATTAGGGACCTTCCGGAATCCGCCTACCAGGAAGACTTCAAGTCGTGGAAAAGCCGCTGGTAAAAGTGTGATGACTCTCAAAGGACTTAAAAGAATTGTGAGATAGCGTAGCAAAATCTGAAATAAATCTATTTTTTCCGAAACTTTTCCCGATACCTTTTTTATACCTTGTATATTTTAATTGGTCAGAGAGGTTAAGAGATTTAATTATCGAAAATATTACCTCGTCCCTTACTCTCGAAGTTTCACGAGCTCTCTGGATCCATTCGTAGAACATTTTTGTCAGCATTCGCATTTAAGTTGGCAAGATAATTCTTTTACCATAACTTTTTTCATCTTTTGGAAGAAATGAAATGTAGTCAACAGTGACTAGTTCGGAATCCATGCGGAAGAAAATAATTCGAATCTTACAGTTGAGTATGAATAAATATTCATAGTTTTTAAGGAAATAACCACTCAATGATGTAAATTTTGCAAAATTAAGACGAAAACTGCGATGCAATTGAAATAAAATATAATACCTACTGGATTTTTTCATCTGGGCCGGATTGCCTTAATTTCTTTCAAAATAATGAAAAGATAATGTCTGTTATTTCTCGAAATATTTTTTACAAATCAGCTGGGACGAACGATTCAAAGTTTTTCTAATGAATAGGACTTGAAAAAAATGATCGCTAGATTATTACTTGAGCGTGATATTCATGAATGAGCACACAGCCATCGCCTGAGTGAATATCTGATCACATTACTTCGTGGAAATGTAGGAATTAAAAAAATTATAATTGAGGTCGAGAAAATATTGTCTGCACGGTGAAATAAATAACGGAAATGATTCTCGGTCGAAAGAACGGAGTGGGTCGCATTTACGCCCTGATAGTTGAGGATCCCTCTCTAATCAACCGAAAACGCCCATCTATGGTCTCAGAGGATTACGCAGACGACCCATGGTGAACATGATACGTCATTTTATGCCGAAATATTACAGTTTGATCCAGACGAAAATTTTCACATCTTCTGCAACAATTCAACGTCATGCATGTGCGTCTATTACGTCTACATAGTACCGCTTCAGCCGCCGCAAGGGTGCGTGGCGGGGGTTGTTAGGTCACCACCCTTAAAAGAGAATAAAATCACATGAAAACCAACAAATTCATGGCCATCCACACCCACAGAGGCGTATATATTCACGCGAAAACCATTTTATCTTACACACATGCAAATACATATACCAGCAACTAACAAGCACATGCACATCTACCTTAGAATATAACTTATGTCTACATTGCGTTTAAACTTGTCCTCACTCATAAATCGAATGGCTTTACATTTCTATAATGAATTTCATTTCTTATTATTTTGATTCCTGATAATCTCGATAATGAACGAATACTTGCATCTATCTGTACGGAAGTCTATCTTCCTAATCTTATCTTTGTGGTCTTACTTAACTAAATAGTGTAATAATGTCGTAATAATTTCTTTTGTGTCATTGCTAAACTCGAAAAGTGAAGAGTCAGGCGTGATGTTGTGGAATCGAGACATAATAAAAACTTTGTTGCAATGTTCCGCAATTAAAACTTTATTTCGACCATGGTTTCGATACACTATATGTTGATGAGACCTGATGATGATACAGTGTATCGAAACCATGGTCGAAATAAAGTTTTAACTGTGGAAAATTGCAACAAAGTTTTTATTATTGCTAAACTCGTTTATTCTGAACCTTACTAAAAGTCTGTCTCACTTGTACTCTACTCATCTCAAGCGACTCCCAAAATTATTGCGTTATTATTAATAGTATTCCACCACATTAGGTTAGGGTTTAGATGAAAACTGAAATCTCACAGTATTGTGCTCATAAGCCCTAAGTAGCTGTTTGTGGCAGGTGTTGGGTGGACACAAATCGAACACGGTTACATTTCATAGCCGCTCCTAACGAGACACCATCTGAGATAATTACACTAGAATTAACTGTTTTTCAATTCATCATACATATCCCGCACACTCGTACATATTATGGCTTATCTGAAAGTAAAACATCGTATTTGAGCGTGAAACAGATTAGTCATTCACTTCGTTAAACCGCCATGAATATTCCTCAGTTGCACGCATATTTTCCACTTGATTCAATTACTGTTATTCGCAGTTCCATTTTTAGCTTTTGTCCAGAAAAGTGTCATTTGCTATTCTAGGTTTTCCTTTCCAATTCTATGATTAGATTTATATTCGGTTTTCCAGATTTCTTACCCACAAAGACAAAACTTAATGTGAATAAATGGTTTTAACTTTTCGAAAGGACGGAAAGAAACACCAACAAAGAAGTTCTGGGTATGAATATAAGGATGAGAAAGGATTGTTGGAAGAAATACCAAGTAGTCAAAAAAGTGAATGCAAAGAATATTAAGCGGAAATGGAATGCTGGAGGCTGTGATAAAGGCAAGGGGTTGGGCAGGCGAGCTATAGACGGCAAAAGAATACCCACTTGGACGGCAGGGAAGGGATAGGAAGTACATGGAGTTGAAGGATGGCTATGGTAAGGTAGTCGTGGTCTTAAAGTGTTTATTTCATACTAGATGTCATTAGAAATTTATCAGTGCTTAGGCAGTCGATTTATCAGGAACCCATATACATACTAGTAGATTACTCTTAACAATAATTTTAAATTGATCTTTCGCAAGCAATTAAAGCCTAGTGACATATATGACTCATACGGGGAAATATGAACATGTTCTAATCAAGTGCGACGGCACCTAAAAGGAGAAACAACATGGCATGTAGTATAATATAACTTAAGATAGCATTCTTTCCCAGAAGTGAGAGTCTGAAAGTCTGTAAAAATATCCATCAACGGGTCTCTCATGCTCTGACTTGGACGCCAAGCGCTTTCCAGAAACAAATTTCTTAAAGTTTGGGAAAAGACGGAAGTCTGAGGGTACCAAATCAGGAGAATAGGAGGGATGGCCGAGAAAATCGTACCCCAAATCCCTTAGTTTTCCCATCGCCAACGTACCTTTGTGAGCAAGTGCGTTGTCCTGGTGAAAGATGGTTTTTTCTATTTCAAGCCAGGCCTTTTCTCGCAAATGTTGGCATCCAGCTTGTCAAGAAGGTTGGAGTAATATTCACCTGTTATTTCTCCGCCTTTTTCAAGGTAATCAAACCGGATCCCTTTCGTACCCCAAAATACACTGGCCATGACCTTTCCGGCTAATGCGATCGACTTCGCGTTCTTTGGCGCTTAACCATCGGCTTCCACCCACTGCTTCGACTGCTGTTTTGTTTCTGGCGTCTAGTGGCGGGCCTATGTCTCATCCATGGTGACGAATCGCCGCACAAAATCGGTCGGTTCCCTCTTGAATCGGTCCAAATCTTGCTGCGAAAATAGTTTGTTCATTTACTTTTAATCGGCATTCAGCAAATGCGACACTCACATTGTTCAGAGCTTTCGCATCCCTTATTCATTTTGCATGATTTTTCGCGGCCTTTCTTCTGATATCCCCACGGCCTTAGCTATTTCACTCGCCTTCGCTCGCACATCGTCCAAAACGACATCGTGCACATTTTCAATGGTTTCCGGTGTGGTTGCAGTTTTTAATGGTCCTTCACGTGGGTCATCTTCGAGGGATGTGCGACCTCGATTAAATTTAGCTGCCCACTTTTTAACGTTTAGTATTGGAGGAGAAGATTCCCCAGAGTACGCTTTTGTCAACTTCAGATGAATATCCTTAGGGGTTAATTAACCCAAAACGAAGAATTTTATGACCGCACCAAATTCAAGTTTTTCCACTTTAACGAAAAACACGGAAGACGTCTACTGCGACGATACGCGTAAACAAACTACTTGAGAGAACAATTGGAAACTTGTCTTATGAACTAAAGACACGTGCACCCAGACAGGAATCATAAATGTTCACTGATTGGAACGTCATCTCTGTGTCAGGCCGAGAAGTTTTCACTTTACCCTCTTGTGTGTGTGTGTGTGTGTGTGTACATATATATATATATATATATATATATATATATATATATATATATATATATATATATATATATATATATATATATATATATATATATATATACATTCAAACACGAAATCCTGCCAAACGGCGAACAAATATACTCATTTATATAGAAACAGATATAAGGAAAATAGGAACACACATAAAGGACGAACACAGGAGAGGTGGGGAAGGCGGAATCCAGCAGATCACGAGTGTAAAAATATTTCCTAGATCGGGATTTGAACTCAGGATCTCTTATATATATGTATATATATATATATATATATATATATATATATATATATATATGTGTGTGTGTGTGTGTGTGTGTGTGTATATATATATGTAGATATATACACATACGCACGCACGCACGCACATGTGTGTGTGTATACATTTCTCTAAGCGCATATTTCTCAATGTACTTCCAGCAAAATTTTTAAGGATTTTTCAAGTATCATACATCTACATAAATAATCCAAGATTTACCGACATTGTGTGTGGTAGGGGGTCCAAGTTAGAGATAAGGGAGGAAATGGGAGAGGAGGGGAAAATAGAAAAAAATATTTACTAAAAACTCTGAAGAACGTGCGAATCTGAAAATATGCTGGAGGAAGACTCAATTCAAACAAGGGTTAATTTTTCACCTAGTAAATCAGTTTTTTGTTTTAGAAAAAAAGAGAATAAAAGTGAACCACAACCATTCATACGACAGACCCCCAACATACTGAGACAGTTCATGCAAAACTGTTAAGTAAGGAGGAGAAATTCTACTTGTTCATAGACATGAAACTAAAGTCCCCGCCCCTAAGGTCACAGGTATTAAATGTGAAACCCCTCTGTTGGCAGCGAACCGCTTGAGTCGTAATCCTCACAGAGAGAGACGAGGGATGGATGCGGAAACTTGAAAACAACCACGAACGGTAGGCAATTTTGTAACGATCTTTATGTTAATTACATGACAGTCCCACACGGTCATGTGGGAAGGGATTTTCCAACGAAATACATGATTATGATGTCATGACTGCAACATCCTGAGTTACGCTACCCCGAACAGTCGATTATTTAGCTAGGTTGGTCGGAGATCGCAATGCGATATTAATTACAATAGAAATTTATCATAAAAATATGAAGCGAAATTAATTCTTCCTATGATCTACAGTTGAAAAGAGGGAACACGTCAATTGCAAACGTTGAAGTACCTCATATGATAAATCATGTAGTTATTATGCTATTTGAGAGGCAGAGATGAGTGACCGATGTGCGTGATTAAACAGTTCGCAATCAACACAGAAATATTTACGACTGAAGTAGAAAGATAACGTATTACAATGCCTCATTTTAATTAGCTATTTTATCTTTGCACATTAATATGAAATTTCGTAATGGCTAGGGTTCTACAATCAATTTAATAATTAGGATAAATTTTGCTGTGCTCCTAGGGAGTGTTTACTTGGAAAATGGTTAGTTAATTTGAGCATACGAAAAACCATTAATGGTTGACAAAGCTTTTACTGGGCCAACGTTTCGGATACATTTCAGCAGTATTTCTTTTATTGTGCGCTTTTGTGCAGAAACCTCTGTTACATTAGAAATTCACGGACATTTTATTCGCACCTGGGTATATTAATAAAATTTGTTTCAATGTAAAAAACTTCTCTTATGCCAAATAATTTTGTTCACTTTCATGCTAGTTCTACTAAATTATCCTATGAATTAGTAATAGGCTGCGCTAGAGTTCATGTGTGCGCAAAAGATATTTCATCAAGGATGCTGATATAGAGGATTGCTTGAACTTATTGATTGAGCCCTTCCCATGTAGGTGTTGGATTAACCGGACCCAATTAGCAGATAATAAGGGAAATGATTTTGTGGTCAGAGCGGCCACTGTGGTGGAGAAATTTGGTGGACTAGAGCGTTGGCGTTCAGCGATGAAAGCGGTTTAGTTCCGCAGATAACGTAGGTAATAGGGCGACACCATATTCAATCATCCCTCCGTCGGTAACGTTTCTCTCCGTTCCTCCGATAGGGAACGTGAGGGCGGAGGAGAAAAAAAAAACTTTCCTGAAATGAAACTTTATGGGTAATCCAAAATCGTAAATCACTTCTCTTTCCAAACGATGTCCTGTGGTACCGATCCTCGTAAATGTTATCTATTCTCTTTTTGCGTAAAACTTCGCCTAAAAATGCGAGTCAATAGGCTACCTTCAGTCTCACTCGCTAGGATCATATTAATAAGATGATTTCTTGACGCCGATATGTTCTCGGAGAATATGTGGAAATATTATTCATTTGATCTGTGCCGTCTTCGGAGAATTTTAAAAACACTAATACTATTAATCATTGATGATTTATTTTGCTTATTTCCTCCCCGGTACTACGTCACAGGAAGCTAAATATTCGCCTGATGGACAATTTTACATGAACTTTGATATTAATAATGACATAATTAAGATATAAAGTAATGGTCCAGTAGAAAATGAAGCACGAAAGTGAATAAGTACATGAATAAAGATAAAAATACAATCGAGCTTGAGGGAAATGAAATATTTACAAAAAAAAGAAAAATAAGAATATACTGAACACTACCGTGGAATATATGCTCCATCTTCTTGTACACCTACTCATGCTAAGGGGTGTGAATATTTAGAATTTTTTGCTCCATTGTTATTGCTGTTCGTTATCGACACCCAAGTTAAAATTCAGTCGATTCTCGATCATCCCCAGTAATTAGACATACACAGATGATGCAACGAAATGAAAACAGACGGTAATTCACTACCTACGGTAAATTCCGCCCGGAATTCTCCCAACAAGTCCCTCTCCTCCTCCACCATACCTAGCATTTCCTTGTTTTTTTCCTCTACGCATTATATACATTTTCCTTTCTACTCCACACACCCTAATTATCTTAAAAGCCTCTAATTAATGCATACCATTTAGTTTTCTCGGTGACCGATTTTCCGCGCCGTGCAAAACCACGCTCATATTAAAATTTTGACCAACCGTTTTTAATACCCTTATTTAACTTCCCTGCCATCAGTTTCCTCCTCTTTGTGAAAGCCTATTTGCCTAATGTAATTCTTATCCTTATCTCATCACTAATTTTGGCTATTGTATTTTACAAAAGCAGCTAATAATTCCACTAATCTAGTATTTATTTCACTAAGCCTGAGGAAATAGGGAATGTCGATTCTATCCTCGATGACCAGTTTCAACTTCCGATTTTTGAATTCCCATACACATGATTAATTATTCAAATTCTCTAAAGCCTAATTAATTAAATTCTTTCCTCGTCTAATTGAAATTTCCATGATTTTATTTTAAACATTTTTTAGCAATAATAATATTCAGGGTTGTGTCACCAACGCGGAAATAAATTATAATCCATCCGAGATGCATGTCCTTTCACTGCCATAATGTAGGTGCCTCGGTACTCAGAGTTTAATATTTATGGGAATCTTGGATTTTCAGTTACAGCGTTCATACACATTCAAAAAACATACTTTAACTGTTATGTTCATTATAAAAAGTGTAACCTCAAGGTAAACAAGATTAAAATTTATCTAATGAAGGGCCATATAAGTAAGGATTATAGCTCAATGTAAGACCAGGTAAAGTAACGAATGGAACGAGTTTCGCTGTTTTGTCAACACAATTACTTGCGATGGAAAATGTAAGTAGAAGAAGTAAGCAGAATAGTAATGGTGTGAAATCTATCTATCGGAATAACCAAATGATATTTACTGTTAGAACTAGCATAGGCGTAAGTCATAAGTACTCGATTTGTTAAAAGTTATATATGGAGTCTATATTTCTACGAATGTGGGATTTGGACGATATGAGCAGCAAAGAAAAGATGCTTGGATTGGCGATGGAAATGTGTTGTTTTTGAAGAATGATGACAATAAAAATTGATAGATAGGGTAAAAATTAAAAAGTACCTCGAAATGCGGGTGAAGATAGAAGTCTGTGGAGAACACTTAAAAGAAGAATAGGAAAACTAATTGGACATATTCTGCGCTTCGATTGCATGGTGAAAGCAATAAATTAAGGACAAATAGAGGGGACGAATTTCAGATGAAGGATAATGGTGCATAAAGAAAAGTAATAATCTACATCTATCTACGTCTACATAATACCTTTACAAGCCGCCGCGGGGGCTTATGTCGAGGGCGTTAGGTCACCTCCTGAAAAATAGAATTAAAACCAATTGCAAAACCAAATCATGTACCCTTTACACAAATATTAGTTTGGTCATGCACTTGATACATTTTAGTCGCACGAAATAAAATACTTGCATGCAAAAATATTTAATAACAGGATACGATATTCAAATCATGCTGGAGAACTGCATGACGAAGGGCCTATTAAATAAAAAGAATAGCATGCAGGAAGAAGCATGCAGAAAATCGACAAATATATACAGCAACTATTCTAATTATCTCCTAAGCGATTGCTGTCATGTATTTTAAGTATGACCTCTGATGGTTCGAGGAAAAAAATAACTTTTTATCTATCCGTTCTACAATAAATCTCCCTGATTTTTCATTGGTGATCTGATCTACCATAAGAAGTTGGGGCCTATAATATGTCTTTAACATCCTCAGATAAGTAACCTGCCTCAAATTTATCATTAAATTTAACCTGTATGTAAGCCTTTGCTCAACTGGTTGCTTCCATCCTAATTCTTCCAATAGTGTTGTGACACTACTACCTGGTTCATAACAACTTTTCACAAACCTAGCTCCTCTATGTTGCACTCGATCTAGTTCCAAAATTAAGCCTACTTTATGAGGATCCCAAACACCCGCAGCAAACTCAAGGTGGGGCCTAAATAATGGAAAATCTGGGCGCAGTGAGCGGTGATGGAATGAACAGAGTGGTAGGGAGCAGATCTAGATTGGAGTGCTGCTACAAAGAAATCATCCAATTGATAATCAATGGAAACTGTGATTAGATTTAACCCTCTCTATTCTCCTGAAATTATTTATGTGTTTGAACATTCCGATTCTTTTTGTCACCTTTTGTTGTCCTTATGTGACGTTTTCGTATTGCGATTGATTCGAACCTTTGATGTTGTGTGAGAAGTCTCCGGCTCGGTTGATCTCCCGCTTTATCAATGATCGAAATGCATATTCAAGCTGTGATCGAATCTGAGTGCATTGATCTGAAAGGTGAAAGGTCTAGATTTGTATGATAATACAAGAGGGGTAGCTATTAATCTTAAATTATATCATTTCTTAGGTATATTGAATATTTTGACTCCACACAAGAGTTTCTGGATGTGTGAATAAAATCGCCATTATTATTTAGATTCAATCGATGTTGTTTGATCAGTATATTTTTATTACCATTGATGGTTATGCTGAAAAAATAACTCAATTTCTCCAGTAACATGTAGGCTAATATAATAATGGTCATGTTCCTGTAAATGTAAATACAAGTAGTTTTAAATTCATAATCTATAGCAAAAGAATAAGCAAATAGAATAGAATTTGATGCTTCTGTTCTTGATTTCAAAGATTTCAATTCTTTTGTATTTCACTTAGAACCTTAATATGTATATACCACATTCCGGAATACACCAACTGTCATAGGTGCACCCTAAATTAGGCAAAATACCATGGAGAAGTAGTGATGGTTGCCGAATTGGTTGGGAGGAGCTGGATTGTAACACAATTTTAAGATAAACTTAGCACTGTATCTAGATATTTACATGAACTACTTTGCAAATCACTAACGGAAGTTTAATTACAGATTAAATCTTTTGCAGATATTAGAAATATGTCTCTTTTATGATGATATTGAAAATGTATTAATGGCCAAATGTAATACGGTAGGATAGATCATGAAAATAAAATATTGAAGATCAAAGTCTAAAGTCCAAATTATAAATCCTGTCTTACTCTATCACACAACTATATTTTTTGACAATCTCTAAGGAGATTGAATCGTTACTGCGCGGGTTCAATGCGTCATCTAGACTCATGTACGTTAATGAACAGTGCTGAAAATTATTGCAACAACCATTAACGCGTAGATCTCAAAGTAGATTTATATGGATATAAGCAGTTTTTAAGCATACTCAGTTGATACTAATTTTTGATACATGCTACCAGATATTTTTTAGGCTAGCTCTGAAGCGCTAGTTTTCGAAACTATTCTTTATCGGCTAGGTTTCTCACAAATAAATTAAAGTCATTTAAAGATAGGCGGTTAGATATTGTTGCATTAACAATATTACAACTCTTATGCCATTTCGCAATTGATATAAGAGTTTCTCGGGAACGACAGGTGTTACTTCACCATTAATCGTCATACATTAGTCGTCATTCTTCGGGAACTAAACCTCCTCTGCCATCAGAGAGTAGGCGACGTATTGTATGTTTGTTAGCGATTCAGGAAGAACAAGCGTAAGAATACAAATACAGAAAATTTTGTCGAATTGACATTTACATGACATCTCGCTGCAACCTTCTTGAGAGAATGTACCAATACGGTAAAGAGGCGAAATAGATGAGCTACTCCTGGGTATGGCGGCCTATCTCAAGAGAGATTAACATATCCCGAAACATTCGAGATGCATAGAGGTTGTCCGAGCCGTTTAGCCAAGGGCACTCGATATGGCGTGGTGAGTCACTCATTTGGCAACCGTCCAAACAATCGACCGCCTGGAGAACCAGTCCCTTTGTCGTCGAATAACCATCGGAGAGCGAAGTTGAGGCAAAAACAAAGAATCATAAGCACGGAATCGAAGTGAAGGTGAGGGGAAATCCCTTACATTACTCGCAGCCCTTGCTACCCCTTCACACCCAGTATCACTACCCTTCCGCATTCAAATCGCCGACGAGGAATCTGAATTGTGGAAAGTTCATTATGAGAGCGGTATTTTTCTCTTTGCAACCCTGTAATGCGTGTGTATTTAAAAAAATATAGGAGTACACTTAATAAGACAGATTGGAGTAGATTGGATAGGTTATTTGCACCCTGCAAATGCCTCGGACTGCTCAAGGTGTGTGTAACGGATGGAGGTTAGTAGGGATGGACAGTGTTAGGAATGGATGGATACACCATATCTCGTTTCCTTTTCGACACTTATGTAAAGGTAATGTGAAGGGTGGGAGACAGAAGTGAAAGTAGGTAGGGAAAGTAAGCGGAATTCATGGAATGTGTTGAGCTCGCAAATAATCAAGCTTTAGTTTGCAAATTAGCCAGTTAATTACAATCATTTCTGAGCGTATCAGAAAATCATTGTGATACTCGTAGGTTTTGGATCTATGGTATACATACCTATAAGCAAGACCGAAGTTGGAGTGACCGAAAGGCTCTTATTTAAATCCACGGACTCTCCTGGGCAGCCACAAATTCTACTGAACTGTGCCCGGTTTCGGGCAACACACGTTGCTGGAAAACCGCAAGTGTCATAGGGAAAGGAACTGGCCCCGTAGGCCGTAATTTCTATATTAAGAAGTGTCCCTGTTCAGAAAAAGGATGCACTCATGAAGAACGATATGGAATATATCGATAGAATAAGTCACGCTTGAAAACACGTGGTGTGGCAGAGGCGAAATAACTATATGCAACTCAAAGTTCGTAAGGAGGAAGTTAGTATATGAGAGTTGAGATTCATGATATGACCTACATTCAGACTTTCTTCCGAGTTCACTTTTAAACTTAAGCGAGAGTACGGTAGTGTCAAAGATATTGGTGGCATTAAAACTCTATAGTTTGGTTATGGCGAAATTGCGAAAAGGGCGTTGGACGAAACGCAAGGAGGGAAAATTTGGCACTTTCATTCTGCGCTTCTGTTTTGAAATTTGAATAATCGGAAACATTAATAGGTGCACTAAATAATTAAGGAATGCTTAATAAAAACATTTAAACGGAAAATTTTGTCTGGTTTGAACAATAATTCTTTTTCTCGAGGGTGATCCCCCTACGCTAAAAACCCCCTCATCTCCCTCATCCGCGGATGATGCGTGGTCCTCAAATCGGTCCTACTTGGACCTTCTCCCAATGGAGTCAATATGTGAAGCGCAGATATTTGATTGGGGGCTGTCTTTAAATGAATAAGGCTCTTGAGAGGGAGGAGGGGTATGTCATTTTATTACGTCGTAGTTACGGGCGGTGAAGGTACGGAGATTAAGCTGGATTTTTATTACGCAAGATTTACGATTTCATTATTTCTAAAATTATGTATGAAGGAGTTTTAATATTTTAATCGCTTTAACACATATGCTGACAAAAGAAACCCTATCTTTATAGTAACTTAAAATAATATATACATGTGCGTTTCATTTCACTCTTTATGTTCTGACCTCAGTAAAATCAAAACCACTTTTTCAACTATAGAGATTGATTATTTTCAGTGCAAGCTCCTGATTGAAGTGTTCATGAAATAATCGAATTGAAAAACGCTTTCATCAAACGCAAATGTGCTTATCTTTTAGACAAAGGCGTCCGTTTGATGTATTAATAATAGCGTAGGTAATTACGCAATATGGGAAGGGGGTGGGAGATTCTTACGAATCCTTACAACGAAGTGTGATGAGTGGTACAAATAAATCTGAAAATAGCCTAACGTAATTTAAGGTCAGTTCATTTCATGAATCACTGAAATGCTAAAAAAGTTTATTATTAATATGTATCATCAGTACATGTTGCCCGAAGGCATGGGAATGATGTCTTCCCAACATATTATTTTGTTCATAGTTAAAAATAACTATGGTAAATTATTAACGTTCAAAATTCAACATCGCATTTCTAACTCTTATTGCTTCTTCCCAGAGACGAGTTGTTATTGTTCAAACAGACTCATAAGTGACTGATAATTGAAAATAATTAAAATTCAGTAATATTGAGGAAAGGTCTTTTTTTTATACTTACGCGAAAAAAGATATGTTGGCAATCCGAATCCACCGTTTCGCTTGTTCTCCGTCGGCTTGGAAGCTCTCAGTTGTCGGCGAAGACATTCCTTCCCCCCTGGAAATTCTCTTATTCCGATTTCCCTCACTGGGACTCCTAGCGAAACCTCGGCGATTGATTTTCAATTAGGCCAGCTGCCCATTGGAAAACGCCGAGCGGGCCACCTGTTGACGGAAATCGATACGTGTACTCTCCGTTTCGGAGGCCAAGTGGGAGGCAAGTTCGGGCGCGGCGATACAGAGCAGCACGCAGCTGGAATCAAATCAATTGCAAATGCAAACGAACTGCGAGGAACCTAAAGAAATTAAGTTTACTTTCCCGTTTCTTGACGGCGAATATATCGTGTTTGCATGCAAATAGGAAATTTCACCCTTTGCATAGTTAATCGTTTAGTCAGTATGTCAGCATTCATTTTCTAGCATCTTTAAATTTCCATTCCATTTAACTCTCCAAACGATCACTGTCATCTATAATGCGTCACCTTTCTTCACTATTTGAGATTTCTCCATAAGGCCACACTGTTGTGTGTACCGCGATTCATGTTTTCTCTTGAGTATCGTAATTTAAATCTATAAAAGCTTTTCTCTTCATCTCCGCATGAACAAGCGACTTGTACATAACCCGCACATGGATCAGATTTCTCTGGCTACCGCTGCGGTGGCATTAGCCTGTGTAGTAGGCATTAGAATAAGATATGAATGTGCACTATCACATTTTCGTTTCATTAAACTGGAGAAAATAATGATGATATATTAATAAACCTTGTTAAAATCTGTTGCTTAAAAAAATATTAGCTTGTGCAATGACTCTATCACTCAAGATTTTAGATACATTGAACTGATCATAAAATTCTTTTTTTTTGAGATTGTGTGATATTATCTTACAGGCTTCCACGTTTTTTTGTTCACTCAAACAATATTCTCTATTAAGAGTTTTTTAATTCTGTTGATACCATAGTTTTTATAGATATGCTTGAGGAATCGCTCTTCCTTACGTAAAAGATTAGGCTTTGAGATGGATGAAATGATATTCAACTTGAAATTCGAAGGCAGGTATTTGTGTGTGGTGTTCTAGGAAAATAGTTCGAAGTTCTTTAAAAAGTCAAATCAAATTAACTTATATCAATTTTTCTATTGAAGGATGTCTGTTGCTAGAAACAAGTGGTCTCAAATTAATTGTGATTATTTTACGACTTAAAAAAATGATGAATAGCTCTAATTAGGCACAGAAATTATGAAAACATCTCAAATCCTTTCAATGATGCAAAATTTACTTCATTCATAGATTTTGCATCTCTATAAATATTACGCAAGCACGTACGTTGTAGAGGAAGTGGGTCTTCATCTATTATTCCGAGGGTAAATAATTATTACCCTACTTTCATGCGGGCGCTCCATATATCGCATCCCTTGATTGATTTTCTTTTATTTCGGACGGGACGAGACTCGACTTACCCATGCACTATCTTTCTAAATGTATCCGGTATCATAAATTTTTAAAAACGCCGGAAGTGGCGAGTCGATGCATATGAGATGAAAAAATGGCAAAAAGAGAAAAATCCCCTCTTCTCACTTTAGCAGCGTGAATATTTTAGCAAGGCAAGCTGCCCAGAGCGAGAGTTCGATGGCGCGTGGTCGCCGATGATAAAGCACGACGGATATAAGGTGGCGTTAGTTTAATCGGCCCGAGGGTGAAATATTTCTCTGTGATGCGCTGCTACTTGTGCGTGGGCATGAGTCGAGAACTCTTGTCGGGGGAAATATAAGTATCCTTAGAAGCGTCTTGGAAGGCTCCGGAAGGGAATTAGGGGAGCAAATCGATTTCTTGTGTTTTGTACTGGTCCGTGTAAGGATGACATTTCTGTGTTGACATGCGTTGGTTTCTAACTCTTTCATTGAAAATCCACTGTAAATAACCCTAAGGTTGGTTCAATTCGTAGCTACCATTCAAGAGAGGACCTCGGGCTATGCGACGCGTGATTTTCACACATGGAGGTAAAAAAGAAACTTTAATTTCCCTCTTCAAACCAAAAAACACTTCTGAGGAAGGCCCGATAACCCAGAAATAATGCAGTTGCGAATGGGATTCGAACACCAGTGGGCTTCCGAATTATCTCTCCACTGGTTTACCGCATCTTTCAGACTTATAGTCCCCTTTTCAAAACAATTTTATCGTAACACCCCGTTTATTAGGCCGTACGGAAATTTAATGCCCTTCGAGGCGATGGTAGGGGGAGGCACCCTATTCGATTCACCGATAGCTTGGCAACTGCACGCCCAGCATCCATTAGATTTCATGAGTCCACCAATCATTGATGCCATCCCAAAACGCAAGGGCACTGCCTTCCCAGACTTAGGGTCACAGCCTGCATTGAACTCGTGGCAAATATTTCAGTGGTACACGGATCCGAACATGAGATGTGGTGGGCGTAGGGGCTATTTCAAGTAATCTCGGCGCAGAAATGATGTACATTCAGGTTTGTTCCTTCATATCGAGAGAACCAGAGAGTTGGTTTAAAAATAAATCATCTAAACTTCTAGATTGTTCAATTCCGCGTTTTCCTGTTCCAATAGAAGTTAATGCCCTATATTAACAAATATCTTTATGGGCTTAGGTACATTATATGACCAAATTGTTCATGGGACTTGTCGAGCTCCCTACTTCTCATCACTAGGTGTTTATGTATTCATGCAATGATTCTGATATTTTAATATTTTTATGTTTCATCTTTTACCTTTTCATTAAAAATATATTTAATTTGTATATATGTTTTATGCGAGCTGTTTTCAAGTATCCAAAAGAATGTTTTACTCCGTTTCTACATGGCCCATGCGGGTGGTTGAATGTCCTTCATTGATGCATTAAGTTCATATATACGAGTAAATTATTCTATAAGCCTTCGATATCAGTACCCAGCGATCCACCAAAAAGGTGTTTGGCAGAAGGTGTAAGAACCAGGAGGAGAGGGTAAGTGGTAAGGGCGGATATGGTAGAGAAAGGAAAAAGGGAAAATTATCAAGTAAACATCCTTCAAATAACGTGATATTTTACATGCATGCTGGAGGAAGACATATTTCAAAACAGGGGTGAATTGGCCAATTCAATTAGTTGTTTTTTATGCAAAAAAGGGAATAAATATTAACCAAAACCATTAATTTGATTGGCCTCGACCATGACAAGATAGGCCAGGCAAAATTGAAATTAGGAATTAGGGAAAATTCAACTACCACATAGACATGCAGCACATAGTTCCTGCCCCTGAAATCACAGACTGGTCGAATAAAAGCAAGTTCTCTTGATACGTAGTAGATGAATGTTCTTAGGGAGTATTTTAGGGTGGGTTCTTCTACCTTGATTCGGCACAACACCTTGAAAGACTAAACATTCCTTTACGGAAGATAAGCTTTCAACAAAATATATCGAAAATATTATTTGGTCCTTTCTACGTAATGCGTATTTTTTTGCTGTTTCTAAGAGGTAGTGAAAATTAAAATCCTTTCTGGGCTGAGGCCCGCGAGGGAGAATTCTCTAGGCGTTGTCGTCGTTTATTCTTGCACTCGTGGATACTATTTTCACAGTTCTCTTCCGTCTTCAATTATTTCACTAATGTAAATAGATTTATTTGATAATAATCCTCACATGGCAAACTTCACTTGGGCATACCGTCAGTTTCTTAAATTGAGAAGGCGAGAGTAAATCAAAATTTTAATCATCAATGCCTCAATATTATGAAAAATAAGAAGTCTTATTTGATGAGCTGCTAAAAAATAAACATATTTAGACTGATATTTGACTAAACCTGTATGAATTTTGGTGTAGGCACCAAAATTCCTGAGTCTCTGCGATGAACTGCTCGTATATTCGTTAAGGTTAGGAGGGGGGTACTTGAGCGACGATGGACTGAATGGTGAATTGCTAAAGGAGGAATGATGTAAGACGAACTGAACGCCCTCATTATCCCACCCCTTACCACACACTCTTTTTGTAGTTATATAACTTTGTCGGCACACACCCTTGGCATGTTAAAATACCGACTATGCCGACAAAATAAATCATCGCGAAACTGAAAAATTAGGAAATGAGCGGGATGTAATTAGGGTGGAGGCATGGTTAACCCTACTCCTCCCAAGACTGAATTCATTGATCATATCAGATGTATTTTCATTGAACTTTAGTTACATTTAATGGAAAAATAATTGACGAGGCTTTTGGGAAGAAATTTGAGATGCTACTGGAGGCTTTTCATCTGCATCTACGCAAAACCCAAGAAGCCGCGGGCGCATGGCTGGGGCTGTGGCAAACCAGTTTCACATACAGAATTTTTAATTCATAAATACCCTTGAGGGCATTTTATCTCATTTGAAAATAATTTGCACATACATGAATGTATAAATCTCGCAATAATTGTTGCGCTTGACCAATTTATCATAGTCTAGAATTCAAATTAATTTAAATTTTCGGGCTTTGATACCGTTATGATTGCTTATTGTGCGAGGGAAGAATGAGTGCTTCAATCTGGAATAATGTCTCTTTTATGTAATCCCAGTGGTAAAATCTGCCAATATAATTTGGTACCATAATAGCTCCCTCTGTGTGGCAGAAAAACGTAGGTGTATTTAAACTTACTAAAAGTTTTAGCATTGTCTGCGCTCTCCGAGAATTAAGTGGCTCCCAGGTCCTAATTCCTCCAGCATACCCGTGACTCGCTTATCGAAGCAGTATGTAAGAAATCGAGTGGATTTTATGCGGCTCTTATCTAAATCTTTAATTAAAGATTTCTCCCGTAGATCCCTGCTACGGGTTCTAAACCTGGCCTAATAAAAACGAAGCAACTTCTTTTGACTTTTGTCTTTGAAGATTGTAAAAAATAAAATGGACTCTAAGGAAAACATGCAAGAAGGTATATGGCATGGAATGGGAGGAGACTTGGTTGTTGGAAGAAATTCGAAGAAGGAAGGAAAAAGGAGAGAAGGGCAAATTGAATGACAATTTAATACTAAACACTGTGGATTAGGGTAAAATATTCCATTAGCCATGTAGAGGGAGGAGAAGTTAGAAATATTGGACAGAATGAAGGGAAGTTGAAAGTGAAGTTATTAAGTTAAAGAATGTTGAAAAATTTCAAAACGCTATTTTAAAAATATATTTTATGTGGTAGTGTTTTTTTATGGGTCCATTTCAAAACCTCCTTGATCGGTAGACTGCTATTCATAATTGTTAGGAGGAGAAAATCACTGTCAGAGGAAGCGGCTGGTGCGAGAGAAACAACGTTATACGAAATTTATTTATTCTTAGAAATAATGGCTAAAATCCTCTTTCAGTCGAGTGGGAAACTAGTCCTTCGGTGAAACTCTTAATCAGTATGCAGCCTAGCGTTTAGAATCGAAGCTAGACTCATACTGTCATTCAGCGATTCATACGGACTCATCCGGCTAATTGGCACGCCATAAGCGGAGTTAATTTGGGAGTAAAATGGATTTTTGTGTGTTCGTGTTGACATGCATGGAATACGGACCGCGCTATCTTGTCCAACTCTCAAAAATAACTGCTCACGTATGCATCACGCTAGGTGAAATAGATTACCGAGAAACCCAATATGTCACGAGAGGTCTCGTAATGCTGGATCTTCAACTTATTTTACCGGACAATATCCCAATGCTCTCCGTATTCCTGAAGAGTGAGAGTGGGTTGATGAATGTTGCACCTACCAATTAAACCTCTCCTCCCTATGCCCCAATTAGGATGTTCACAGGGAGGGCGCAAATGACCTCCGCTACCCTTGTAGTTCCTTAAATAATTTATTCACAATACATTAAGCTCACTTTGGACATCCATTTGAGATCGTTGATGAGCATAGCCAATTCCGTTGGTGCATCTCTTGGGTCGTGAATAACGAGCGGTAGTGTTATATTACGCCAAGTCTGCTTCTTCATTCGCCTCCATTTAACTGCTGTCTCTCCAAGCTATCTCCCGCTTCATGAAAAGAAGAGATGAGAGCGCACGGATTTGAGTGAATGGTGAATTCGTAATGCATTCGGGTTCTCATATGCTCAGCAAATGCCTGTTGAAGAGCGGTATTGAATGAGCGAAAACAATTGAAGGATTAATCCGTCCATGAATGGACGATTTGAAAAGATTAAAGTGGCTCTTCTAATTGGTGATTCTGTTGGACTCACTTGCGAGGCGAAGTTTAAATAACGGATTAAATCTCTTCAATTTGTTGGAAACAGTTCTAATTTGATGTGATGTTAAAAGTTTAATACTAGCCTCGTCGCGGTTCGATAGAGGAGATCATGAAAAATAGATTGGAGGGATTTACTGTAGAATCGAGAGATTTAAGTTATTTTTCACGTGAATCGAGAGGGATTAAAATAACGGCCAATGACCGCAGAAAGGTAATACAATTAATCTGCGTAGCTTAATTAGTTTTCTTTATTTCATCTAACCCTTATTTCATTGTCCTTCTTGTTACTAGCAGTTCGTCCTGTATGCCTAGGGAAGTGCGTATTTTTAACATAGAAACGGTAATGCTTTACCTGTAACTATCATTATGTGCATTAATTGAACGATACGTATGCCATATCTGTTGAAAAATAACATTGGAGCACACCGTATCATCAATTTATTTTGATATCGCGCATCAGGAGTGAAGTCACCCCCTGCCACATACCTTATCATTGTCCATCAGGTTGACGAGTGGATAAAATGCTCCAGCAAAGAAGACTTGTATTAAGACTACGACCTCACACAAAGATTATCTATTTCACAGACTTAAGATAAGGTAAAGTACAGTTCTATGAACATTAATTTCATAGATGAGCATTTTTAGAAATCAGGCGGAGATCGTTATTTTAATTAGGAGCGGAGGAGGAAGATATGATTAACTTAGAACGAAAGGATTTAGATTAAGAACGGCGACCCAACAAAAGCTTACGACCTGTCACGCAACTGCCCATCGTTAGGGATTGGCCTATGACACACTTCCCCACTCGAATGTCTCAAATTAATTAAAATTAACTCAAAAATTGACTTCCCGGGAGAATACTTGAATATGATACTAGTTTTGCATAATGATTAGACATATGAATTATACTGGCAGTCCAGTTATTAAATTTGATTAATATTACTATCAGAAGTGACATTATTTTTATTTTGCTGCCTTTTAATTGTCTGCTTGACCAAAAGATCTTCCCTAGTCATGAGAAATTCCAAAAAGAAACTCTGTCAAAACAGTAAAAAGTGGCTGTGTTTGTTATTTGCTATTATATTAGCTGAGAGGGTCTACCAGGGAAAATTATTCATTTATGGATAGCACGGCTTGAAAACACTGCTGTTATAAGTCAGGGTTTAGCCGAGCACCACAAGAGCAATAAGCTTATAATTTTTCCATTTTTAATGTTAAATGCTTGCTGACATGCAATATATTTCATAGCCTAAGGAGGCTGGAACGTGACTACACTAGTCAATGAGTCACCGTAGTTCATGTATTAATGACGAGTCATGAAAAGTAATGTTTCACCCATTCATGCGTAGCTCGTAAAAAGATATCATATGAATATATTTATTGTTTGGAAGCTCTATGGAATTCTTATTGATTTTTGTACATGATCCCGAAGTTATTTTGAACCTAGCCCTTGAGTACCAATTTTCGAAACTATATTTTTTGCTGCATTTACCTTGAATATATAAATTAATATAATTTAAAAAAGGAGGTTAGTTGCTGTTATATAAATGACATTACAACATATACATTCTTGCTTATGTAATGTCGCACATACTATCAGGTTTTTATTGCAATGGAATATATTTCTGAACCAGAAATATAAGTATTTCATTGCAATAAAATCCATTAATCCATAATTATTCGAGTTGGGCCACAGTAATTGGAGAATAAATGAAATCTAGGATTTTCGGTGTCAAATTAATGAGAACTTACCCGGGGAGATGAAGATTTATCAACTTCTTACGATTGGTAAAAATTGCAATAAATTTATAGAAATCTTGGTCAAAACTTTGTGAACTTAAAATCTTGATACGAACTCCTTAAGAGTGCTGACACGAGGGAGAGCATTCAGGAATTTTAATTCCAGAAATCGTAGAAATTTTCGGATTCTCATGAAAAATGTGTTTTCTTGAGTTACACCTGAGAATCGTGGGATATTTCATTCCTCAAATATAATGAATACGTACATTACTTTGAGCCAGACAATATTTAACACTGAAGAATGTTTTTGTATATTATCGTAAACATTAATAGGAAAGTCCTAGAATCACTATAACGTGAAATGATTTTCTTCCCGATTTAGTTAAAATTGTCATTCATTTGACGACGCCCTTCCAAAAGCCAAACTCTCTCTAGCACTGAAAAGCAAACGGCCGTAATAGTCATTTCAAAAGGGAGGAGTTGTAGATTAATTGCGGAGGGCAGGATGTACTGATAGAAGATTGATCACAGAAAACAATCACTCGTTGGTTAGGATAGACGTTAGAGTTGTCAAATTTGGAATTCCGTGTTCCTTTCCCCTCAAACATTTTATTCCAGGGTAGGATGCTCTTGCAAAATCATAGCCCGGAATAAATTAGTAAATAATTATTTACATTTGTATTACACCCTGCAAGCCGCCGCAAGGACGCATGACGGGGGGTGTTAGGTCACCAGCCATAGATGCACATTAATTACATCTCTACACAGATATTAGTTCGATCATGCACTGAACAAAAGTTAGTCCCCACACAATACAAGGACGAGGTCTGGTCAAAAATTCCCCGAACTTTATTAAGACAAAAAGAACACTTCGCTAACAAATTATTGGTCTGAGTCCCCTTCAAAATAGTCTCCTGCCTAACGTATAAATTTATCTCAACGGCGATTCCACTTTTTGAAACAGTCCTGGAACGCTTCTCCCGGAATTCTCATGAGCTACTCAGTCGAAGTTATCTTTATCTATGTAATTGTGACAAATATTTATCCTTTGAGCGGGATTTTAGCTATGGGAACAGGATTAAGTCACATGGGGCCAGGTCGGCGGTTATTCGGGAGTTTCCGCCGACAAAACACCTCCAAGCGGATTAAAAATTAACCAACTGGAGGCGCGCTATTCAAAAAGTTCGGGGATGGAAATATATTTAGTAACAGGACAATACTCCAATCACGTGGTAAAAATGTGATAAAAATGGTTAAATTGGAATGCATGATGTTGACAACATGCATACACAACCATTACTAACTATCCTCTTCACGCTTGCGATCATAGGAGTATAATTATGTAGATCTCTAATCGTTCGAGGAAAAAATAAAAATTGAAATCTATCCGTTCTACAATCTACATACCCAATTTTATGCATGTAATCTCATCTACCTATCATATAATATTTCTTTAACATCCTCGGATAGTGACCTGCCTCAAATGTACAAAGTAAATTTAACCTTTACTTAATGCCTACACTTACGATCATCTATTGCCTCCCGTCGTACCTTTTCCACCAGTGTCGTGACACTGCTACGTTGTTATGAATAGCTTAACGGTGTCACAACACTGGCCTAGCTCCTCTCCTGCACTCGATTTTGCATTAAAACTAAGCCTACATCGTTGGGATCCCATACTCGAGTTGGGGCCAAACTAACGGAAATTAGTAAAGAATAAATGTACCTGTATATCAAGGGAGGGGCTCGTAAAATTATAAAGCTCAAAATACAGTCAATGAGGATTTCTGTTAATGTTTTGCATTCTTCAAAACCGTTCATATTATTTTCGCAACATTTTTAATTAAACAGCAACATTTTATAATTTACTCCAAACTTTATTGGATGACGTATATGTGTAAATGTACGCGTATGTATTTATGTGCAAATATAAAACAATACATTATTTCTAAATGACTATTTAAACTTAAATGACCGGTGCCCTTACACTTATCGCCACACATCTTTGCATTGGTTTGGTAGGCATTTTTTTGATGTTTTTGCAAAATGTTCACAGTGCCATATATCCATAGAGAAAATGAGGAATAGCCAACCTAAGGCTCAACCTGTACCTCGATTGGTTAAATACTTCATGACCCCTAGAGAAATAATTCAATGATAGTAGTTCTAAATTTTTTCTTTGTTTTATGTTTTAAATTTAATGTTGTCATAGTTTTGCATTATAATGTGTTCGATGAGTGTCTCTAATTCCTCAATTCCATAGGCGTCTCATGAGACGTAATTTTTCGTTTTTCTTCCCTCCATGCTATGCATATTCCCAAGATCAGTGATATATAGTTTCTTAAAATATACAAGAAAAATATAATCCTCAAATTTGGTGTGTGGCGTGTTTGGTATACCCTCCAAGGCTCTTTGTCTTCTTTGAATGCCCACAAGAGGGAGACATTTACCATAGTGTCGCCCTCTTCAGTTCGGGCTTCTATTTTCAACTGTGTTTATCGGTGGTATAGTCTCCTACCAGTCACTGAGGAGAAAGCATATACAGAACATCCTGTGCATCAGGAAGCCTAGTAGTCGCGCTCAGTAGATTGGAACAGCGAAGAGAGCCGCAGATAATTCATTCATTTTACTATTTTAATACCATTTCCGTCCATTCAATACAGTCCGACCAAAGTTTATTGTATTTTAATCTCGCTCTTCGATTAGCCACTAATGTGTGGAAAATGGCAATATAGAAAAACAAGGAGGGTGAAACGAAATTTCCCCGTTGCCTTGGTAGCGGACCACCATCCAGTTGTTATGAAACGCTTAAGTGATCGACAACCTCGCTCGTATGTATTTATGCGTTAAGTCTCAGCACCTTAATAATTCAGTAAAGTATCATGTTAAGGTTTGTATTCTGCCGTCCCTGAACCAATTACCATCTTTGCGAAAAAGGCCAATACATTTTTCTATTAATCTATCGTTAATTGTTGTATATTTTACCATTCATTCCTTTGCATTCACTCCTCGCGTTTTGGTAATAGATTCATTTCCGAAAGCAGTTATTACATTAAATATATGTACATGTATTACCATTATTGTCTCTTGCATCGATCTGAAACATATTAATATATAAGAGGAGTTTTCCATATTATTGGCATATCGGATAAAATAAAATTTGTGACCCGACGTACCTGTATGTAGATGATCTTCAATTATTTTGTCGCTCTAACGTCAGTATTCCTTTAGCTTTTGTATATACTATGGAATTAAAAATTATTACGATACTGTATGACTAAACTTAGTATAAGATATTAAGATATTTTAATAGAAGGACGTAAACTCTCGATTTATATATATTTTAACGGTAACAAGTATTCAAGTATCTTACGCCAAGTAACCAATTATATACAATATTTGCAATATACTTATTCAATAGGTACACCTTAAGTAGGAAAATATTATTTATTTAATGCTTAAGATACTTCAGTAAGTCGTAAAAAGAGGAGAAATCTATAAAATGAAGTGAGACCAGTACATTAATAAATATATTAGCGAAGACATTTTTAAGACAAGTCAAAAAGAGATGATTAATTATGACCAGGTTTAAGTGTATTTTGCTGTCATATTATTTAACATGTGAATCAATCACCTCAGTACAGTCCAAGCCCAAGTTATACTCCATATTTTTCGGCTGGATTAAGAAGCGTTAAAAGGAGCGTTGCCGGCATTTTTATGATTTCAGGCATGCCTGCCGATCGGACTGGCGGCAGTATCCGAGACAAAAGCTAACGCTGTTGCCCAACGCCCAGCGCGCCGAGTGCTCTGATTAACCGCCTCCAAGGTCATCACACCCTCCAGGTTGGTAGGCGAACCAGGTCCTCTCGTATCCCTCAGAGGCTTTGACTGACAGATGCAAGTCAGTTGCGCGTAGTGAATTGAGGGGACGTTAAGTGGCCGTGTCATGGAGGGCGTCGAGGATTAACACGTCTTCCTCGTGCCAGAATGACGAGTGCCTGTAGCGTAGAATTAACGGGATGTGGTGTTCAGTGAAACAAGCGGTTCGTGATTGGAGTGGTCATAGAACTAGGTTGATGAAAACAAATAGACCCTCTCTTAGCATCAAGTTGTGCCGAATCGTGTAATGGGCTTCATGAAGAGCAAACGACCAGAAATGTAATGGATTAAACGTAGAACGCGCCTGTATTTTTATACATATCCTAGATTTTATAAATTTTGCGATGGAACACCCGGGTTGCGGTGGACGGTAAAATTGCCTTCATTGAAATTTCAATGTTCTAACATGTTAAATTATTTCCTTTCGAAAATTTGATGCACCTGCGAAGTACATATTCCTTCAATGCATTCCTGTATGTATTAAAAGATAAGTTTCGGCAATATATTCCCTAGAATTTCGAGTATTTCCTCTTTCTTTACCCTGATTTATTTCTGTTTTATATCTTCGTGATATCTGCCTACCGTTTTCTCTCCATTACCCGGCATATCCAACGCTTTCCATTTTACTGTGGCGTTCAACATTCCACAACCTTTCTAAATTCGCTTATCCACTTTCTCTGTCTTTATTGCAAGTTGCTTACTTCTCTAGCCTAACTCATTAAAAAATTTTTTACCAGTTTACCCAAACCACTGATGAATGTAACACTTTTATCCCCTGGATAAAGGGTGGAGAGAAACCCGGCGTCGGCATTAGCCTACTCTTTACGAAAGGCGCCAAGGGGTCCGCAGCTTAACGTCCCATCCGACGGACGGCGTGCTCACTCAAAGTGCCCTCCACAAAGCACCTCAAGTAGGGATCGAGATACCTCTGAAAAATA
Organism: Hetaerina americana; assembly: GCF_022747635.1. Taxonomy (NCBI): domain Eukaryota; kingdom Metazoa; phylum Arthropoda; class Insecta; order Odonata; family Calopterygidae; genus Hetaerina; species Hetaerina americana. The sequence continues at coordinate 29,077,945 of NW_027287205.1, forward strand.
TGCAACACCGCCGGGATTTGAACCCGGGCCCTCTGGGTGGGAAGCCAGTAAGTTAGCCCCCGCACCATCTCGAACCCCTCAACGCTCGTCCTCTCGCCTTAAAGGTCACGTTTTGGGTCAATAAAGCGGTACGCTCAATATAATAGACTATAAATCTTTTTATCTCATAATTCCTTAGTTATCAATTCCCTTCTTCTTGTGAAAGCCTCTTTCGCTACCGAAATTACAAAGTTCCCGTTGCTGTTAGAAAACACCTCGTATGCTGCTCGTATAAACATAGAATCCTCATGAAGAGTTTATATATTCCTTCACCAAATGCCCTCTTTACTGAGCCTATTTTCCTATAAAACACTGCCCAAATACATAACCAGCTACGTCCGTATGGCTCATTCTTTCGAACTGAAATTTTACCTTAGCTTACCAGTTTCTCGAGAAATTCGTGATGTTCGTTTTCTTATGGTTAATATCCATCCCACATATCGCATATTTCCTGTGAAGCACTTATTAATAATCCCAATGCTTTGGCTGTCTCACTCACCATTGCTTGATAATCTGAGGCGTCAACTCAATCATTTCGCCTTTCATTTGGATTCCTTTCTTCAGCCCTTCCCATTTATCTGCCATTAACAATTCCTCAGCGAACATGTATATGTGTTTCGGAACAAAATGGTCCAAGCACTAGGGACATAAGAAGAATTGCGTTAGGCATAGTAGCTTTCACATGTAGCGAATTGATGACAGGGACTTTGAGTAAGGATCTTAAGAAACGGCTACTAAAAACTTTGATATGGAGTGTGACTTTGTGACAGTCATTGAAGCAAGATGATATGCGTAGATTGGAGGCTTTTGAAATGTGGATGTGGGGAGAAGGTGAATTGGACAGATAAGAAAACAAAAGACGGAGTTCTCAGTATGGAAGGGGAGGAGAGTGGGGATTTCCTGGAAAAATCTAAGGGTGGCAGGAAAGATGAATGCAAAGCATTATAATTGGGATTGGGATATCGATGACTTTGCCAGATTGGGGAATGTTAGGCAATTGGGGGAAGGGTAGAAAGAGGAAAAGCCTATTGAATGGAAAAAAGTGGGGAAGGCAGTTTTCTATATTGAAGAAGGGCTTCTTGTAGTTTTGTCAAATTGTGTATTTTGTTAGGAGAGGCAACTAAATGTATCGTTGTAGCGATGAATAGGCTGTGTGCATCCAAAACCTACCTTAACCGGTGGAATATCAATAACAATAATAGTTTGCCGATAAGTACCTAAGGCGACCCTGTCTCACTCCCCTTGCCGATTACTGCCCATGCTCTTCTGCTACCCTTACAGGTGCATGTTTCATTCAAGTTCGGATAAGTTAATGATGTCTCCAATATACTTCAATATTACTCAATATTTCCGTTAACTTTACCCATCTTGTCGAACACCAACTTCTTTAGCATAGCTATTTCAATTTTGCTATCAAGAATCCTTGGTCACAAGCTATCGTTGTTTACGTCACATTCCATTTACGTTTTTTTTAGCTTTCCTTAATCTCTTCTCGCTCCATTAATAGCTTTCCTGACATTTATAATGGTTGATATAGATTTTCTCTTGCTACATCCGGCCAATTTTGTGGCCTTAATACAGGAATGTAGCGCTTCAATTTTTGTACGTATTTAAAATGGGATTGATATTTGAGGGGGTTACCCATCGGACTACCTTCCTTATGGCTCTAACCCTTTGACCCAACTGACTCGGGTTAACGTACGAAAAGCAGCAAACAGCGCCCCTGACAGCTCAGGTCTAGGGGTCAATGGAACGCGGTACACCATCTCAATATGTTAATATTATTGAGATAATTTAGTATTCAGTGATTCTCCATTTACGTTATATTTATTTAATATTGATGTTAGGACTTGTGAGGCTATTCTACACCAGATATGCTCTCTCCACATAACATATTACTAAATTTTGGTACTAAGGAGTTAATGATTGTATGATTATTACAGAAACTACACAAATCCAAGAATATTTACGTTTCTATTAATTCCAGGCACTCGTGATGAACTGATAACTCGTATGAACATACACTCGCAACTATCTTTATACGTTACCTTTTGGCTTGAAATTAATTCTGAGCAATGCTTTATTCGCAGAAATGTAGTCACATTGCTAAGATCATTATAAATGTTTATTGGTCCAGAGAGTTATTGTTTGGGAGTCGGAAAATATTAAATGCAGTGCATGATAATCACTAGGGATTATCATCAATCACAGGATTGGTTTGCAGCAGGTCTTCTAAATATCCTGTTCCCTTTGAATTCCTTCATACCCTCATGCACATAACTCTTAGCACTAGCATTTTTAATAGTATAATTCTAGTATAACTAATCCTAGGACTCCCTCTTTAATTATTGCTTTCTATGCTTCCTTCCTCTATGGTCATGAGTAAGCTATTGCGCTTCAGATAATGTCCAATTAGTTTCCCTCTTCTTGTTGCTAGTACATTCCATGTGATTCTCCCTTCACACTCCCTTTAGAGTACTTCTTCGTTTGTTACTCTATCAAATAATATTGTTTTCACCATTCTTTTGCTTCATTGCGATTTCATCGCGTCCGGTCCTTTCTTTACCCTTCCGCCCCTAACGCCCAAGGTTTTTATCCGAGTACAGGCGAACTCTACAACGAAAAGAGGTTTTTATTGGACACAGAGACCAAGAACTGCTTCACTTATAAGCCACACCTAACACGACTGTAAACGTCGTCACTCTAAATTACGTAACGCCGTTCATTTTATATTCACTTACTTTCTACCTCCCTTAGTCAAGACGGAAATGCTGAATATTTTCTTCCCCTATCTCTTTTACGCTACATTCTCTCCACAGTCTTCAACATCACTTTGCGCCAAAATATCTCCTGTATACAATTTTCTTGCCATCTTTAAATTTATTCCCAACAAAACTCTTTTCCCTTGCTATGCGCCCTAGTTCTTCTGTTTTGGGAGAATAATGTAGCCATAACAACATCAAACGGCCAATGGGAGAGCCTTCCCGATTCTCATCTTTGGCATGCATAAAGAGCAAGTGTCATCTCCCTGGAAAATCGTGGAGTTGTTTCAGAGCCTCGGTCCCACGTGACTTCTGGAAGAGATTTCTCTTCCCTTCTCTTAGAGGCCCCTCTGGAAGAGGCACCGACTTTAAAGATAATATTGATAACGGGTCAGAAAATGTTGTCTTTCGTTTGTAGAACGAGGAGCTCTTTTCGTTCCAAGTCCTTTTTGTGGAAACAAGATTCGCGCCATTGTCGACGCACAACTTTTATTCAAAAAGTTGAGAAGATCCACGATAAGCTGTTTTAAATGTCCAATTTTTCCTAAAGTTGAAAAGGACGATAAGATAATTAACTTTGGTTAATTTTTGAATAAATGCCAACATTTGCATGGGTCGACCCACGCAAGACTCTTTTAAGTGACAAATTCAATCCCTTAAGAAGTCTCTCTCACTGTTCGTAAGGGAGAACTTTATAATTTTCTGAGACGAAATAAGTGAAGCGATTTTTTTTTGAGATGCATTGGTACACCAAGAAGTTTCCCGGACAGGAGAATGATAGAACAGAAATCTTGCATTAAAAGTATCAATTTGAGAGACTTTATGTAGTTAAAAGGGTTTAAAATGCGACTTGCGAGTGAGGTAGGAGTTATTTGGAGGATAAGGGCCATTAAATCCTTCCCGATTTTTACTCTTCTTAGTTTACCACGAGAATGTATGGCTTCCACGAACTCCCACTTTTAACGTTTTTCTCCGCGAAAAACTTTTATCGAGCACGCTCCTTAAAAGGAGCTGCTTCACGCAGTCGACGAACCCACTTCATGAACCACTTGAAAAAGGTGACGAAATATGGGTCATAAGGTATTTCAACTAGATAAGTTAAAAATTTATTCATCAGTATCCTTATTTTCATGCTGGTCTGAAGATTGCTTGTGGGTAGTAAAGGGGACCAGGTCAAAATTATTTTAAATACAGCATACATCTATATCTCATAATACCCCGCAATCCATCGCAAGGGCGTGTGGCGGGGGATGTTAGGTCACCTACCGTAAAAAGGAACAATACCACATGCAAAACAACAACATGGAAAAATACACCCACAGTAGCGCACAAACGCATGCAACAATCCCTTCATCCAAAACTCATGCAACTCATATACCACAAACTAACAAAAAAACTGCACCCCAGGATGCAGCAAGAAAGCCATCCAACAACACGCAAGCCAGGACACAACAAGAAAGAATGCGAAACACCACCACCACATGAACATGCAACACAAAACACTCTACCACCCTAGGAGACTGTGATGCAGCATATGGCGCTGTTGTTTAATAAAATGTTTAATAAAATTGCATACCATTGAATTGAAGAAAATATTTTGAAATTGAACGTATGTGCATAGAAAGGTATACGTATTTTGATTATTGATTGTTCATTCACAAAGACTCATGTTCGGTAATCGTAGGGAATTGTCCATACAAAGGTTAACTAAAGCTTGGAATACCAATAATAAAACCCAGGAAAATATTTTAAAAGGTTGTTAGCAAAGTCACGAGTTTCATCATAGGACTATCTTAATCTGTTTTCCATGAAAACGAGTCATTCGGAGGTTGAAATGGTCGTAGAAATAATTCAGATCTCATTGGCGAATAACATTTCCCTTCTAAACTGCTTCATCTATTGCGAATCCCTTTATTGCTATTGCTTAATCGTGCCTTTATCTAATAATTTTACAACTTTTACAGAAGATAATTTCGTGTCTCTCGTCTACACTCCAATCCCGTCCCTTCTAGATTCTCTAAATTGTCGTCCTATTATATTCGACTTGATGATAAACAGGAACAAGACCAAGGTTATGAATGTTGCTAGAGATGATAAAATAAATATTGAGATAGAAGGAGAAAGGCAGGAACAGGTGGATAGGTACAAGTATGTGGGTACGTAGGAAACAAAAAGCTGGAGGAGTGAAAAGGAAATTAAAATAAGGATAGCGACGGCCAAGGAAGCATTTAGCCGGAAAAGAAAAGTGATATGTATCAGAATGGATTTTGGACTGATTAAGAGACCAGTCTTACGAATGTATTGCTTTGTTATATGGATGTGAAACATGGACTGCTTACAAAGGGGCCGGTAAAGGCTGTAGGCGTTTGTGATATAGGTGTGGAGAAGAATGTTAAGCATAAGATGGACAGACCGGGTGAGGAGTGAGGAAATGCTGAGAATAGCGGGGGAAGAGAGAAGATTGCTGAAAACAATCGAAAAAAGGAAAACAAACTGAGTGGGACGCGTGCTACGAAGCGACTGTCACTCGGAGGTGCTAGAGGGCACAGGCAAGGCAAGAGAAGGCGGAGGTATGTCAAAATGACGGACGATGTCAAAGAGGAAATATGAGGAAATGAAGAGGAGAGCGAAGGAAAGGAAAACATGTCGGAGAAGAGGCCTTCTTGGGCCTGTCACCCATGGCAGATGACCTGCGATGATGATATTCGCGGATATCCCGGTCGATATACACAGGCGCTAGTTAAACAATGCCAGTCATTGGATGTTCGATTCATAGCGCAGTATATCGGTTAGGCTATCTTTTTTGATGGGCTCAACAAATATACAGAACCACCCCTCCCCAACACGGCATTACATACCCCCATGTTAAACAAAATCCTCAGAGCTCGGATTGGCGCAGAATTGCTCTTCTTACAGCCCGTGGGTCTGGATTTGTATCCCGGCGGTAACAGAATTTTTAAGGGGTATACCGATGGGTGCTATGCCTAAAGCCTCTTTAGGTGGAGAACTCACGTAATGCGTCGGATAGCACGTTAAATTATGGTTCTCTTATCGTGCTTGTATGGCAATAACAACGCCTAATTTATCTCCACTCTTTCATGCAGGTCCCTGAAAATCATGCCTCTTCCAAATCACCCACCCATCCCAAATGGCCAAAATGACCTCACCTTTCTTTCGTTAAGCTGATTTCGTTTCGATCGCCAAATGCCGAAGCCAGATTTCTCTCCACCTTCCCCTCACTTCCCCTGAAATTTCCCTAACTCTACCAACTTCGTCACCTTATTACCTACCACATTACTCTAGTGCCGTAAATGACTTGTGTCGTAAACCTATCCCATAGAATAATGCTACATAAACTATTTTTTATCGCCGAATTCTTTGTGCCACCTTTCATTTCATCAAAAAGTCTCCAATGAATCCATTGTAGGCTTAATTCTGCTAGAAATGATGCATGTAATGGACGATATGCCCTGTTTCACGACTCAAAATAATATCATTAGGTAGTTTGCGTTTGACTCCTTCTATTGGATTTACTATTTCAATTTACTAGTATGCCCACTTTCTTTTTGAGACGTTTCAAAAAAGACCATAGTTTTTTATGCAAGTCGCCTTGCAATTGAGCCATAATAACTTTGCTACTTGAAGTAGTCGAGGACATTTACAATTATTAATTTCGCCGGCTTAAAATCCGATATTCAAGGTCAGGAAATATTCGTATCGATGGACATAAGTAATGAAAGACTAATGTATTTGACGGATCCACTGCAAAAATAATGGGAGTTCCTCTATATTTTTCGGAGGTAAACACGGTGAAACTGCCTCGTACGACCATCAAATCAGTGAGAGAAAAAAGAACTCGTGCTTCGTGGAATAAAACAAGGGGATTCCTGAAGCGTAGCTTCCCGGCCAATCCCTCCAATGAAACTGAACATTGCCTACTATAAAAACCCTTGCGTGACTGCCCGCACGTGTCCCTACGAGCACTGACGCGGCTTACTCTACGTCAGGAATGTCACGAAATTTTTATAATCTCCCTCTCTCCTTTAAACCGAATCAAGATCTTGACTTTTCTAAGAAAAAATTTCCAGCCTCGAGGAACATTTAATTCGCTCCTTTTGTCCACGTGCATTGGAAGTACTTTCCTCGAAAGTAAGACGTATCTATTAATACAGTTTGCACATGGAACACGCATGTGAAAACTTATTAAATTACCCTGCTCTCTATCCTCTTGTTGGTGATAATTAGAAATCATTTTAGCTTCTGGGGAAATCAAACTTAATGAACTATAGTCTTCACACGTGGTTGCCTTCCCTTTTTTGGGATAATGACTACAATATATCTCACAAAGTCTTCCAGGCAAATCCCTCTCTCATAAATTATACGAATTAGCCCATAAAAAATCTTCCTCCCACCTTAAAGTAGTTCCACAAGAATGTTTCTACCACCACGGTCTTATTTATTTCAATCCCTTAATACCATTTCTATCTCACCATAGAAATATCCTAGACCTACCTAACCCTTCTTCAACTTCATTATTCTCTGTGTCATATCTCGCTGGTTTAATGTGTTTACCATGCAGTTACTCTAAGTATTCCTTCCATCACTCTTGAATCTTTCCTGGTTCCACTAATAATTTAATTTCCCCGATTAATTCTTAAATGGTTGCACGGGTTTCTCTTCTTATTTTCTTAAAGTGCTTTCACCTTCCTATATAGCGCATCAATTCACAATTCTCTCGTAAAAATTCCCTATCCTGCCTGCCCTGATTTTTCCTACCCTCTTCTTCTGCCATAATACTTTCTTGCTTCAGTTAACTATTAAATTCTTCATAATTAATTTTCCCTAACTCTGCGCTTACATTCTTCCATTTCCCTCTCGCGAAGATTTCCCTTTCTAAATATCTCCAATAATCCCCTCTGTCTTTCCATCTCACCTCACACACTTGTGAAACATCATGAAACTTAAGGGATAAGTATTTGAGATGGTTTCCCGCTACCTTCTTCAATAATGTTTTCAACGTGACACCATCAATCAATGGTCGCCCCTCTTGGGTCAGACGCCTTTGCGGCCGCCTCACTGAGGAACAGATGCTGCGCGGACTGCCTTTCGTCAGGCTCATAACCTTCGACCTATCCGGCATGGGTGATCCTAGCAGGAGCAATTATCATAATTGCTCCCACCAGCACAGCTCTAGTGATCATGGGAACGCGCAAGCCCTTCCACTACGGCAAGGTTGTGGTCCACAGGGAGCGGGGAACCACAGTATTAGAGCATTATTATTTTGAAATAATTTGAATATATAGAGAGTATTACTTTCGAATACACTTAGAGATGTGATAACTTTGATGTATTTGTATTGCGCATTTAATATAGGACGGGGCAATATATTGAACGTTCCACCACGTACAACTCTTCTGTAATGGCAGATGTATATTGTGGTAGTCGGCGACTCGTTCGCTATTTCTCGTAAAAGAGCGATTACTTTCTGTCAGATAACGGGGAATATCTCATGCCAGTAACTTAAAAATAAATAAAACTAACAGATAATGTGTACGTTGTCGTAGTCTGCCAAAGTCATAAAAACAAGTTAAATGGATCGATTAGATATTTGTAGGCACTCGTTAATAACTCGATACTCCCTGTTCAGGAATTTGTTTTCAAGTATATTTTTTTCGGATGCCGTCAAGGACAAATTAAATTGAGTTACGCCAAGTAAGTTTTTATGTATACAATACAATAGTTTTATGTATGTACACGTATTCTTTCGTAGTTTGGTATACATTTAGTGCATCTCCGAAAGCACTGTAATTGAGATATAAAGGAGGGAATTTTTTACTAGAATGAATATCTTCATTGAAATGGGAATTTTCGAAAGTTTTTGAGTAGCAAAGAAGAGTTTAACATTTAGGTATGGAGCATTGAGTTTAATGGGTGATATAACTAGGTCAGTGTTGGAAGTGGATGAGAAAAGGTATATTATGAGAAAAGGAAGAATTCCGGACCGATATCCTGAAAAAAAAGACAAGTTTAACCTAGAAACTATCATTGAAGAGTGAGCTTGAGAGAAGAGAGGAAGTTAAAGAAATTCAAAACAGGAATAAATGGCAGGCGGAGAAGGTTTTGAGAGATTCTTGGAAGTTAATGACCGTGATGGAAGTAATAACGGTTCTATATTTGGATGGGAAGTCGTGGGAAAAGAATATGAATTTTGGCAAGTACACATGTGATGGAAAAAGCTAGAATTTACTGAACAGGTTCGTCTTAGCGTACAATAAATTCAATCCAAAGAAAGGTCAATGGTTAGCCGGCGGCATCAAAATGGAAGAAAAGAAACTAATAAAAGATAACATTCGGAAAAAAAATCCATTCATTCCTGGTTATGGGAATCGACGAAAGGTACGTTAATTTTAGCTTATTCCTTCACGAATATCCGCAAAAAATGAATTCCTTAATGATTAATTTTCAAAAATCAAGGAGTCTACAGCATTTGAATATTCCGGATCTTTTTGACTTTATGTTTACCTTATTGTGATTCCTCAGATACCAATTTGAGAGCCGCGAGAAATTCAACGTGTGCATTACTATTAAATATGAGCTAGTGAGAGAGTTTTACTTATAATGATGGTAATTTTCATGAAGTGGCTGTGTTTAAATGGATACCGCCCCATTACTCATCGTCAATTGGTCAGCGTGGGTCCCCACTATAGAAGGAAACAATAATGAAAAATAATTACGATAGCAGTCCAATAATCAAGTCGTCATAGTGAAACTAAACATATATTTGCATCGATTAAAATGTTTTTGATGCCAAGGGCATATGCTAGTGATAAAAAACATCGTATTTTAACACTGACTCTTATTGGTACAGAGTTCTCCTGAAGTATCACTGGTAGGTGTATAATATTTACAATAGTACCCAGAATTATGTATTCCTCATACTTTTATTTCTACGACCAACAGATTCCCGTCTTTTGGTTCTTGTGTATTCCATGAAATACCCTCCATTTAATGTTACAATGTTGTTCCACGTAAAGGATTTTCTATACATATCAATCTAGAATGTGATCAGTCGTATTCTCATCATAAAAAGTACTAGGGAAATAGAAATTTATTTCCTTTAGTTTTGGGTATATTTTTAGCGCGGTTGGAATCTTATTTATTAAAATACTTAATGAAATTCAGTATTCATCGCTGAAAAGCTTACCGTGAACTGACCTTGAAACCTCTGATTTTTCTTTCCTATAGGAGTATGTAGACCTCTTTTAAGATAGGAATTTTTCAAATACGAAATCACCTAATGGGTTGCCAAGCTAAGGAACGCATATTCCCCTCACATGACCCCATTTAATTGCCGACGATGGAGAAATGGATATTTCCTATATTGCCATTGATCGAGCTATGTTATGTTTAAGAAATTAGTGACAGGAGTTTCCACATTGAATATTAATGTTGTCTTTGTCTGGTGATGCAATAATATTGACCTTCGCTCAACCCTAAAACTACCTGGAGCCCGATACTTGCTTATGATGCAACAATTAGACAGAGAATAGTTGTAAATCGGTGACTCCAGTCTTACTGAGACGTTTTATTAAATAAGAGCTATTCTTGAATAGGTTTTGTTAATCCAGAGTGAGTTTTTTCTCATCGGATCGACTTATTCTTTGTTTAGAATGTCGCTCGTGTAATAAAAACGAAATTTTGTATACATATGTATATATATATATATATATATATATATATTTCTTATGTATGCTTATATATATATATGCAAATGTATGCATGTATATATGTATGTATGTATATATATATATATATATATATATATATATATATATATATATATATATATATATATATACACACATATATATGATCTGATTGAGTGATTCAGCGTTAATCATAGTAGCAATAAAACATCTTTGAGTGAGTTGAGACTGGACAATTACCTAACCTCTCATCCAACCTGTCATAGCATTCAATTTATAATCTAATTCCTTCAGTGGCCTGAGATGACCACGATAAAGCATTCATCACCCATTGCAGAGCCGCACTTTGCTATTCCGACCGCGACTGCCCAATGGAAGGCCGTAATCTGAGTGCATTTAGTCGGCTTAAATCCTGCCAAGAGGCCATGCGAAAGGGCGGATCAGGCTCTTCCTCTAACCCGAAATCGTGCTTTAATGACTCATCTAAAGAAATAATCTTGCGTTAGAACCATTTGTTCCGTATAATTTGTTTACGCGATCGCTACATCAAACAGTATTCAAGCACTAATCAGTCTTCAAACTCAAAAATTTTGCTTTGGGATTGCCGAACAAATTCGTGCAATAGTAGCGATTACTTTCGGCTCTCTTATTTTCCTTCCTTTAAGCTGCCCGTAAGATATAAACATTTCCCCATATAACCTGATTATTTATTTTGCATTAATCCGAAAATAATACTTTTTGGCCTTAATATCGGACTATTCACAATGATTTCTATAACAATGGGCACGAATACGAACATCGAATCCTTTGATGGAGGAAAACCCACTCAGGCGTGAATCGAACCCGCGACCTTTGGGTTGGCATACGAGGACGTTACCCCGCCGCGACTGGGGCCGGCAATTACCGTTAATATATCAAACAGAGACCTTTTACTAAAAATATTGCGCAATTAGTTTTGCGACATTTTCATTAGCAATCATTTGGCACAACGTATACTTCAGTGATCAAAGATAATTAAATTTCTTTCTTTGTGAAAATAGCTGAAATAATTTTAAAAAAAATTAACGTAAGAATCATCTTGAAACTACCGCATCTGTTTATTAGGAAACGAAACGAAATAGCATATCCTCGCTCCCATCAAGTCTTTCGTAAATTAAGCAACCTCCGTATTTCGGATTAAGGCTGATATCATTCTGCGGTTGCAGAATGGTATTCCAATAATTTGTATTGAGTTTGTATCCGGCGTTGCCCTATATCATATTGCCCTGCAGGTCTCAAAGTGTAGCGAAGGAGTGTCCAGGCATTTTGAGGAATTATTCTAAATTAAAGTTATTCAAGGGCAATGCAAATTAATCAGTATATTCCGTGTAGACAGAAAAGGAGGCGGAGAAAATATTTAGAGCGATTGCTGGAGGCCACGTTGAATGGAAACAGGTAGAAATGATGAAGAAAATGATGTAGGGTAAGCAAGAGTACACGTTGAAGGATTCTAAGGAAATTACATTCTTTAGGGGCTGACATACAATGTGCCTTTAAGAGGTTGATTGCTTTTGATAGGTACTTTAAATGATTCTGGACCTACTTTACGAAAACAAAATTTCCGGTGTTGGCAAGAGCCATTTAATAACAGGTTCTTCGTAATCGCTATCATTCAAGTCCCTTCCCTCGGTTTGATTTCCTTAATCGTTCCAATCGAATGTATTGCCAAGTAATTTTTCGTGTCTTCTAAATTGCGATATGCCTAATGGAACAATAAAATACTGATTGTGTCATCTGCTGTTTCAACATCTTCATAAGAATAACAAGGTTATATGTATTTGCGTCCTTGAAGTTAACGCCAAGTCATTGAAATGCAATGAGGCTCGATTAAATAATTGGTGCGCATAAAGAGCCTCCATCGTAATATTTACGATGAAGGTGGGTGGGAGTTGATTAAGTCACTTATGTTCGTTGACGATCGGGAATGACAAGTAGGTAGTCAGATAGCCTAGGGATTTCATTACTTCACAGAATCAATGGGTCAGGTTTGAGATGAAGATAAAGCATAAGAAAATGAATCAAGGAGCAATGAAATGAAAGCGGCCTGTGAAATAACAGCTTGGTATAAAAATAGTAATGCTATTAATGTAGTAGGAACTTTACATATTAGGGAAGAATTCGTAAGAAAAATAGTATTAAAAATGTAGGTCTCATAGATAAACCCTTCTAATGATTAATTTAGGGTGTTCTAATTTTCAAATTTTTACGATAAACCACTTCACAAGTACGTGCCGATAGCACTTGAATATTAACTAAATTATTAGGTACTGTTTGCGTCAGCATGATACATCTAGTAGTAGTAGTTTTTAGAGGAGGCGACCGACAGCTAAGGTCATTTGCGCCATAGGGGATGGACAGGAAAGGGCGAAGGGAGGAGAGAAACCCGGCGTCGGCATTATCCTGCTCTTTACGAAAGGCGCCAAGGGGTCCGCAGCTTAACGTCCCATCCGACGGACGGCGTACTCACTCAAAGTGCCCTCCACAAAACACCTCAAGTAGGGATCGAGATATCTCTGAAAAATATTCAACACCGCCGGGATTTGAAGCCGCGCCCTCAGGGTGGGAAGCCAGTACGTTAGCCCCCGCACCATCTCGATCCCCTTTATACATCTGCATTGTGTAATACACTCACCGATTGAGTCTAATGACAATGCATTCGGCGGCTTACAGTCTATTGTAGACTTATGTAGGTATGGTTTAGTTATTTTCAGAGTCACCTTGTCATCTAAATTAAAATTTAATTTGAAAAATTCAAGCCATTCAGTAAAATTACTTTATTAATTATAAAAATGTAAATGATCTATTTTAATGTATTATGGATGCATGATGTAAATCCTTATGCCAAAATTCCCCCGTATCTATAGAAGAATCTTAAACAAAAACATAGTATTTCAGTATCTGAAAGGTATTAGTAAAAAACATAAAACCCTAAAACATAGCCATGGTAAATATATCAAAAAGAATAGGTCTAAGTTTGGTTACTAGAATACGTTGAAGGTTAATAATTTTTTTAATTGTAGTTAAAGTTGGGTATGAGCTATGCCAAAGTGATCCTGACTAGTATCTCAAGTAATTGAATCCTGCACATGAAATTTATTTAAGTGAAAATGACGAATCACCTCACTCGTGGGGTTTCGCGATAATTCATAGAAAACCCTACTTACAATCCTATTTAGCGTTGGGTATTGACTCTAGCAATAGTTGAACCTCCTGTGTAGAATTTTAAGTTGTATATTAAGGGGTCAGTAAACGAAACAACTGACCTATCTGACTGTGATATTATGGCCTGGAGTTTAAAAAAATGAGAAATTTTACCAAAAAGCATCTTCTTTATTCTTGACGTCGTCTCTTTAAGTTTTACATGTTGGACAGGCAGCTTGTCAGAAATTAATCAAAACTTATTTTAAAATTTTCGAAGAATTTATTCAGTCACATCATTCGTGCTCCATTAAAACACCCATAAACTCACAGTTTCATGCGTAATGAGGTAAATATTTACGCGACAAGGGATATTTTAAGTTATAAATCTATGACACAGCTCGTAAGAGGGATTGGAAATTTCAGGATATTCTTATTGCATAGCCACATTCTAAGTATTGCTGACCGTCTTCTGTTGAGATAGGTTTTAGAAATATTCACACTTAACATCGATACCTTTCTCAGCGTCTAAGAAGACTACCTGACGTCCCCAAATCACATGAAATTATAATTCGTTTCCACATAAGTTCTCCCTTCCTTCAATTTCTTCCAGCATTTGTATTTCTATCGCTTGCGTACTGTTCTTCCATATACCACGGTCTTCAACAGCCTATCGCCAGTAAAAATACTCCTCATGCATCTTTTCCTGCTCTCTTAGGATTACTTCCAACAATCCTCATTCATCCCCCACAACGCCTAATAGTTATTCGTTTTCCTATCCGTCCATTTCACCTTTTCCATCCTTCTCCGCACCCACATCTCAAAAACTATATGTATCGTACAACTTGCTTATAGGCTACAGATGCATCAATATAATTTTCAACGACAATTAATGCTTACCTCTCTATCATTTGTTTGAAACTATTTTATTTCAACTTTATTGATCTGTATTAGAAAGGATTACTTATTATGGTGGGCGAGGAGAGGGGTTTGTTGGGAGAAATCCTAAGGAGGCAGGAAAAATGGATGAACGACGTATTGATCGGCAGTGGGATGTTGAAGACTGTAATAGAGGGGAGAATGTTAGGCGAACGAGGAAAGGTTAAAAACAGGATTGTGATGTTGGCCGAGATAAAAGGGGGAAGGAAGTACACAGAGATAAAGAGGGACTTGATGTAGAGCAGGTTGCTGCCCTGTTTTTTTAAGAGTCCCAAAATATTTATATGGTGGTTTTGTCCATCCTAAACCTACCTTAACCGGTAGATAACTTCATAAAATAAATCAGTATTACTGCAAATATTTTTAAAAATTATTATTTAAATCCTGAAGTTTCATTTTAGTAAGTCATTGAACATTCCCATACTGAAACAGTTATTAAACCGAAGGTTAAACTGGTAAGGTGAGGTCACTCGTAACAAACCGTGCGTCATAGAAACACACGCACAAAGATATGGAGTGCCATGGAGGTTTCAAATAATCGGGATTTCGTAGCAAGAACATTGACTAGTGTGGGATGAAGGATAGGGGCGTGTCATCTAGGAAGTACTTGGTTTCAGTTTGAGGATTGAACGGAGAGGAAGCTTTGTCAAGGGCACCTTTTTTTTTGACTTAACCGCCAGCACTGTTTTAAAATGTTAAAAGGTGTGAATAATGCATACGCACTTCAGTCGTTTATTCCGGATTCTTTTTGTGATTAAAAAAGAAGAAATTTCTGTGAAATTTCATTCTGAAGTGTCAATATTCTGTACAATAATAATGTAATTCGTGAAATTGCGCTCGGAAGTGACCCTTGATAGCATTTCTTTCTTTTCAGGAAGAACTGCTATCAACTGCGTTCAATAGTCGTTCATTTATTCTTAATTTATATATGCATATGTATGTATATAAGGGTGTATATGTGCGTAATTATGTATGTATTTATGTATGTGTATGCATGCATGTATGTATGTGTGTGTGGATATGCATGTATATGTGTAGGTATGTGCATGCATATATGTATGTATGTGTATGTTGTGTATATATATAATATATATATACTTTTTCTTTTCGATGTGCAAATCTCTGCTAACTGAATTTATGTCTGTCTATATGTATTTATGTGTACATATGAATGTAACTATAAGTTTAATGCCAAATATAATATGTATACGACGATGTGTTAAATGGAAGAAGGGACCATTTGGTCTCAATTTCGCCCAAATAAAGACCTCTATCTATCTATCTATCATTTGAAATTCTTACCGTTCTCTGACTCTGGGTTTGGATGAAATCTTAATGTGTGGTTAAAACTTTACCAAATGCTTTTAATGCAATATTTGCGCAAAATTTTTTACATAAAAACGTTTAAATTAAATGCATATCTTACTAAAGGGACAATGTCGGGTCTGGCATTCATAAATTTTCCTTTTTTACGATTCGATGAGGAGGAGTATCACACTGTACACTACATTTGTTTACAGGTTAAATATCCTATAGTCGAAAGCTTAACCTGTTGAAAATGTAGCATATTGGAAAAAGTATAGAAAAAAATTCGCAGTTTCCAATAACCTTGAATTATCACAAACGATGTCTCAACTCCTTAATCCTTTCTCCTTTTCTGCGATCTGAATAAGCCTCAGGGAGTCAAAGGTAGAGTAGCGATAATTAAAAGTTAGCAGAAGGTGGAAGTATTCTTCTAAACCTTTTTCAAGTCACTGTTACCGTACTCTGATAACAATTTCCATATTTAACTTTTGATCCATTGGCATATAAGTTATTGCTGACAACTTTGGATAAAGTCGTGAATATGAGCGCATGAAACAATATTCGCTGTGCGTGGAACGGTCGGGATGTCTGAATAAATGGAAGTGTTGTTCCTTAAAAATTTTGAAGGTAGAAATATTAACAGGTATCCGGAGGTACCAAATCTGAGAGTGTAACCAAATTGGACTTAATAAAAGTAACAACAATTCAACAGAATGGTCATTTATCAATAAAACACCACTCCGTGGATTTGTTGCATGGAATTTCCCTCAGCAAAGCCAGTGACTTACCTTTCTCAAGTGCAGTCAGATGTATTGAGAGGGTAAGATTATTCGTAACAAGTTTAGTAGCAGCAGTAATTCCTGATCAATAATTATTTGGTCGTATCTGTTTTCGTCATCGATGTATTTGAAGATTATATTTTTCTGGATATTGTGAAATAATTTTTGCGGTACCAAAAGGAAAATGATTAAGACATTTATTTTTAAATTTATTATCCTTCACTGTTCTTTATATTTTAATGTACTTTCTGTTATTTATTTTGATTTTAGGTATGTATGTAAATCGACGCTATAAATAAAAAATGATAATGTATTTCAATATGTGCTTTGGATGAAATCTAATGCAAATTGTTAGTACTATGGTAATTTAAAAATAAAAATCTACCGCTCGTAGAAATCGATCAATAGGTTGGCTTGGGAGGTCATTCGGAGCTAACGATCCTAAATCATAATGTTAAACGTGAGGCATGCACACATCTGACTGGGTGTATGGGGTAGGAAGACCTGGCAGGAAAATAGCAGTGTTCGACTGAAGCTAACGGACTGTTCGAGGACAGTTGTCATGACTCAGCGATCCATCAACTGCAGTCTCTCAATCCTCCGATATTCATAGCTTTACTGGACGAATGCCTTTGTTTGGGCTTTGCGCAAGGTCCTGAAAAACTCCGAAATAAAAAATGATTTAAAAAAAATGTTTTATGGAGTATGCACATTAGGATTTTTTGCAAAAATATATTTTCGAGTATGTGCAGTGTCACGTCAGAAAAAAATAACAATATCTGTGGAATGTGATACAGATTTTGAGAATGCAAGGATATACGATCTTGGAGAATCCATATTTTTTCACAATTCAAGGACTTACGGTATGTTTGAACGAGTATGAATCTTTGTTTTGTTTACAATGGTTTATGTAGGATCGTATCTACATCTACAAAATGCCTCACAAGGCTCCATAAGGGCGTGTGGCGGCGGGTGTTAGGAGTGTGTCCCGTAAAAAGGAACAACACCACATGCAAAATCAACACATATATGCAAAACTATACTCACAGTGGTATATACTACATTCATGCAATAATCCTTTTATTCTGCACGCATCTTCATTTGTTTTACGTCAAATTGTTGGCTTTAATCCTGCATTTTAATTGGCCAAAGAAAGTTGAACAAATGCGTATAGCATCATGTTTCTCGACAACTTTGCGCTGTTTCCTTACGTTCAAATCCAGCAAAGTCATTTTGTATTAAAGAATTTATACCACCTGTTTAAGGAATGCGCGAACCTCTCAAAAATCTCCACATTACTGTTGGTCACACTAAATTGATTAGCTTTTGCCTACTCCTATTCGTAATATGTTTTCCTTCTGAATAAACGAGGTAAAGGCAGAGAATGAGTCGGCATGCTGAACGGGAAGAAGGAAGGTAGGAAGTAGGCTGAGTTCAAGAATGGTTTGTTGCAATGCAGATTTCAGTACGTAATTAGTGTCGTGTTCTCGTGGGGTTTAGAAATGTTGCCGCGGTTGAATTTTGAAACCATACAAAGAATATTTTGTGCATTCAGGATTGATATTGTGGAAGTCAAACATAATCGATTGGCAGCATATAAAAAAAACCATAAACACAGTAATCAACCCAAAGGTCGGTTTAGTAGGTGTTGGTAGAGTTCACCCAGTACTAAACCCGACGGCGTGTGAAATTCACACATCAGGGTAGGGGGGACAGTTCCTTTCCCTGTGCGGTTAATGGTAGTACCCGAAAAATCAGATAGTTTTGGTGGAGCTGCAGGTGCCCAGAGTGCCTTGCCCGGGAATCGAACCCGGGACCCTCCGGTCAGCAGTCCAACGCTCTACCTATTGAACTCCCGCGACCCACTTGCAGCATATAATAATACATTATTCCAATGCTTTTATATATATTTCGGCTAAGGTTTCAATGTTACTCCGTCATCTTCAGTTACATAATGTTAATAGGTGCAAGTCAATATAGTTTCGTACAAGACAACAAGGGGAGGGGGGTTGGGGGTATTTTCTTCCGCTCTTGCTGTATTGGAGGAAAATATATTGACTTGTACCTATCAATATTATGTAACTGAAGATGACTAAGTAACATCAAAACCTAGGCCAAAATATATTTTATTAACAGTGGAATACTGAATTATTATTTGCTGCGAATTGATCGTCAAAAACGTACCTTAACTGGTAATTCTCTTTTCCTTCTAGCCATGAGGCTTAAGGACGCATCCGTATCAAATTCACAGTTAAATAGGATCCTTCAGCGTGACCCAATTTTTAGTCAAGAATATAAAATGGAAACGAAGTTTGGGTCTTTAACTCTTCGACGCTTGCTTCAAGCAGTCGGAATGTGAGTACCCCGTCGCCGGGCTAAACAGCGTATCGCCATTGCCGGTCGCGTTCAGTAGCCACGGGAACATCGGCACGCTTCGGTTACGGGGGTGAATTCGGAAGCTAATCGAGGAGGGCCTGTGTGCTCGCGCCACTGGAGAAGCGGGGGAGGGGGAGATGTATTCGTGGAAGGGAAGAGGGGAGTGGGAATGAAGTTTCGGCCTCCGCTGCCCCTACCAAACACCACCACCAAGGTGGTGTGGTGTTGCTTCCTCACTCCATTCCCTCACCCTTTGCCCAGGCCCCCCTCTCCCTCCCCACACGCATCCCCTTTCCCCCCTTTTGGGTCCAAGGGAGTGAGGCGGGTAGAAAGGAAGGGTTTGGAGGGGAGTGGAAGGGACCGTCACCGCCCCTCCCTTCCCCGACCGACCGGCCGACCGGCGGGACCGCCTTCCGAGCGACGGAGCGGCAGTTGAACGAAGACGGCTTCGCGACGAACACCAGGCGTTGGTGGATCGGTAGAAACAGGTGGAGCGCGTTTTCGACTTCACGGACGGAACCAGTAAACAAATAAAAAATTAGACGGTGCGATCGAGTGAGTTCGGGGAAAGAGTTCGCGGATCCCCCCCCTCCTCCCCCTATCGTCCCCTTATCCCATTATCTCCAACCAGTGAAAGATCAAAACGAAGTATTTAGGAGACTAACGACTTGCAGTGATTTCAACCTCATCACGGGGAATTTTTGTTCATTATCGGATCTCTCTGAGGTCCTTCCCCCGTTCCCCTACGAACCGGACTAAGTAGCTAGGGAACAAAGGGGTATTGCATGGAAGAAAAACAGTGTTTATGTGTTTCTGTTGATGGAAAGGTAGGCAACTGAAGAAGGGAGAGATTTATGGCTGAAGTTATATCATACTCCCCACATTCGAGTCGCCTTAAAACTCGGGGATGCGTCACCATTAAGCGGAATAAAGGATACTACTACAACTGATTGAAGTAGTTGAGAAATTTTGTATGTGTTGGTAGGGAATGGGAATAATTCATCAATTTGCTATGTCCGCGATTTGTGGTTAATAGAATTTTTTACTCTTGACTCAAAGCCATTTGGTCTTCTACAGGAGGATATTGCAGAGCGACGACCCACATCCTTGGTAGTGTGAGAAAAAGAGTGATCAAAACCGAAAACACCACGAAATGGCCTCGCTCAGTGATGTTTTGTTCTCTCCGGAGAACGCTTCCGGGATGATCGTGTCCGACGGGGGATTCCAGGGGTCGGGAAACCCTTGGGTGCTCCCAGTGGAGGAGTGCGAGCGCTTGAGGAGGCTCTCGGCGAATGCGTCGGGAGTGCTCGGGGACGCATCCTCGGAGGTCTCTTCAGAAGGTCCCCTCGGAGCCGCGGCGCTTGCCTTCGAGGGCATCCCCGGAAACGTTACGTGCCTGGAGCACGCCCCGATTTTCACGCACTCCTCAATGATACGCGCCATAGTGCTAGGCGTGATGGCCCTCCTCTCGTTGGCCGGCAACGTGGCCACCATTGTGTCCATCGAGAAGAGTCGCAAGCACAGTTGGAGCACGGTTTACACGTTAATCCTCCACCTCTCAGTGGCCGACCTCTTCGTCACCGTCTTCTGCATCATGGGCGAGGCGGGTTGGAGCTACACCGTGGAATGGGCGGCCGGGAACGTCGCCTGCAAGGTGTTCAAGTTCATGCAAATGTTCAGCCTCTACCTGTCAACGTTCGTGCTCGTCCTGATCGCCGTCGACAGGTTCATCGCCGTGCGATATCCTATGAGGTCCCTGACGGCCAAGAGGTGCAACAGGTACATCGGGATCGTCTGGGGGATCAGCTTCGTGCTCAGCATACCTCAGGTGAGTCACGATATTACTCATTTTCTTTCCAATTCGACCCCGGTCACCTTAATGTATCCTTGACTTCTCCGTCTGACTTATGCTGTCTCTCCTCCGAAGTGGGAGGGTAGGTAGCGGCTTGCGAATTTCCTCCTCCTCAATCGGGAGCATTATTCTTGTTGCTGAATACCAAGAAGGATATACGAAATCATCACTTCCCCCGTAAAGTTGATGAATTCTTGGACTTACGGAAATATGAGTTGAAACGTATCGAAAGCAAAGATGCCGCGAGGAGCAGGGCAGGGGTTGATTGCTAGTATGGAAGGTGTTTCTTGACTGATTTAGTTCTCTACATCTACATCAATACCCTGCGAGCCACCAAAAAGGTGTTTGGCAGGGGGTGCAGCACCAGGAGGAAAGGGTAAGGGATGAGGGGGTTAGGGTTTTTCAAATGGATGGGGAGAGGTGGGGGGAACTTGCAAAAAAATCGTATAACCATGCGAAGTCCCTGCCTTGTAGGTTAATACATATTGTGTCGAGCTGACTCCTGGGAGTTTTAAGGTTCTTTAACTAATGTGTGCCAAGGAATTACTGTAATCGCTGAGCGTATCAGAGAAGGATTGTACCTGATTGTACCACTCTATAGCACTCGTGTATTTTTATGAATTTAAGCGTAGGATGATATCAAGAAGTGTATAGGAGAGGAGAACGTGCAGTGGAAGACGATAGGGAAAAGAAAAAACTAGGTGGATATGGTGTAACTTGAGATATTTTGGATTTATTAGGAAAGGAAAATGGAATAGGAATGGTAGAGATCGGGGTAAAATGTGTAGGGAAGGTACAGAAGGCCCAATATATTATACGGAGGAGTTAGTTATCAGGTGAGTTAGCATTAGAAAGAAGAGAAGAGGGCTTCAATAAACCGATCTGTGGATTGAAAAACGACGGTGAATATAAGATAGGGCAACTAATGAGGATAGAAAGAAGGCATGGGGAGAATAGCAAAATGAATCGGATATAAGAAATCAGATAATAATCGGATATAAGAAATTTGAATGTAAATGGGAAAGCCGAAATGTTTGTATTGATAATATACGTGTATTGAGAGCTAACTGAGTGTCGGGAAATCTAATAAAAGTGAGTTTTCGGTCGAAAACTGTGGCCGTTTCAAATTTTGAATAACTTGAAGGTGGTATAAAGTAAATAGCGAGTGACAATTGGTATTTGTTATAGGGTTAAGTTAATGAAGATGCCCATTAGTTTTCAGGAATCACAAAAAAACTGACCCCAATCAGTATATTAATTATTATAGTAATGCCTTTGTTAATAATAGTTAAATTGAGATTTTGTAGATAAATTTAGAGTATGTTAAATTAAGATTTTACCTAGACAGTTCTATTTTTTAAGTATCGAATTAAAGAAAGAAACTATGCAATTGTAAAGAAGTTTCGTATGTTAAAGCTTCGATAAATTTATGTTCAGACTAATTATTGGTTAACCTCCAAGAAACTGCGGGAGATGCCGCGAGAGTAACTTTCAACGGAGTCATCCGCAATATACGCATTAGTTCGGACTTTCGCTAAAAAAGTTGATATGCCTGATAAAATATTTTAAAAAGAGTAGTTGAACTTGAAAAAGGTTTTCTTGAATTGATAAGTGTAGAAAAAGAGCGATTAGCATTATTTAAACTTGTTGAATGCGATTAAAAACTGTGTTTCAGATAAAACCGAGCTGGGTAGATAGTTTATCCGTATTCTCAAAACCAGTATAATATAGCGAGGAAGGTGGTTTCGAAGAAAAAGGGGGTGAATTGTTTTACGTGACTAGTGTGGTTTTTGTGAGGAAGGGTTCATGCGACCTAGTTAACGTTTAAGTGTCAGTAAAGAATCGATGTAAATCCATTGAAGCATTGAGTTTTTAAAATGTTTGTTAATATAATTTGGCATATACTTAAATGCCGTTCATGATTGTTTCAAATTATTTGTAACTATCACCAGAGAAACTACTCGTGGCATTAGGGACTCATTGCGACCCACTAAAGGTAGCTGAATTTTTAAAGCTCCAAGGAAAAGGCAATGTAAAGCGTGCCTTATAAAACGTCAGCCAATGCATTTAGTCTGCTATGGGAAGATTATTAAAAAACGAAAAAAGTAAAAACTAATTTCAGATATAATGTCAAATGGAGCGAAGCACCTCTACTCATTAAAAGTGTTCTGTTAAAGTAGGTGTTGGTTTTATTTACTTTACGTAGTGCGAGAATTTCCTCTTTCGTGTCTTGCATTATTTGTTTCATTATTTCTATTGAACTTCTACTTACCTGCATCCTATCTAAAAAGTCTTCCTTCCGCTACAGCACTTGCTCGACATTCTCCCCTCTTATCATCATGGCCTTGAAGACCCCCACTGACCGTCAATACATCCTGCAGCCACGTTTTCTGCCTTGTTCAGAATTTCCTCTCGCGAACTTCCTCCCGTTATCAACCCTTTTTATAATTTGCGTTAAAAGCGTTTTTCTTACTCTCCGTTCAACTTAATTTTCTCCATTTTCGCCACGCATAATATCTCAAAACCTTCCTATGCACGCTCATTTTCTTGCCTTGAAGACCAGGTCTCACATCCATAACGCTCCATATTTAAGTATTTTCTGTCAACCCTCCATTGATTCTTTTGCTGTATGTGAAATTAAGCCTATCGTGCTATGGTCTTCTCATAAATCTGCTTAGCAATTCTTCAGGAATGGGATCAAAAATAACATTAAGGAAATCTTATGTCAATATTTCATCCTCATAATTACTCTTCCTTCCCTCCATTTTTTTCTCCTGCCTTACGTAGTTTTGCGGGTGTATTATGCATTCCTACTTCCTTATTTGACTTAATCTCCTTTTACGCCTTTCTATCTCGCTATCTACCCCTAGAATCAGGCTATCATCGTTTACCCTTCCTATTTCTATAGTGGTCGACCAAATATCTTCACCATTTAGCTCTCATTCGAGTACTTTCCCCCTTTACTGAATATCTTCTAGCCCTATTAATAACTTAATTTTCTAATCTCTGATGGTAGCTATAGTTAGTTTCCTTGCCACCACCTTACGATTCTCGCACCTTCTTATTTAGCGGTTCTACTTTTCCTTATATCTGAAATTTATCCTTATCACCCCACGGAGATTTCCACCCACCTTACGATTCTCGCACCTTCTTATTTAGCGGTTCTACTTTTCCTTATATCTGAAATTTATCCTTATCACCCCACGGAGATTTCCACCATATTTTCTTGCCCCTGTTATTTTCTCATCTAATTTTATTGTTTAACTCTCTGTTAATTCTGCTTCTCATTTTCGTGTTAAGATTCTTCCATTTAGCCTCTTGATCATCTCTCCCGTGACCAATAGGTCGCATATTATCTTATTTAGTATAATTGCTATCGATTCATCCGCTTCTTATTCTATCTCGTGTTTAAACTTAAAACACCCTTCACCGACTGTTATCATTCCCCTCTCCTTATTAGATATTAATTGATTTTTCTTGGTACTCCCTTCTTTCAAGGTTTCCTCTGGTTAAACCTAAAATATTTCACGTTAGTACTCATAATTCTTTCAAATTTAAGAATGATTTCAAGACAACTAAATTATGATGCGAATCTGCATCCACAACGAAAAAGCTGGGTGAGTTGATGATGCTTGCAAATGTATTATGATTTTCAGTTTTATTTGGAGAAACAAGAGATTTATTTGGTTGTTATGTCCATACAAAACCTACCTTAACCGATAGATTACCTAATAATATTATATGTCTATAGATAATTAATAGTGCCTCAAAGTGTGTCCAGTCCATCTAGTTCTTCCTTGCTGTTGAGTTTTCTATGTGGTATTTTTCTCTTCGGCTCTTTCATATACACTATCGCTCCTCACCTTGTCATTCCATTTTGATTCTCAGCCTTCTCCTCCGCACAGCATAGGTCAAAGTCTTACATTCTTCGCTTACCCATTTTTTCAATGTTCCTTGTCACTGTTCCGTAGTTATATGCAAACGTTTTGACGCACTGGTTCCTTGCTTGAAAACTCAGGTTCTTCGAGCATAACCTTTGCTTCTACTTCGTGAAGAATACTCACCTACATTTTTAATAAAGGAAATATTTTTGAGGTTATGAGTCGAAGAGTGTTTCGATGAAGGCTTATTATGGAGAGCTGAAGTAAAATCCCAGCTTTGTATTCTAGTGTATTGATAAAAATTCATATAGTGTTCCAACACTAGTTAATTTATATTTTATTATATTACATTTTAACCGAAAACAGTCATTTTTTCGGATTACTAAAAAGATGTAATCGTTCATCGTCATTTTTGATTCGTTCGAGCACCTGGTGATGAAGCACCAGCTTTATAAAAGCTGCAAATCAATTTGCAGATCCTCAAAATATATTCTTATATGTTTTGAAAGACTTTCAAAATCACATGGAGTTCCATGTGTTCCATGAGTTACATGTTCCATGTTATACATGTGACAAGTTTTGCATCATTTATAATTACTAGCCGGCTACATATGTGCAATTTTCGAACAATCTGTTAAAGTAAAGTTTAGCTTAAAGAATCGGACTCATGATATTTTGTGATACTCAAAATAATGTAAAAAATACATAAATAGGTATGCCTTCAAATAAGCCTTAAGTAATCTCATTAATACGTGCCCGTGAGTTTGGCAATATTCATATTCGTTTCTGAAATTCTTGACATATTTGTACCTCTCTATTGATATTTGGCTGCCTTCTACTTTGGATTCAAGCTCAATGAGCTCTTCCCATTAACCTACAAGTACCTCGGAATTCAGCTCGCCTGCCTGCTCTTAGCGTAGCACTTGGTTCGGGACTTTCCCTATACTGACTCTACTGGATGGATATCATCTACACGGAATTGGTGAAATTATTTGCCATGTGAAAAACTTCGAACTTATAAATTATTGATTCTCGATAGTTTAACTGGATATTTTCGCAGATAAGAGATCCCGAACTATGCCTTCCTTTCAAGCTGTGGTATCCTGCTTTATTAGTTTTCGATCTGCTTAGTTTTTATTGAAGGTGGAATGTTTTATTGGAGTAGCTTTCAGTTTATTCCGAGTGAATATTTGGAATGGGTTTAAATCTGCGCAAGTATACATTTTCGAGTGCGGCTTTCCATTCTCGACTAATTTTGATTTTAAATAATTCCAAAAAGATTACGTGGTATGAGAGGGATGCATAATATTTAATGCAGTTTATTCGGAAATATTTTCGGATCAACACGATCCATTCCTCTGAAATGCCTAGTCATAAACGTGAATATTACGTTTACACAAGACATAATTAGCGGAATCTTGTGTAGGGGTAACAATTGATGTGCATAGTTAAAACTTTTTTAGGCCGTGGATTCGACATTTTGGCCACGTTTTGACACTTGATTTAAACTAATGGCTTATTGTATCCCCAGTAATTTTTGCCTGATTTAATCTGACATTTTCCAAAAATGTTGGGAAAAATTCGTTTAAAACAAATAGAGCGTCATTTTAAGAAAATGGCCAGGTGAGGAAAGAAATAGCGAATTAACTATAAACTTGTTATCCGATACATTTCAGGTTTTCATCTGTAAAAATTATCTAACTCTACGAGTCGATGGAACAGAAAGCACTCTATGCTGCTCATCCAAAATCAGTCTCGTTTACAATACCCTGATAATAATTTATTCCCCTGTGGGTCAACAAAATTCGAGTAATAGGTAACAAATTAGGGTCAGGATATTATATGGGCCAATCGGAATGCCTAATTCCTGGTAATTCATCTTGAAGGCCCTTTTAATTGATTCACCACTGACTGTCAGTTTTCTTTGGTGCGGATGTATGACCGATGCGGCCCTATGCCAATTATGACGGTTAAAAGTAGAAATTCGAAGGCACCTGAGCTAAACCTGTGGTAGTAGCAATAGCTAAGCTTGATAAACTTTTAATCGATAATTGTACTTTCCCTTCATCGATACCTATTTAGGTATAGGAAGAGAGATATTGTCTACATTTCAGACATATGATGAGGGCCAAGAATAATACGTTTCTGAGTCGTACGTAATTATCCAAATGATTCCGTCGATTCTACGACCTTCCATTTGCAAGCGGAAACATTCCAAAAAATCGTAAAATTAAATTTTTAATGTTCGGTGTGTGCTTACAGTATAGTTTTGCAATCTTCAATAAATAGTTGACATTGGAATATGACCTCACTAACAAAGTTTTTACCGCAAGAATATATGTATATGATACGTGTATTAAACCGTTAAAAAGTGAAATACTGACTATTAATCAATAAATATTCCAGGTTTTTCGTCCCTCTCTTCTTATGTGTACGTTTCCCCAGGCATAGATTTTCTTCAAAGTTAACTGGCAGAAGTGTTTAAGTTAGCTGTCGTAGTGCAAATGCTATAACGTATTATAAACCCCACCATTTTATATTTACAGATATTTTATAAATGTAATTTTCCACTTCGGACACAAAGGAATTTATTCAAGTTCATAAAGGATAACTAGCTAAGATAGTACTTTTCTGCTTCATTGTTACTACCATGTACAATCCGTTTCGACGCTACTGCTGTATCTTCTAATGCATAGAAACGTGTATGGATAATGTACACGTATCGGGAACTAGGCTGAGCGGGGTTGGCGTCAAAGATATTTACTTGCACATTTATTGGGTAGACTTGCGAATTTATGGGTAGATTTGCGTATTAAAGAATGCGCTGGTTGAGTAAGCGAGATGAAAGTGGGAAAATGAAAATTGAATGTGGGCGAGCAAAGTAAATTGGCGTTAAATACCATTATACTATACACTCCAAACCTATAACGCGGGAAGACAATTACTTTCTACTTAGTACGAGTGGGAGAAACATCAATTTCAACAAAACAGTTTTTTTAAATCTTTCCAGGAGAAAGGGTGATTTAACTTAAAAATAGAAAGGCAAAAACTAGAGCTGGGGAAACAATTAATATCTCTTTGATGTGATTTCCAGTTGATGTCAGTATCGCATGATAAATAAGCGAAAAAAAGATAGATGAAAAGTTCGATTTGGAGCGTGGAAAAAAAGATAAATGAAAATTTTGATATAGAACGTGGCTTTGTGTGGCGCGGAAACTTGTTCTATGAAGTAAGATGATAAGCGTACGTGTGGAATGAAGGCCTGTGAAATGCGCTCGTGGAAAAGGTTGGAAAGGAAAACAAACGAATGTTTGTGTGCGTTCGCTTACGTATGTGTTTGTGTATGTATTTTATGAGCGTCTAATCATTTCGAGGTAATAAAGTACGAAGACAACTCATTTGAGGTAATATAACTGTTACATTGAGTTCGATTCCTTCGTGGAGTTTATATGTATGTGCTAATATCGATTACTTTCGCCAATATTAGTGCACTAGTTAAAAGCTCACTTTAGCCTACAAAAAGGAACGTAATGAGACTTTAAACGGTTTGATAATTAAATAAATATTCTATTCAATGGAAATTATTAATTCATATGATTTTGTTTTGGGGAATTTCTTTTATTTCATTATAATGAGCTATGATTACTAATTTTTAGGGGAATATTTGGCTACTGTTTTTTATAATTAAATGATTTTCAGTCCGAGAGATTAAACTCAGAATAATTATGAGAATTTTTCAGAAGATATAGGTAGGCTGGAAGCCTGGATGACTTTTCTACAACCTGAATTTGAGTCAGAATGCTCAGATTCATACTACGGAATAGAGGTTCCAGATGGACAATGGTAATCAGAGAAGAACAAAAGGAATATCCATAATCAACTGTCCTTTTCGATATCAATGCGGTGGAGTTATGAGGGAGGCAAGAGCTGGAATCTGAATTGAAAAACTGTGCGGAATCCTTAAATTCAGTTAGATGTGCGGATAATTGTTGGTAAAATAGCAAGTCAAATGGCTTCATTAATTTCTTACCGCCGTGCAGATTCCATGTGATAGGTTTGGGATGAGAATAAATCATAAGAAAACTAAGGATATGGAGATGCTCAAGCAATAGGAGGTCTGAGATAATCATTCTAGGTACGGATTTTAAATTAGAACAGGTAAAACAGTTCACCTAATTAGGAAGTGTTTTTGTGTAAGATGGGTAGAGGGGTAAGGGCATAAAAAAAGATTTGGCTTCGGTAATAGGCGTTTAAAAAGGCGGGGGTTGATGTCAAGCACCTTTAAGTAAAGGTGTTAAGAAAGGACTAGTAAAAACTTCAATCTCAAGCGTCTTTCTTTCGGATGGGAAAATTATCCATTGAAATACATTAAATACAGTACATTAAAGACTTCCATATGGTGAACAGCTGTTAGATGAACCTCGAAGAAAGCAGGGGAAGCAAATACGAGAGATGAAAAATGGATGACGAAAAAGAACAAGCATTTAGGATGGCATTTAGAGAGGCAGAAAAGAGCTAAATAATGATTTACGGTAATGTTAAGAATGGGGTTAAGGATATTTTGTCATGTTAGAACTTTGAAGTACATTAGTAAGAAGGGCCAGGGTCCATCGTAAGTAAACCTACCGAAACCCCGCTGACTATTGCTAGTAATAATAAAAAATAATGACTTTTCATTGGCCTTTCAGCCAGGGGAATGACGTAGAGGTGTTGTTGAGATGTGGGTCTGGGGACTAATGTATGTAAAGTAATAGTTTAGATAGGAAGACGAATGACAACGTGTTAAACAGGTGGGCGAAGAGAGGAAGTTAACTGGGTAAATCCGAAGAAGGCATAAAGTTTGACGGTGGAAACATTGAAAGATAGTGGGATGTTGAAGGCAGTGGTATTAGGGTGAAAGTTTGTTAAGCGGGACAGGGAAAGGAAGAGAATAGGCTTTTTAAAA
This sequence comes from Hetaerina americana, assembly GCF_022747635.1. Lineage (NCBI taxonomy): Eukaryota > Metazoa > Arthropoda > Insecta > Odonata > Calopterygidae > Hetaerina > Hetaerina americana. The sequence goes on from NW_027287205.1 coordinate 29,107,706, forward strand.
ATTACGAAGTCGGGTAGAATTTAGGGAGAAATTAAGAAGGTAATATAAAATTTTTAACAAAGTTCTCGTGACACGCCAATGTAAATAGTCGTTAGGAACCGCTCCGAAATATAACTTTAAAGGGAGGGAGACCTTCAGTTGAATGAGAGGGGCACTATATTTCGTTGGTGAAGGGAATTCAGCTACCATAGATGAAATTGGGCAAGGGCGTGATCCTGGGTCTCCTGGGACTTAAATGTTGGCTCTGCCGTCTGACGCATCGTCCTCTATCCTACTTCAACTAGGAATACACTCGCGGAGCATTTTATATCAAATGCCATGGAGCCGGATGAAATTTTAGCATTGGGTGTAGTTGACTTCGCGGCTCCTCTCGTAGGACTACTTTCCTCTCAATATTTCTATAGGTCAAAGTGCTCTTGTCAACCGAAACTCAGTTTTTAATCTGCCGATGATACACCCACAATCAATCACGGTGAAACAAATAAAGTTATTTATGACAGGATCAGCTTATTGGAATTTTTTATTTGAAAATCAAATATGCTTGATAATGTTTCACAAAAATATGTGCGTCGAAAATTACGAAGTACTTATATTTGTTGAAATCATTACTTGAAGCCACACAGAATCAACGTGATAGATATGGATTGAGAACCCATCACAGAAAAAGGATGATAATTTGATTCCCAAAAAAAGTAAGAAGGTTTATTTTAGCATTAAATTTTGGGGACATAAACTAGAAGAGGCGGAACGATCAATCTATTTCAGGAATTGTTTGGGAGGAGGGTGTGCCGAGAAATGGGAACATTGAAAGAAAAATTGTGTTAGGTAAAGAAGCGATTACAAAGAAAAACGCAAATTGGTGGCAGGGACATCAACTAATGATTTAAAGAAGAAACTACGAGTTATAAATTAAAAACTTTTGAATTAAACACAGTTCTTAACTCTTTTAGCAGGCTGATAATTATTTAAATAACTTTGATATGAGGGTAGTTTTTATAAGACGGGTGAACTTCGTCGCTGAGGTAAGGTGATAGGCGTAGATATGGAGGTATTTAGTTGTGTGTGTGGAGAAGGTCGGAAAACGAACGTTGAAGTTCTAGGTTGGTAAAGGAGGAGAGATGACTTTTAGGGGAAGTCAGAAGGAGGCAGATAGAGTGGATGCGGGGCATGTCAAGTGGCTCTGGAATGTTGAAGACAATTATAGAGGGGAGAATGTTAAGCTGACATGGTAGGAGGTAGAGGGAATTGGTATTTTGGCCAAAATGAAGGGAAGTAGAAAGTAAATGCGAAATGGAGGAAGGGTTTACATATTGCAGTGTTGGGTCTTTTAGGCGAGGTTTAGTAATATAGTGGTGGTCAGTCTTTGTGTTCATCCAAAACCTACCTTAAACGTTAGACTACCAATTATGAATGTTTAAATAACTATTATACGGAATTAGTGAGTTAAGGCTCAACATCTTCTCCTGTATTCAAGAATGATTAAAATTCTTGCTTCAATTGTATTTACTGAAATAGTGAAATACCTGTAGCTCTGACATTTAAGCTTTATGCAAATGTCATCTTAAGCGAGACATTTTCCTGCACAAATCGTGCATAATCGTACCTCGTGCATATTTATGTGGATCAAAATTAGAACATTTTCGATTTTTGATCGAATGTTCCCATGAAAATTCGATCAAATTCTAGAATCGTATGACAGCAATGTTGGCAATCTTGGTTTGTGATCACTTCTATACTGTGCTTCGAGTTTTTACTGTCATCATGTGAAGTAAAATGGAACCATTGTAATGTAAATGAATAGCATGATCCTGTGGCTAGAACGCAATTGATTTTGCGTAGTAAATCCTCCCGCGACAGCCAGCTGTATTTAATCTTCAAAAGTATACTATGAAGTAACCGTCGGTTGGTAACAGAAGTAGCAACTGACATGTTTTGGTTTCCCTCTTAGTCAACCATCGGTAGTCCACTGAGATTATCTATACACTGACGGGTATAAGCTCACAACGGTCGATGTTTGATAAGTATACTTAACTCACATAAGTTTGATGAAACAGAATGTGTGTCAGACATGCGGGTGTCGAGGGACGTCAATATAGATACAAATATTAACCTTCTTTCCAAAACAGCAGGGCGGGAATTATGGAAAAGAATCCATGCGCAGTGAAGTATGTGTGTAGTTCAACAGTCAATAATCGTGCCATTACCTAAAAGTGTTATTGAAGCGCAGAAATATCTCCGGAATCATTGATCGTGTAGAAAATAGAACATTATCAGGCCGTCGCTCGATTTAAATCGCCGAATATCATGCGCAAGGCCATGCCTCGTGTGAAATGACTTATAGGATTCTTCCTGATTACTGTGAGTAAGAAAACGTAGTGAAATCCCATGTGACTTTTTCGCCCCAAAAGTAATTAAAAGACTGCCCCTTGAGTTAACGGGGCATGACTGTGTTGGTGCTGTAGAGATGACAGTGATCACCGATTTGCTCGAGGTGGTGGGATAGGAGAAACGTTGTTTAGGCGTCTGAAGGACCATCTTCGACATGATTAAACTCTTCAAAAGGGCCAGCTCGACCCCGTATCCGCAGAACTAATTCTCCTTCTCTTCCGTCCAAAATTCAATTATGAGGACCGCACTATTCTGTTGCTCCCGAAGCTTTCCTTTCTTTACCCGTGTGCCCAGTCGTTCCTTGCGTCCTTTCCGGGAAACCTTCAAGGGACTCTGGGATCATATAAGGTGTGAAAGGGTACCATGGTTGGTTGCCCTGGATCAATACAATCAAAGGTATCATTTCGATACGGTTTCTATGTTTTGACATACTGAAAGAGGTCGCGTATGGGCAATTGAGGCCAATATAAAGAAGTAATCAACTGCTTTAGGTCAGGTTTTCGATGGATCCTGGTGCTACTCACTTATGTGATCCCATCTACTGACTAACTTGACATACAATATCCTTAATCCCTAAACTGCAGATTACCATAAATCTTTCTTTAGCTCTTCAACTCTCCATCTGCCTTTATTATATTCAAAATGCTTTTTTATTCCTCCCTCGGCCGTGAAATCTCAGATCCTCTCCTCCATTATCGTCTCCAGCATTGCGTTACCCCTAAGTATCTTCTGCGTTCACTTGTCCTGACTTTTTTTCAATTTCTTACAATAACCCTCTCTATTCCCCTAGTTGTAAGTTGTTTTTACAATCTGTTTGTGTTATTATCCCCCCTCTTGTCGCCACCAACTTCTGAAAATCCTCATATCTATGTTTATTCTCCTGCGTCGACAAACTGTTTCCCGACCCCCACAAAATCACGGTCAATGTTAAAGCTTTCACTATTTTTTTCTACATACCCTTGTGACTGTGCTCATAGGCTGATTGAATAGCCGATACTACTAGCAGATTAAACCGTGTTGACGCAACATTGGATGCACACGCGGCTCTAGGTGTCGACGCATATGGCTGTTGACGTCGCCATTAAACTTGACCTCGAAATTTTCAATACGGGCATAGGCTTATAAAAATATATATATATAAATAAATATATATATACACATATATGTATATATATATGTATATATATATATATATATATATATATATATATATATATTAATATATATATATATATATATATATATATATATACAGAAACAGATATAAGGAAAAGGGGTAGGAACACACATAAAAGACGAACACGATAGAAGTGGGGAAGGCGGAATCGAAAGGATCACAAGAGTAAAAATATTTCCTTGACCGGGACTCGAACACCGGATCTTTCCACTTGCCGGGCGGATGCTCTTAACCACTTGAGCTATCGAGGAAACGTAATTTACCCTGAGATCCGTGGGTCTAATATGTCGCCAAGCGCCCCGATTCTTTAGCCAAGAGATGGCGTCAGGGGGCTGTTTCACCCACCAAAGGAGAAATAGACAACACACACACAAGAGGAAAGGACAGTGGGTTAGAATTCATACAACATCATAAAGGAAAGGAACAGTGCGTTTCGTGGCACGCATAGCCAGAAGAAAGAGATGAGCCTTGTGATCCGTTCGATTCCGCCTTCCCCACCTCTATTGTGTTCGTCCTTTATGTGTGTTCCTATCCCTTTTCCTTATATCTGTTTCTATATAAATGAGCATTTATCCGCCGTTTGGCGGGATTTCGTGTTTGAATGTATATATGTATATATATATATATATATATATATATATATATATATATATATATGTGTGTGTGTGTGTGTGTGTGTGGGTCGCGCTAGTAAGTAAGGGTAAAGCGTTGGGCTGCTGACCAGAGGGTCCCGGGTTCGATTCCCGGGCAAGGCACTCTGGGCACCTGCAGCTCCACCCAAGCTAAAGTGATTTTTCGGGTACCAGGTCTTCCTGGGGAACCATAACCGGCACAGGGAAAGGAACTGGCCCCCCTACCCTGATGTGTCAATTTTCACACGCCGTAAAGGGCTTAGTACTGGGTGATCTCTACCATCACCTACTAAACCGACCTTCGAGTTGATTACTGTGTTTATGGTTTATATATATATATATATATATATATATATATATATATATATATGTATATATATATATATTTGTATATTATATATGTATATATATGTTTATATATATATATATATGTATATATACGAGCAAAAATTTCCCGGAATTTATTCAGAAAATTAAAAATACAAGTTTATTCATCTAAATCTATATTGTCCCCTTCAAAGTAATCCCCATCGACTGCAACACACTTATGCCAGCGCTTGATCCAATCCTCGAAACATTTTTTATATTCGGTTTTCGGTATGTCCATCAGTGCTTCCTGCGATTTTTCCATTACTTCCTCTCGGCTGCTAAAACGCGTTCCCCGTAATGGTTTTTTAACTCGATTGAACAGAAAGAAGTCACAGGGAGCCAAATCAGGTGAATTCGGTGGCTGTTGGATGGTATTTGTTGCATTTTTCGTCAAAAAATTACGAATAATGATAGCACTGTGCGACGGTGCGTTATCATGGTGCAAAATCCACGAGTTTTCTGCCCACATTTCTGGTCTCTTTCGGCGAATTGCTTCACGCAAACGTCTCATAACGCCCAAATAATACTCTTTGTTTACTGTCTGGCCTTCTGGCAAAGATTCATGATGCACTACACCGTTGTAATCCATGAAAACCGTCAGCATTGCCTTCTTTTTTGACTGAAAACGACGTGGTTTTTTTGGTCTCGGCTCATTTGGTGAACGCCATTCACTTGCCTGATGTCTGGATTGCGTGTCGTACTCATAAACCCACGTCTCGTCTCCAGTAATGATCCTTTTGATGAATGTGGGACCATGTTTTTACCCATCCTCTTTAACAAACCCAGTTCCAATCAATTTTACGGCCTTGGCTCTTTCGTTTTTCCACTAGTCTTAATCTTATCATTACACTGGTAATCCTTTGGAATCTCCTTTGAGTTTACCCTCCAACAACAAGAGCCGGCTCAAAGCATTCAGCTTATTAAGAACTGCTTGGGAACAACAAAAAGTTTTCCCATCATTTGTTGACACATTGGTGAACTTTCATGGATCTTAGTATAAGTGTATATAGTATATATATATATATATATATATATATATATATATATATATATATATATATATATAATATGGTAAATGTAAAATAATAACCTTTTGAGGCCCTACTAAATTTTATTTATTCATATAAATATGTGTCATATTCCAACATTTTCGGGTATTTTTCAAATTAAGAAAACATGTTGTGCCTTGAAATATCCAATTTCATATTTCAGATACTCGTTAAATATCCCACAGAAGTCGGTAGAAGTCATGTCAAATTACACGAATCAAGTTTTTATCCGAAGACCTAAAGTTTTGTTATTATGAAAATTAAATGAAAAAATATCTTAACTCAATAAAAGTTTGCTGGGGACGCTAATAGCTCTGGGGTGGTACTGCCAAAAAATGTTTGAAACGAAGTTTGTCAACGTGAACTATGGGTGGAGGTGGATGATAGCAAGGGTTGTTTTTCCTTTTCTTTCGAGGAGCAATGAGTTTCAGGTGTTTCCTGGTTGGGTGACGCTCGGCAGCTATCTCTTGGAGAACAGACGGATTTGAAGGTGAATATTAGTCTCTTTCCTGTAGAATCCGACTTACTCCCGTGCTTCCTGTGTACTACGACCGCACTCGATCCCTCTCGGATTCCTCTTAAGATGGTCCGGAGTGATATGCGGGCCGCTTTTATCCAGGTCACACCAATGCTTGTGGTAGGGAATCGGAGGGGAGTTGTTTTGTTGGCGTTAAAAATAGCTATCAACTCCACGTGCCTTCAAAAAAGATTACTCGACCCCGTTTTTCACGGCTCGGTACCTGCCTAAAAGTGCTCCATTGAAGAGGTTTCACACTTAAAAGAAATCATCGACACTGGTTGACAATCTGAGGATTGATTTTTTTAGCAGCTCTCCAAAGTATCTTCTTATATGTCGATCTTTTCATTCCCCTTAAAGCTCTTTGCTCATACATATTCGATGACCTGCTTCTTTTCGTTCATCCTTAGCTTTTCTTTTTTGATTCTTTCCCTCAATGCTTCCATCGAGTATGTCTTCAGTAATACGTACATGCAATGAATATCGTGCATCGAGATACGTCCTATTAGTTTCACTCTCCTTGTGCCCTCCATAGGCTTCTCTCTTAACCCAATTTTCAAAGTACTTGTTCATTTGTTACCCTGTCAATTCACGTGATTCTCCTCATTCTTGTAGTATATCGTCTTCTTTTCTCTGATGTACACGTCAAACATATTTATAAAATTCTGCTACATAGATAAGTTAAAACAAATCCCTTCCTTATGTGTATGCTAATAATATTTGCTGTTAGTAGTTTTTTTCGGATAGAGAGCCTTCTTCGGAATTTCTGTTCTGCTTACTACGTCATCTTCCTTCTTTCATGGCTATTGGTGATGCTGCTGAAAAAGTGAAGTTCTACCACTTGCTCCGGTGTGCCTTTTCCTCTGCTTTAGTTAAAATAGTTGTTCCTAGTTCGAGTTTATTTTGATGATCAACCTAGTTTTAATCTTGTTTATTTCAAAGTAATCTCGCAATCTACCTCTAGGGTGTGTGGCATGGGGTGATTTCACACTAGACTGATATTTAAAAAATACTTCCTCTCCTTGTGCGTTTGGATAACGTTATTCTGATGGCTTACCGTTCGTGGGAAAATGACAACTGATGGATATCCCTGTGATAGAGGGAAGAGCGTTAAGAGGGCAAAGTTGGGGTTATGATAGGCATAGGCATTCTGGACGGATTCTCTATGTACGTCTGGCCGAGATCTTTTCATATTACCCTCGTAAACCTGTCGGTTGTACACTTGATCTCCCTAATCTCATTTTCATTCTCTCTCCTGCCGTGCTATGGCGGGACTAATAATAGATACTCAATATTATCTCTGAAGAGAAATTCTTCCAATTAATGCAAGTGATTTAATATTCGCTCCATGAGTGACTCCCAACCTACTTTCTCTAATAATTTTGATTTGCTACTCAGTTGGTCATAACAACGTTATGCAAATCTAGTTTCGCTACGCTGCGCGCGATCTAATTCGGCAATCAATCCAACTTAATGAGGATCCCATATACTAGCAGTATGTGGTGAATGTTCCTCCATGTCTCCGTTTTTAAATATAGGCGTTACAGTAGTTGTTTTCCGGTTACTGGGGACATTATAATTTACTTGGGACTTCTTAAATTTGAATCTCAGTTACGGCGCAGGTTCCGACGTTAATTCCTTACTATATAAAATCTGGTATTTGATCGGACCCGGAGGTTTTATTGGGGTCAATATTTTTCAGTAAACGTTCTACTCTAGTACCAGTAAATGGGCATTGGTTGGCGGAAAGAGTTTGGTATCATGTCGATGACATTCGGTGAGACATTGGTGAAGACGCTTTGAAAGAAGAAATTCAGTAAGTTAGTCTTTTCCAAACTACTAGATACTAATTCGCCTTGATTGTTTTTCAATTAACGGCAGAATTATTTCCCTGAATATCTCTGGCATAGGACCAAAATTCTTTTGGTTTCTCGTATAAATTTTCAGCTAATCTTTTCCTTTTGAATTCACTAAATTAATCCATTCACTATATTCATTAAATTAAAAATTTCCTTTCCGAAATTTCTTCTTGGCACTCACCCTAGATATCTTATTCTAATAAGTGATCTCATTCCTCTTGTCACAATACATATCGTTCCTTGTATTGTCATCTTAGCGTGACATAGTATGTGACGTCTTAACGATTATCTAGCATCCGAGTTGTACCATCTAGGTACCTTATTATCTATTTTAAATTTGCTTCGAAAGAACTTGTTGGCTTCTGAGTGCGCGATGACAATGAGGTAATTCCACGTATTCTCAGTATTTCGGAGTTTATCACCTTTCTTAAAAAGTCCGAATTAACTCTGCAGCGCGCGCATTAAGGCATTATAGTTCCATTTTTAAGCAAGTAACATATTTTTGGGGTTCTTAATATTGCGTTTCATCGCTGAGATAACATCATCAGATACAAAATATGCCCAAGTACGCATGTACGTATAATCTTGTACGAGAGAGTGGTGGGTAATAAAAAGCTCCTCCCATACCTTTCTCCAAATGTCCATCTCTCCATCCCTTTTTATCACCCACCCTTCTCCTTCGTAAGATTATACATACAAGGTATGTCCCAAAATTAGTAGGACTGAGTGGATTAAAAAACATCATTGCCAGATTTAATATATTCACTCAAAAGTCTTCAACCTTTTTGCGTCCACACTGCTGTCAGCGGGTTTTACACGCCTGGTATGCCTTCTGGAAGGCGGCGCCCGGAATGCTGCCAAGCTCCCTCATCACGGTCTGTTGTAACGCTTTCACCAAGCCGCGGCGACGTCTTTTCAGCACGGATTTGAGGCAGTGGAAGAGGAAGAAGTCTAGTATAGCATTGACTAAATAATTTGGATCCTCACTCACTCGGTCGAGAAGCTCTTGCCTGATCCGCGTGCGAGTTTCGTCTCGTTCATCCGAGAGCACTCGCGGCCCCATATTCGCACACTTTTCATGCACAAGTCGATACACATCACTTTTCGGGATACTAAGTTCATCAGAAATCATGCAAACACTTAATCTGCGATCCCTGTCCAAGAAAGTCTTCACTCTTACAAGATTTTCGTCACCTTTTAAGGTCGAAGGTCGTCCTGAACTTTCGGCGTCTTCAGCATCTCTACCCTTCTGAAACGACTTGTGCCACTTAAAAACATCCGATTTACCCATTAGTTGCCTTGAGCATGTCATGAGTCTCTTTCCCGGTTTCGCCCAATTTCACGCATAATTTAGTGGCGTAGTGCTGCTCAAATAATCGTTTCATAACGGAGCGTAACGAGGACACGTTATAGAGGTTCCGCAACCAAATGACCAGCACTCCGCAAAGGCTGGGAGCCAATTGCCACCGATCTCCAGCCTTTCCTGAGACTCCCCTCCGTCGAACTCAGTCACGGAAATGGCCCCCGTCCGTCTGTCTATCCTGGAAGAAATAAACCTGCAGCTCCACCCAAGCTATGTGATTTTTCGGGTAGCAGATCCTCCTGGGAAACTATAACCGGCACAGGGAAAGGGATTGGCGCCCCTACCCTGATATGTGAATGTCACCCGCCATCGGGCTTAGTACTTGAACTCTACCATCACCTACCAAAACAACCTTAGGGTTGATTACTGTGTTTATGTTTTTTTTACTTGAACTTACTTTGTACCTGGTGATGTAGCCTCAGCGATGAAACCGAATTCCCGTAAATACAATTTTACGTAATGAAAATTACAAACTCATAGTGGTTTGATAGTCGCCTACACACTTGTTCTTCCTGGACGCTAGCAGTAAAATATGCAAACGGGTCTGTCATGGTTAAATTTCGTGTCGATGTTAAAAATGTCAGTACAACTCTGGGAAAGGTAAAATGTCTACCATCCGTGGGATTTTTATACTAGTGTGTCTCACATTTTTTTAAATTTGTTCATTACCCACAAATGGATGTTTACGCTGCAGGACGTAGAAATGAATCAAGAATGGTAGGAAAAAACCTTGAAAAGCAAATTTTTAACCTTCAAACCATGGAAAAAAACCTGACATAAGAGACAATCATATGACGAGTCCACTCTGGTTTATCAGGTTCCCCGAACCGGGAATTAGAGGGTAGAAGTTCCTCGTAGATTTGTATATTTTGAGATGCGGGTATGGAGAAAATAAGCAGATGAAGAGGAAAGTAAAGAAAAAAACTATTGGATTTAGTTGGAGAAGAGAGGAAGCAGTCGGTGGAAACACAAAAAAAGGAATCAGTTGATCGAGCAGGCCTTCAGGAGCAGTAGGATGTTGGAGGAAGTGATAGGAGGAAGGAAGTTGGGTAAAGTTGAAAGAAGTTGGGTTACTAGAGCTGAGGGAGAAAGAGAAAATAAACCATATGCACAGCGCAAAGGGGAGCAGTGAGTGATGTGTTAAGGTAGAAAATAATGTTGAGTCAGATGTCTTCTATTGCACAATCAGTACAGAAACCAAACGAAGATGTTTGATAGATATCATTACTCAATGCTAATTAACTGAAAAATTCATCAATAGCAATTGAAATGATATGACTGCATATGGCATACTTTTCACGAAAAACATCAAGAGGTCATTCAATTTAGCGTCCCATCCGACGGACGACGTGCTTTGCTCTAGGCGGTCTAAACATAGCTCCCCAATTAAGAATCGGTATACCACTGGAAAAAATGCTCTCATCTCCGAGATTCGATATCCTGCAGAAGAAATAGACATAAATCGATAGGCAAATAATGATGTAATAGTCGGAAGGTTGGTTCATGTTTTCGGAAACGAAGGGTTCTCCTCCTCTCACTCTTATTAGATACCCTACACAAATGCGCCTCGACATTTGGTGTGTCTGAGAATTCGCAGAATATGTTGAATGAATCAATGTTAAGGCCGATAGAGGGCCCTAGTAAACGTTAATGTATATTAAGTATTGATTTACATGTGACCAAGTATTTTCGTAATTTTCCGAGACAGCTCTCGGTGTGTGTGATAATTTAATTTGCATAATTATATTAAGGTTATTTTGACGTTAATTTTTTTTAAAGTCGAACGACCTTTATGGTTATTTCGCGTGTTAGTGGAGGCATATTGGTGTGCTCATTTGCATAATGTGCCTGCTTAATTCATAAGTATACAGTACAATGTGCAAAAAATAAATACATTTTTTGCGCCTTGGATTTTTATTCGAACCAGGTCTTTAATTGCGTAGTGGTGCGTGTGTCTCAATCAAATGTTCTTCTGCAGTTTAATCGTGCTCGGCGATAATTAGCAGCTTTTAGTAATAAGAGTTATATAAGATAGCGGTTACCCTTAAATATCACGGGGTTCCGTTTGGAAGCATTGTGAAAATAATACTTGTGAGGTTATAACAAACTTTTGGTGACTGATATTTACACGATTATATTAGATTGAGCTCTTTCTTACCTTCGCCATCTTGTGTTAATAGTAGTCACGGAAGATGTAGGATATCTCGTGCTTAATATCATTATATACATGGCAGTTGGATAGTGCTATAAAATAACAAGAACAACCCTCAATACCATATAAAATTTTAAGATTCAGCGTAATAATGCCATTCCCGTAATTGTACGGACAAGCTAAACTGGATTTTGCTATCAGCGTTTCTATATGAGGATTAAAGGTAATTTCAGGATTTTGGGACGAGTTTGGGTTTTGTTCTAAAGATGATTATCTTTTCTTTCGGTTGTAATTTAAATTTGATCAATAATGACAATTAATACTGGCGTGTTTATTGCACTCAATCGATGAATTTTATTTCATGGGCATGATCAATTTAAACAGTTGTATCTCTGCCACTCAATTGTTTGAATAATTTTCCACGAGCGGATTCATTACTCTTCATGCATTTTTTCACTCGATTCATATTTAACTCGATGAATACATCACATCGTTTAATCGGCTATCTGCGATTAGTATTGGTTCAGTGTTATTGTAATATGTAGTTTGGGTTTTATAGATATATAATGTCATGTTCATTATGGTTTACGAGGCAAATAGCATGTAGTGTCAGGGCCCATTAAGAACCTAGCCTAGGCCAGTAAACCTACTACCAAAGGAATAAAAATCTTACTTTTGGGCGAGAAAATGATTATATCATACATATTTTACTGTCAATAGTTAACATTTAATAAATCATTTAGTGTTTTAGGAGTTCATTCAATTTGTTTTTTTAACTACAGCACTTTATTATGTATCATTAGAAGATTATCATAATATAATGAAATATTTACTGTCAATTAATATAGCAGTTAAATAAAAGCAATGTTTATGAAACTGTATCAAATGCTAGTGACGAAGGAGAGAGTTTAAGGTTTTAATCAAGTTTCCGTCTTAACCGATAGAAATTAAACATAATTACGCTGAATAAGACAATATTTTACTTTCATTCCGAAAATTGGCTAAGTACAATTAAAATGCAGAAATACCTATATTTTAACCAGATCTGTTAATGATTAAAGTACCTTCCAGTGGTAGTGATCATAAATATGCGCATATGCCAAATACTATCCATAAGAGCATATGCTCACAAGGACTCGTGGCATAAAAGCCGTTACGATTTTCCTATAAACGCGTAACACATATAAATACGTACTCACCTCAGATAAATCAGCCGTTAACGACTCCTAATTACACATCTGAATTTGAAAGTGCATAATTTATTTTCAGATATGTTTTTTTCTCTTTTTATATGCCTCTTCTCTTTGAGATATTGAACACAAGCAACCTATAGCGGCAAAATGTGACACCTCTTGCCGCTATTGGAAAATTAATCATGATTTCATATCTCCGGTTTTATTTCAATCGAAAGGAAATACCAAACTGCCTTTCAATCTGTATATATAACTACAGTATGGTATGCTGAAAACCACCGTTGGATTGTTAGGCAGGGGGTGATTAAACACCAAACTAACTTAGACGCGAAATACATTTACCCCTAGCCCGGTCTAATAGTGCAATTCTGATCCATGATTGTTGGTGTGAAAAATTACATATTAACTCTATCTTTTCTACTCTTAATCTCTCTAATTTTATTTCCATTGTCACCTTTACCGTAGTACAAGGAGGCTAATAATACATTTTCAAAATCATCGTTGAATACCCTACCTTCAAATTTATCCATGTGGATTCTTTTAGCATTCGCTCCGTGAGTGACTCCGCTCCGTTGGGCTCCGCCAAACCTAGCTTCTCAATTAATTTTGATACGCTACTCAGTTTATCATATCAAATTTTTCTTCTAAATTATACTCTTCTACGCTGCGCGCGATCTATTTCGGCAATTAATCCAACTTCATAAGGATCCGATATACTTGCAGCATATTCTAAATGATGCCTAATTGGGGATGGATAATATTATACTCTCTAACGCCCTCGTAATATTTCCACAAGACGTGGGTAAATGTTACGAGGACGAAATATTTTTGTTAGCTTGACCACATATTCCCCGCATATGTGTCAACAGGGAGAGGTCTCGAGTAAAGTTGACAAATATGTATTTCATCGTGTCTTATGTTTATTTATTTTGGCATTCCTGATGCAGTAGGAGTTCGGGAGGACCCGATGGTAAATGCCCGTTTACCCTTCCCCCCAAATACATTGACACTGGCCATGAAGTCTAGTATATAATGTGTTGGAAGAAAGTTTTCACGCCACTTCAGTCAAGTTCGGTTTTGTCATCTCCATATCTATCTGTTCTATCGACGTTTCTTTCTTCCTCAGACTGCCATATACATATCTGTTTTCTTAGCTCTTTTCGAAGAGCCTGACGTGTATCTTTAGGACTACTCGTCCGACAATTCTTCCGATAGTAGGTCACATCTCCTCCGCCGGCCGATTGGTCTCAGGTCAGAACTAAACCTGACCTTGTTCGCGCTCCCTGTAACGAAGTCCGAATGTGCCCCGGCAAATCATCTCCTCTTCCCTCACTCTCAACGCTCTCATATCCACGCCGAAGGACGCGGAGTCGGGCGGAGTTGTGGAGTATTTCTTCTGAGGGTTCATCCAAAGACCCCAATTGATCTCCTATGGAGGTTGTTACGGGGCCGTTCTATCCACACACATGAATACTCTGTCGGGAGTTTTTTGGCATCGTATTTTTCCGATGGTGAACGATTTGATTGGGTTAGTATTTTTTATACCATTATATTTAAACCAGTGATGCTCATCTTTTGTGCTACTACGGGATGCACAAGTGATATATTCCAAGCTTGCGAGCCGCATTATAAAAATTCTAATAAGCTTAGAAACTATTTATCCCATGGATTGATGTATTAATTTTATTACTTAGTTTTTATTCCTATAATTTATGCCTATTTATTTATATTATATATGTGTATAGTATTATCATGCGAGGAAAGAAGTGTGCGAAATTGTAGAGGGGCTCAATCCGAAACTCGACATCACGATAATCCCTTCCTCTATTATTCATGTCTCTATTATTCATGCTTCCTTCCTACCTAAATTCCGTCTAATATTCCTTTCCTTTTTCCACCCTTTCCCGGAATATCAATTTATTTAATTTTCACTATTAAATGACTACCCAAACAAAAAAAATAACAGAGCAAAATATTATATTATATTTCTACACTTACAGCAGTCGAGTGACATTAACGAGACACATCTTGATGAAAAAACTTTAACACGTATCGCATTAAATCAAGATTGCTATTGCGTAAATAAATAAGCTTACTAATTGTTGAAACAGTTAAATGGAAATAAGGGCGTTTTTCATTTTTTTAAGGGAAAAACACAATCATCGGTCATCAGGCCCGCAAGCCGTTGGGCGTGCCCAAAGTACTCGTTATTAAGTCGCCGCAAGGGCGTGATTCAAGTGTGGACCGTGTATGAGATTGAATATTGGATTGGAAGGCATTCGTTATATCGCAAATGCTACTTGATCTTTTTTTATATATTTGTGCAAGGGGGAAATCGATTTTAAAATCAAAGATTTTGATTTTTTTTTCTTATATGCGGATGTTATGGGCGATGTCGTTATCAGTGTGTTGTTGATTAAAACATTATTATTATTATTAGGTAATCTACCGGTTAAGGTAGGTTTTTGGATGGACATAATTACTAATTAAATAATTTGTGACCCCTAGCAAAACACAACATCCTACTCTACATAAGGTCCCTCTTCATCTCTGAGCACTTTCTTCCTCCCTTCATCCCGTCCAACATCCCTATCCTGTTCCTTCACTTTCCTCTTTTGCCCAACATTCTCCCCTCTATCACAGTCTTCAACATCCCACTGCCGGTCAATACCCCCTTCATCCACTTTCCCTGCCTCCGCAGGATTTCTCCCAACAAACCCCTCTCTTCGCCCACCATACCAAGTACTTCCTCATTTGTTTTCTTCTCTGTCCATTTCACCCTCTCCATTCTTCTCCACACCCACATTTCAAAATCCTCCAGTCTACGTCTATCCTCCTGCTTCAATGACCACGTTTCCGAGCCGTACATAGCTACGCTCCATATGAAAGTTTTTACGAGTCTTTTCTTAACATCCTTACTCAACGTTCCCGTCATCAACTCCCTCCTCCTTGTGAAAGCCTCTTTGCCTAGCGCAATTCTTCTCCTTACGTCCCTACTACTTTGACCGTGTTGGTCCAAGACTCTACCGAAATACGTAAACTGTTCTTCCTGCTCTAGTTTTTGCCCTCCTATTCTAATGTTAAGCTTGGCTTTTTTCTTCCCAGAGAATCGCATTACCTTTGTTTTATTAATATTGATTCTCATCCCATACCTGTCACACTGAATTTCCAATTCACTCAGCGATGCTTGCAGCCCCTTGGCTGACTGACAAACTAAAGCTTGGTCATCAGCAACCCTAACTGATTTTACGAATTCCCCGCCCACTTTCATTCCTACCTCCAGTTCTTCCCATGCCTCTTTGATCATTTCCTATACACATACGTTGAACAGCAACGGTGATAATGGGCAACCCTGCCTTACACCCCTTCCTAACACTGCCCATCCGGACTCCCCTGTCCCACCCGCACCTGAGCAGTCTGAGACATGTACAGGTTGTGGATCAGCCTCCTTTCCCTCCAATCTATTCCTATTTTCTGCAGAATATTCATTAGTTTTTCCCAATTCACTCTATCAAACGCTTTTTCGAAATCTACGAAACAGGCAAATACCTCCTGGTTGTGTTCTATATTCCTCTCGATTAATAATCTCATTACTGCAATGGCATCAGGCGTACCTCTCCCCTTCCTAAACCCAAACTGATCATCCTCTAAGTAATCATTTGCCCTACTCTCTATCCTTTTGTTTATGATCCTGAGAACAACTTTAGCTGCGTGGGATATCAAACTAATTGTCCTATAGTCCTCACATGACGTGGCCTTTACCTTTTTCGGAATAGGAACTAAAACTGATCTCAAAAAGTCTTCCGGCCAGATACCTTCCTCATAAATACTGCGAATCAGCCCATATAGCCTCTTCCTCCCACATTTTCCTAAACATTTCAATAGCTCCGCGGGAATGTTATCCACCCCCACGGCCTTATTTAGTTTCATCTCCCTTAATGCCCTTTCTATCTCATTGTCTAGTATGCCTGGACCTAAGCTGTCTTCCTCTACGTCATTTTCTTTTTCAATGTCTAACTTTGTTGGTTTGAGTTCTTTACTATACAGCTCTTCTGTATACTCCTTCCATCTCTCTTGGATCTTTCCTGCGTCAACTATTACCTTACCCGCCTTATCTCTAACTGTTAGCATTGCTCTTCCTTTCTTACTTCCCGATAACGATTTAACTTTGCTGTACAGCGCACCGATTTCACCCTTCCTCTGCAGACTTTCCATATCCTCGCACTGCGTCTTCCACCATGCTTCTTTTGCTTCATTTCTTGCCAGCCTCAATTTATGGTTCAATTTTTTGTACTTCATTTTGCCTAATTCTGTATTTATATTCTTCCATGTCGCCGCTCATCCATCTTTGTAATCATCTCATCCGTGATCCATGGTTTCCTAGTCCTTTTAGCGTTAACGGTTCCAATAGTGTCTTTTGCGGCTTTAGACAACCCTTTCTTGATCATTTCCCATTTTTCTTAGATGGTACTAAGCTCTTTACCATCCTCCATGATTTTCTCTACCGCCTGTTTGTATTCCTTCCTTTTCAAACCATTTAATGCTTCTACATTCCATTTTATAACTCGCCGCCCCTGCCTTATCTTTTTGAAGCGTACGCTACATTTCATAACAACTAAATTGTGGTCAGAGTCCGCATCCACTCCCGGGAAGCTGTGCGAATTTATCACACTGTTCCTAAACCTGTGTCTAACCAGGATATAATCTAGCTGATACCTTTCTGAGTCACCTGGCATTTTCCATGTGTACCTGCGTCTTTTGTGGTGTCTAAACCAAGTGTTGGTGATGACTAACCCCTGTCTCCTGCAGAACTCAACTGCTTTCTCCCCGCGGTCATTCCTCGTGCCTAAACTGTAGTCCCCCACCTCATCACCATCTCTTCCTTCGCCTACCGTCGCATTCCAATCCCCCATCAATATCAAATGTTTCCCTGCAGGAACACATGCGATTATGTCCTCTAACTGATCGTATATCCTATCGACCTCTTCTTCCTTATGGTTGCTTGGTGGCATGTATACCTGAATAATAACCAAGTTCGTCGGTTCTGCTTATATCTCTATTAGTAAAAATCTATCCGTTACCTGCTCGATGTCGACTACGCTTCTTCCTACCTCTTTATTTAATACTATGGCAACCCCTCGTTTGCTCTCGTCCCCGCCGCTGTACATTATTCTATCATTATCACTCCAGTAATCCCCGCTATCTTTCCATCTCACCTCGCATAGACCTAAAATATCTATATTTCCCCTTTCCATCTCTCGCTTAACATTCTCCAATTTCCCTGTCCTCATCATTGTCCTAACATTCCACGTTCCTATTCTAACTAATTTGGTCTTCTTCTCCTGCGTCTTCTGTCCGGCTGCCGCTGGTTTTCCCTTGCAAGGGTTTCGTGGGATGAAGACCGCGGAAGCCTTGCCTCCCCCGCTGCCGGGCACGACACACGGCCGATTGGGCCGAGCCCCGTGGTTGCCAGGACTCAAAATCTCTGTATTGTCCATTATATTTTTCTTGGGAATAATAATTGAGGTGGTTTCCCGCTGCCTTCCTCAATAGTGTTTTTAACGTGACACCATCACTTACTGGCCACCCCACTGGGGTCAGACGCCATTGCAGCCGCCTCACTGAGGAACAGACGCTGCGCGGACTACCTTTCGTCTGGCTCCTAACCTTCGACCTATCTGGCATGGGTGACCCTACCAGGAGCAATTATTATTAATCCCGCCAGCACAGCTCTAGGGGTCATCGGAACGCACAAGCCCTTCCACCACGTCAATGTTGTAGTCCGGGGAAGGGGATTAATACATATAATTGATTATTTGGCTCTTTTATTATGGCAAAGATATTTTCCTATTTACGTAATACCAAAATGAAATCCAATTTGAGGTACAAAATCATAGCAAAAGGTTTCCAAATGAGGGCGCAAAATTGAAGGAAATCTTGGAAAAGAAACTGAATTTGTACCCTAGGAATATGGAACATGCACGAAATATCCCCGAACGATCGGTACCTGTTAATCCATTTATAGATTATAGTCCAGAAATTTTAGACCTCAGCACACGGAAAAATGAGGTAACTCTGGAAACTTTCTCAGTTGCTCTAATTGTCCTCCTGAACGACATATCAAAGGATCTTATATTCCCGTGCCGGGATCCCCAAATTTTTGGCACCTTTAGTCCTATTCTCCCGAAAATGTTTCGATCGACATTAAAAAAAATCAATTTCGACGGTGGATTCCGTCACGTACGCTGAAAAATTATGAAAAAGTTATATATATATATATATATATATATATATATATATATATATATATATATATATATATATAGCCCAAAATGCCCTAATCTTATCACCACTTTCTTCCCCGGTACCCACAAAATTAAACATCTAATCCGTGACCTCTTCCCAATTATCAATAACACTCAGTCCACATCACTTTTATTCCCACACTGTCCCTCTGTTTCATTTAAACGCCCGTCGAACCTGCGAGACATCTTTAAGTCCACAAATCCAACTTCAAGCACCCCCGTCTCTCCCCCGCCCCTATCCGCACCATGCAACCGCCCACGCTGCAAATGCTGTCATCTTTTAAGACCCTCCCCCTCACTCAGTACCAACTCCCAACCACTCGCCACCTGTACCTCAAAAAATATTATATATCGCCTCTCCTGTAACTTCTGCCCTGCCTTCTACGTGGGCGAATGCACGACCGCACTTTCCCTCCGCATGAATAACCACCGTTATTCCACCAAATCCCCCACCTTTCTTAATTATCCCATCCCTACTCACACCGCTTCCCACAACCAATCTTTTGACGACTGCTTCTCTGTTTCGGTGATTGAAATCCTTCCCAAATCTGCGAGTATAATAGAGGTGAGAACCCGCGAGATGGCGCATATCTGGGTGGCCCAATCATTCAAACCGCCCGGGCTGAACCAAGCCCACTGAATGCATCAATTGGCTGCCTACATATCCCCCCCACCCCCTTGTTCATTTCCTATTGGTCCCTTTACCTCTCCTTCCCCCACCTCTCCCCCGCACATCCTCTCCGCTCTTCCCCGAGAACGCCATTCTGAAGACGACAGCCGTGCTGTCGAAACGTAAAATAACAAATTGTGAGTGTCCTTTCTTTGTGTCTCTATATTCTAAAAATCTACATCTGTGTTTTTATATATTTGTGTGTCGCCGATGAGCGTTCCATTTCGAAGATATTATATATATATATATATATATATATATATATATATATATATATATATATATATATATATGTTATTTTTTCGGTTTATATACCAATTCCATTTAATTTGAGACCATTATAGATGAAATCGGATTAATATTTCAGGCAAGGCATGCTTTTTAATGTCAGTATGCACACTTTTGGGTAAATGGGACTTCATGTACCGAAAAAACGTGGACCCTGCTCTGGGAATGTCGGAAGCTTTTGATAGGTTATTCAGGGCGTCAAGTGGAACATGAAAGCAAACATTCAGATTTACTTAGTTTTTCTGTATACTTAAGTCAGCTGAAAACCTCGGCTGTTGGCTACATTAAATGTTCTGGTACCTACTCACAAATTGGTAACCAGCGCATTACTAAGTATTCCAGCTGAAGATCGCCCCATTATAATTCTTATTCTATACGTTGATTGATCCTAGAAGAAATCTGCTGTATGTCAATCATTATAGATATATAAATCAGCTATATTTAGTGAGATAGGTGAAATAAAAATGATTTCTTGGAATCACCAGGGCGGAGATCGTTTAGGCACGGCTAGTAAAATATGCTTTGGTATTGATTTGCACCCACATTAATTAGTGCTGCCTTCGCTGGCAATTAAAGTTTACTTTGCAACTATGTCATATTTCACAGTACGCAATAAATTCGATCGTATTTCATCAATTAGCAATATAGAACTTAGATAATATCGTTCATCAGTAATTCGCAAAGCTACTGTTAAAACTGAGTCTTACGTATTCAGTGCAAACTACTGTTTAATTAACTTTTAGTTTTGATATATACATTTTAATATGATGGATACCTCTTTTTTACATTTCCCACCCAATATTTTCCAATAACTTGATAAAACATTGTTATCTCGCATCATACGTATTTTTTATATTCAAAACCTTTCTTATTTTTCTCAGTTTTTCATGTCTTGAGCTATTTGTCTCTTGAGAAGAATCTCAAACGTTTTTCTCCATCACTGATGAGAATGTTTGGTATTTTTTAAAAAGCATTGCGCATTATCATTTCGTCTTTTTACAGTGTGACTCTTCTGAAGTGAAAGTTGCCATTGGTCGTCAACCTTTTTTACATTAAATATTTCACTTATTTGAACCTCTCCGTGTATGTTAGCGTTGATGGTACATCTTGGGCGAGGCTGACAATGTAGAGGGTTTTTTTATCCTTAATAGAGACATATTTAGGCTGCTGCAAATAATTATAGTTTGAATTTATCTCTATGAGGAAAGCAATACTGCGAATGATAAAAAAAATTCGTGGCGATGAATGGGAAACCTTGCCCATTCGTCGAGGTTGTGTAGGTTAGCTAAGCGGCTTATCGTATGTAGAAGGTTACGCGTATTGAATTAACAAGCTGATTGGCTAGTGTAAACCGACGTCACTTATTGAGAGTCGTAGTAAGCTGATTTCTCGAGAAAATGACCCCTCACTCCAAAATCCCTGACCACGCCACTTAACTTGATCAAAGACCGACGGCGAGTTTGTACCAAACTCGAGGTCAAAGGACTAGGCGTTAGTTTGATTAGGTTAGTAAAGGTAAATCTAGGTTATACTGTATACAACCTTAGGTTGAAGTAGATCCTAGAGGGTCTCTGATAATTTTGACTACAACCCATTTTGCCATAAAATGACTAAATGGGCACCTGCAATGCATGCAGAAATACTCTCTTACATTAATGAAAATATATTAAGTTGATCTACAAAAGCTCTCGTCCGCATTCAGACATGCATAATAATATTTCAGGCGTTGATGTGTTTGGCTTAATAATTAAATTTTAATTATTAAATCAATTTTTACGGGAGCTTTAGTTCGATTTTGCTATGCTCACTTAACATGAGAGGGAAAACTATTGCTAGAACCAGTCCGTGACGTTGTCTCTCTCTCTTCTGTGATACCAGTGGTATTAATCAATCTAATTGTTCTGGCACCCTCGTCACGCTTTCTCTTGTAGTAATTTTCAACAAAACTCACTGATATTCCTTATGTATCATCAAATTCCTTGAAGTAAGATCTGGTGCTTTCCCGGCGCATTTGCTTGATGAAGTTTTCTAGGGTCTTCCACCGGGTCAGGGGTTCCGTATTGGCCGACGTTTCGATTGCCCGCGCCGGTGAATACTGGGACCGAATAATCAAAGAATCAATGGAAATTAGAATGGCAGGACGTAAATTCAACAGGGACTTCTGCTATTCCCTTAGCAATGCATGGAAACCGGTGCTAATGAAGGTTAGAAAAGGAAGGAACAGACCACAACGGCCCGCCGACCAATTAGGAGGCTCCTCCTTTTCGGACTAATCACAAGTCACCTGACCTGAGAGCTCAAGTATATAAGACGGCCTAATGCAGAGTCCTTGCCGAAGATACAAAAAAAAACCGCTCCAGTGATCAACGCAGCAGACCCATGAAGCTCGATAGTGTCTCCAAGTGTCTGACCCTCATTGAAATACCCGTGAACGTGTAACAATATGAAACTGTTATAAACTCCCGTGAAGTCTATTACGTTATACTCTATAGATACTTTATTATTGTTATATCTTCGTTCTCCTCTAATTCAATTGATAAATATATGTGGTACTTCTTTCTTGTTTGGTGGGCTGGCAGAGGTTTTACGGGTTTTCCTCCGCACATGGGTGAATGCCGGGCCTATGCCGCTTCCGACGAAAAGAAAACTAAGGTTTTTTCCGTAACCGTTACCCTCTTTCGTAGCCTTTATTAGGATCGTTTCCTCCCGGAAGAGGAGTTAATCCTAAAACGGGGTTTCTGTAGTGTTTTATTAAGTTTTCTATTATATTTTATGTATCTCTATTTTATCTATCTTTACGGAAATAAAAAACCTTGTTAACTAAACTAAGAGTGGCACTCATCTACCCTGAGGACGACACACGAGTCGAGCATCGAAACGTCGGCCAATATGGAACCCTTGACCCGGTGGAAGATTCGAGAAAATTTCATCAATCAAATTCTTCAATTAACATTTCTTCAAATTGGTAACGTATACTTCCCGCGTATTGTACGTGCGACTTAACTAAAGCGTAGTTGTGCATCTCAGTTCCCAATTCATTGCACCTTCCCACAACCCGTCCAATGAAACGTAGCTTCTTCTTTTATGCTGACCCGCGTATCCTTCTGAAATGTGTACTATCTCATGAAAGGTTTGATGTCAGTGTAACATTTCAATATTTTAACTGTTCGAAAGTACTTAACTCGATCAATTTGTCTTATTTATCGTTACTTTTATTCCAAAACTTCAGTAAACAACTTTTTCTGATACTTAATTCTAAGCCCCATGCCTTATATCACTCTGATATCTAGTCTAAATAGATGGTGACTAATTATTGTAAGCCGTTGGATTTGATATCGATGTGCCAGCACTGTAGAACTGGGGTAGTTGGTAAATTGAAGTCAGTTTCCGCTCTGTACCTCCCTAAAATAGTCGTACAGTTTTACCCCGTTCAAAAGTCAGACAGGAATTATAGCTTTGGTTCAGCTTTGATTTTTGGGTCGATTATCATGTTGACATGAAACGTGATTGATTGGCAGCCATTTGGGGTATATACGTCTATGAATTGTTGCGTGAAGTTCAATTGAACGATAAAATAATCAGTATTGATCAATCATTTGCCATTATTCAGAAATCTTCCAATGTGAACTTGGAAGAATAATTACTGACGCTTTACTCATTGACTTGTAATATGACGAATCAAATTCATTCTAGGGAAAAGATGCATTGGAGAACTCATCCCATCTTCATCACTTGTCTCAGCTGAGAATTCTCCGTGACATTTTTGCTTGATACACCACGCAATCTTCATCCAAAGCAAATAAATTTTCTCCGAAAATTAAAAAAATGACATTATTCCGAGAAAATGTCAATTTCGCTGAGTCAAGCCGAAAGCACTTGCTTATCCCGGATAATCATGTGCCCTTCTGAACTCGAAGCCGGATGGGATAATAGAATACTTGGAAGGGTAACTCGTATTCTGTCACCGCGAGAAATAGAACAAATCGCTCTCTGAAAACGTATTCCGTGATATTTTGAATTAATTAGACTCGAGGATACGTATTCAGGGTCCTCACAACATGTGAATCTCCTCTCTGGGAATTGGAATTAACGTCTCTCGGAAACTAATCGATTACTGCGATGTGAACTGAAATTTAATATCTACATCCGTTGACTACAATTCGGAATAAGCAGGTGTATTAACGTCGTCTACTGTTCAAGCAAAGATTAGGAGTTAATTCCTATTTAATAATGTGGAAAACGTATTTTTCAACTGTTAATAATGTGAAAAGCAATATTCAAATTCCTTGATACGCTTAAGAACGTTACTTCACCTGGCAATTGGAAAGAGACATAATAAGGCTTATAAATAATTGGACATAGTAGATGGAAAAATATTATTTATAATTATTGGTATTCTACCGTTTAAATTAGGTTTCGGGTGGACACAACACCGACGCTAAAATAAACACGTCTTCAATTGCACGTCCTTAGGCGAGTAACCAGCTCAACTAATTAATTTTAATTCTATTTAAAACCATTTCTACGACAAAATTCACTCGTTTTTCCATTGAATAGGCGCACTTGGTTGAACGATTTTTATTGCGTGGTATAAATAAGAGGTTAAAGGAGAATCGAAGTTTATTCCCCCTGTTGACCATGCAATTACCCAATACCGCAAGATAATTAATCCACACCCGTATCCGTTTCATTTCGCTGATGCACGGCAAACTTTGATGAATAACAATTACCTACTTCATTTCTCTTTGGTCAAAAAACTCCATAAATGGTCTTGAGCCCTTTTAACAGTCAAGAACGCTTTGTTTTCAATCCATAATACCGAATTATTTGAAATAAGTTCTGAGAAAGTTATTAACTATTTATGGTTGACTTGTTGGGATAAAAATAAAGCTATTTTTAGGGATTTTAGGTTAATTAGTATTATTTTTTGGGAATGCACATTGCTCTCCTAGCCGACAGTAAGGTATGGACGTTAAAGGGAATGAAAGCATTAAGCACATGTAAATAAGGTCATTTGCGGTTTGATCGAATTGCTTAGGAGGCAAGTTGAAGGTTATTTATTGAAGCAGCACTTAGAAGACCGCCGTATCTGATGTTCCCAGCTGTTTACATTGTGAATTATGTTCGGAAAAATAGAATTTCCAGTAGTGACAGATTTGAAATTTACTTACTCGACTTCCCCTTCTGGTCCTTTATGCAAAGGAAATCTGGATTTAGGATTGATCCCAGATGTCAGCATTAAACCCTCGCAGTTTTTATTATTTCAATACGTCATCTAGAAAACCATCTTTCATACTTGAAAGCCTTAAGGTACCAACTTAAAAATCATTTTTTAAGTTAAAATCTGCTTCTATCGTCCACTTAAAAAATATCTTATTATCCGTCATACGCCCAATATTTACTATCATCACTTTTTCAAAACTTTCTACACTTAGTGTCACTATCGATGTGGAAAGGTAAATGATCACGAGCCTTTCTATAGTTGGATAGCAGTTGGAGTAATGGGGTTTGGTGAAAAGGGTTATTGCCCGAAATGAGTTAATAGGGGAGAAAGGAATAAAAGTGAGGAGGGTGTAAAGGTGGGTGACTGGGGGTAGGGAAATGAACGACTTTAAGGTTGTGGAACTGCTAGAAAAGGTTGAAAGTCAAGGGGAAGGTCAAATAAAAGTAAACATAACTGAGGTGGAAGTTGGAAGGAAAAACACTAACACATAGGAGTGTTACATTATTGTTTTTATATTGATTACCATTTTTAACTGTTAGAGAAAGTTTAATGTATGACAACATGGTACCCTGAAAATCATCGCTAGGGTTATGGCACGGGGTGATTTAACATCAGAAATGCAATTTTAAAAATCAAGTTTTTCTTTATAGTTGCTCACTATGTATAATTATGTTTAGCTCGACCAAAGCTATGTGATTTTTCGGGTACCAAATCTTCCCGGGAAACCATAACCGGCAGAGGGAAAGGCAATGGACCCGCTACCCTCATGTGTGAATTTCACACGCCGTCGGGCTTAGGGCTGGGTGAACTCTACCAACACCTACCAAACCTACCTTTGGGTTATCTGCTTATGGTTTAAAACAGATATATATATATATATATATATATATATATATATATATATATATTTATACAATATATCCCTCCCCGGACTACAACCTTGACGTGGTGGAAGGGCTTGTGTGTTCCGATGACCCCTAGAGCTGTGCTGGCGGGAGTAATATTAATTGCTCCTGGTAGGGTCACCATGCCAGATAGGTCGAAGGTTAGGAGCCAGACGAAAGGTAGTCCACGCAGCGTCTGTTCCTCAGTGAGGCGGCTGCAATGGCGTCGGACCCCAGTGGGGCGGCCAGTAAGTGTGTCACGCTGAAAACTTACTACTTGCCGAGGAAGGCAACGGAAAACCACCTCAATTATCATTCCAAAGATAAATATGATGGTCACTACAGATATGTACGGCGCAGAAGAGAGGGGTTTTTTGGGAGAAATCCTATGGAGTCAGGAAAAATGGATGAAGGGCGTATTGATTGGTAGGGGGATGTTGAAGACTGTAATAGAGGGGAGAATGTTAGGCAAACGAGGAAAGGGAAGGAACAGGATGGGGATGTTGGACGGGATGAAGGCAGGAAAAAAGTACTCAGAGATGAAGAGGGACCTGATGTAGAGTAGGATGCGGGATTTTGTGTTTTGTTAGGAGTGATAAAATATTTATTTGGTAATTGTGTCCATCCAAAAAAACCTACCTTAACCGGTAGATTACCTTAAAAAAATATTTGTGTATATATATATATATATATATATATATATATACTAGCTTGATCAAAAATTTCCCGGAATTTATTCAGAAAATTAAAAATACAAGTTTATTCATCTAAATCTATATTGTCCCCTTCAAAGTAATCCCCATCGACTGCAACACACTTATGCCAGCGCTTGATCCAATCCTCGAAACATTTTTTATATTCGGTTTTCGGTATGTCCATCAGTGCTTCCTGCGATTTTTCCATTACTTCCTCTCGGCTGCTAAAACGCGTTCCCCGTAATGGTTTTTTAACTCGATTGAACAGAAAGAAGTCACAGGGAGCCAAATCAGGTGAATTCGGTGGCTGTTGGATGGTATTTGTTGCATTTTTCGTCAAAAAATTACGAATAATGATAGCACTGTGCGACGGTGCGTTATCATGGTGCAAAATCCACGAGTTTTCTGCCCACATTTCTGGTCTCTTTCGGCGAATTGCTTCACGCAAACGTCTCATAACGCCCAAATAATACTCTTTGTTTACTGTCTGGCCTTCTGGCAAAAATTCATGATGCACTACACCGTTGTAATCCATGAAAACCGTCAGCATTGCCTTCTTTTTTGACTGAAAACGACGTGGTTTTTTTGGTCTCGGCTCATTTGGTGAACGCCATTCACTTGCCTGATGTCTGGATTGCGTGTCGTACTCATAAACCCACGTCTCGTCTCCAGTAATGATCCTTTTGATGAATGTGGGATCGGATTCAGCCTCGCAAATCATGTCTTTTGCGACGTCAACACGGTCTCTTTTTTGCATGAAATTGAGGTCTTTTGGCACCAACTTTGCTGCTACACGACGGAAACCCGAATCATTAACCACAATGTCTTGGGCGGATCCATAGGCAATGTTCAAGTCCTCCGCTATTTCTCTGATGGTTAATTTGCGGTTATTGACCAACATTTCTTTTACTTTATCAATTTTTTCACCGACTTTCGATGTCGATGGTCTGCCACTGCGTTCATCATCTTCGATTAACTCACGACCACTTCTGAACCGCTCGTGCCACTGGTAAACGACCGTTTTTTTTAGAGAATCGTTGCCGAAACATTTTTCCAACATTTCCAACGTCCGTGCGCCACTAAATCCGTTTTTTACGCAAAATTTAATACAAGTTCGTTGTTGCAAATTTAAATCCATTTCTGCAATTGTAAAAAATCGCCAACACACACAGAGATAGATGTACTCTTGGCTACGTAACTTTTGCAAATGTCAAGTTATGACACTAAGATTTAAAGGGAATATCAACAACAGATGTACCAATTTAACAAAAAAAACAGAACTCAAATCGGAACGATGGGAGCGCCACACGGTGGTTATTCCGGGAACTTTTTGATCAAGGTAGTATATATACACACACAAAATGTATATATATATATATATATATATATATATATATATATATATATATATATATATATATATATATCATAGTCCTGTTACTGACAACCCCTCATGAATATAGCACTTAGACAACGCAGTGCATCTACCTATAGAAATAATTATGATATGTTGTTGGAATCATTTATATACTTATATATACTCATATATATATATATATATATATATATATATATATATATATATATATATATATACATATTCATACATACATATTCATGAGGGGTTGTCAGTAACAGGACTATGATTAAGCCTAAATGAAATAAAGACAACATGCAAATATCCTCCTACTTGGCTACGTATAGTGAAAAAAGGAAGATACCCTTTCCCCCCAGAGTGGTCAAATAGTGCTGAAATCCTCAAAATGCTGCGTCTGTGCAAAAATGTAATTTAACCGAGATATATTCCTTGGAAGTGATTTCATTCGACGAAATGTACCCTCCCGTTGTTAATTTTACCACGAAATTAAATTTGATATGTTTAAATTAAATCATCGTAAATGATAAAAATAAATATGACCTCGAAATATAGTATTATGCACGTGAACTAAAGGTGATTCGAGTTCTGTAATTATTGATGTGGTTGGAGAACATATATTAAAAATATGCACTACAAATTTTATACACCTTTGTGAATTTGTATTTACTTTGTCTTCACCACTCTAGTTCATGGTTTCGCATCAGCAGCATAGGCGACTTGAAATTGAGTTTCATGACACAGCTCAGTAAGCTGGCCATTTTGCATTCTCTAACACGTGGTATGTTCCGAAAACTGTCCAGTCATGCCATATTTTGAGAAAATAGACCTCCTTGAACAATGAGGCCTCGGTCCCCTTCAAAGTGCTCTTGAGGGCCTTGCGACCTCAAACACCTGTTTCATCATCTCCTTCCACTTTCAAAACAATCGGTATGGTCCCTTTTGTCGAAATGGTCATCAGCTGCCTCGTCGCTTTCTCTTTATCTCGTCAACCGACCGTTGGGAAGACTAGGCTTTTGTTTCAGGGTCATAGCTGTAGACCCATTACTCATCTCCAGTAAGGATATTTCTTTAGAAAACTTTGGTCATGGTTTGCGGCTTGGGGTAAGTCCCATGCAACTACAGAATGAAATTCTCGCAGTTAAAATCTCCCTTCTTATTGATTCTCATTACGGAAAACATTAAAGTATTTTAGGTGCATCACAAAACGAAACGTTCCCTATCTTAATTCACCTTTTCCTCGGAAACGGAAGATTTGGGATGGTTTCATACTCAACGGCGCGAAAATAAAGTCGGGGGGGGGGGGGAAGGGCAACGAGATACCACCGCGATAAGCGGACACGCCTAGGGTCTGAAAAAGTCATCTTGTATCGAAGAAGAAGCCTTCCGAGCAAAGAGGATATATATGGAAACGAGTGGTTAAAAAACAAAACTTGTGTTTGTCGTCTGTGGGATTTTCCGAGGGTAGGAGAGAGGGGCGGTGAAGGGCAGAGAGAGAGAGGAGGAAAGGATTGAGAACGGCAAAGCAAATGCTCGTGCGTGCGAGGATTTTAAAACGAGCCAGGCACGACACGAAGTTAAAAAAAATGCACCCAAGTCGTCGACTCTTCGCTGAGCCCTTTCTCGCTTGTTTAGGTGATAACGTCTGTCTCTCAAAATATAGTCGGCTCTTACGTGCATTGTACCCCTGGTCCTATCGCAGTATCTTCTACCAGCCATCTTAGTCTCTCCTATATCCGTCCTTAAACCGTATCTGGCGTAGGACTGCAAATCGTATTCAATTTCTAAAAAAATGGCAATTGACCGATCTCCTCTCCATCTTTATTCTATAACAAATAGATTAAAAAATATCAGTTGTTCTTGGATGAAAAAATGTTATGTTAATGGATAAAAAAAGCTGATTAAAATGCATCTATTTTCTTATTTAGGGGAAGTAAATGATGAAGAGAAACCCGGCGTCGGCCTTAGCCTACTCTTATCGAGAGGTGCCAACGGGCCAACAATTTATATTCCCATCCGACGGAAGGCCCACTCCGCGCTAAGTACTCCCCAGATAGTAATCCCAAGTTGGGATCGGAATAGAATCGAAAAATCCTACCATCTCAAGGAATAAATCTCGGGTACTCAAGGAGGGAAGCCAGCGCATTAACCATCGAACCATTCCAATTTTCATGTAGCATTTGATTTCATCATTACAATGTCATCTTTAAGATCGCTTTGCCTTAAATGGTACGAAAAATCCGTCTGTGCAAATAAGATATCGTTTGTCAATGGAAACATTTTTGTTTCGCTTCAATATGAGGAGACAGGAAAGATGGGTGACTGAGGGTTTAGGATATGGACGACATCAAGGCTGTTGAACCTCTAGAAAAAGTTACCTTTCACCTTACCGTTGACGCTAGAAAAGTCAAGGGTAAGGTCAAACAGAGGTTAATATAACTGAGGTGGAAGATGAAAGGAAAAACACTATCATATAGGAGTATTCCGTCGTTGTTTTTACTTCTATTACCATTTTTAACTTTCCAAGAAAGTCTAATGTATGTCAACTGTGGAAATATGAACATTTCCACAATTTTTCATCTGAATCCATCAATTGGTTTCATTTTTTGAAACCTAAAACTTCATTATTTTTATCCGTGAAGTGGGACTTGTTTCGAATAAAGTTGATTGGTATATGTTTTTTGATGAAACACTTACCTTTAAGCTAACTTACTATGACTCGTAAACATTTTTTTCAGTTGGCCTTACTTTCCAAATCAAACGTTTGACAATGACGTTTTCTCTTAATTATTTGTCAACGTTCTCAAATGGCTATTTGAATTATCTCCATACTTTTCTCAGAATTGTATTCGGAGTTCTGTTCGGTAAAACTTTACTCAATGAACTGACGTAAAGTTAAAATACCCCAGGAAGTTAACTCAATACTTTACACTTTGGAGACCAAAGCATGAGGTACGCGAAACCAGACTCTTTTTAAAGGAAACGAATATCCTGAATGACATCAGTTGAATTTATATGCACATTAAATTGAATAGTTCTTAGAGTAAATAAGCTCCTAGCGAATATTTTCACTTTAACAATGAGAGGGAATGGAAATGTTATTTTTTTGACAATATGATCTTATGTGAATGCCAAATATGTCATTTGCTTGCTTTTCAATTACTTGTTTAATAACCTCATTTAAAAAATTAGTAGCTTATTGTATCTAATGTCTTGCGTTTCTCGGATGCATAAATGTTGACAGAAATGTTGAATTTGCGACTTTATGATTCTAAAATCAGAATATCGGAATCTTTTCGTGTTTTACGAGACAGCCTTATATGGTTTTCGAGAGAAAAATATCCATCGGATAAAAATGTTTGCCAAAATATGTCAGTACAAGCAAATAATCGAGCCATAACACATTATTTGCCAATAATTAAGGAGATGAGAAGATATAATTAATAATACAAACAGGAGAAAGTTAAATATTAAATATCCCTCCCAATATTTATGGCACCGCAAAAACAAGATTTTTCGTAAAATTATATCCAGAGTGCTGTTATATACGTAGTAATTAATTCCAAGTTTTAAAAGGCAGAAATTACGAAAATATTAATGAAGGGAAAATATAAAGAAGAGGAAGTTCACGTATTACTTAGCAGTGAATGCTGATTAGAGACATTCCGAAAATCTACTTTTAATATGCAGAATACCTCGAATGAATCTAATTTGCTTGAATCTTTCCAAGGATTATTTGCTTGAATATATTTCTACCATCTCATGCAATTAAGTGTTTTATTCGTTTTCCTTCCTGTGAGAAACGGTCAATGTAGTGTTGACGGAGTCGGAGTACTCCACCGCTTTCGAACTGCGAGTCGATTTTCTATGTTTGAAATATTTTGGTCCAAATATCGAATTCTCCTGAAACACATCAACGGCGAGGTTTATCTGGGAAATTGATTTTAATAGTCTGTCTCATTTTTCGAAGAAATGCCAAAGTGTATGCTCGGGTGATGTCAGGTTTTCGGAATTACTCGAACGTAATTGGTGTAGTCTTTCGACATCTGGATGTTCTCGGGTCTGGTAAAAATGGAATATTCAGAGAAATTCCGTGAAACTGGGAAATTGGAGAAATTCAGAATTGTAATGGAATTCTGAATAAATTTCCTCAGGAGATATATTTGGAGGGAACAGCGTTCACTGATTGGTCTTTCCAGCTGCCAACAGAATCTCTTCCAGGCGAAGAAAAAGCTGAAAGAGTTCTGCGGTATCATTTTCTAACAATTTATGCTCAATTACCAGTGGCATCTGATCGAGTCACTTGGGTATGGTCGGTTATACAAAATTTTTTATTTTTATTTTTCGGCCCCAAGGCCCTGTATGTATTATTTGAGCTCCATGGTTGCTGTTAAGTCTTCTAATTATTAATGCGTCTATTTACTAATTTTTTTCTAAACAATGTGCTTGAGCTACAAGGTATTTCCTTTAACTTTAAAGAATATTATTTCCATTACACGGGTTCTTTTTTTACAATCCCGTCGATAGGCATTTCCTGAATGACATGCAATCTTACGCAGAAAAATGGAAAAAAATTAATCTCTTGATGTCACTTTGATGCTATTCCTTTCAATAATACTTGAATTTTTGGTTGGATTGAATATTTTCGTGCAACTTAAAATACGTCCTGGGAAACCAAAAAAAATATCCTCGCACAAAAATGTACTGTTACAGTTCAACTTAAATGACTGGAAATCGGACACTCTCCTGTCATTTAATGCGAGAAGAATTCTCATGAAATTTAGTAATGACTGAGCATCCAGTGACCTCATCCTCTCCGTTCGCCTCCCTCCCAGTTCTCAGACACGTAACTACCCCTAAAAAAATGCGAAAATTGATGCAGATAATTGATACAATTATTTACACTCTCCCGTTTACATCCTCACCGATCCAACGAAGATCAACAGAACAGTCGGTATATCTTGGCCATCATTCAAACCTACCTGATTTAGTCTCATGGCCTAACACTAATCGTTTCATTTCAAAGTCAAAATAAAATTAGCCTTAGAGCAAAATACTAGAGAATAAACCAACCACCAAATATTATAATTTAAAAACTCGTTATATTCAGATGTAGCTACGTGGAAGTGATTTATGTTCAAAGAAGCGACATGCATGCTACTTTTCCAATGCATCGATGACATCTCGATAAGGCATATTCTTTGGCGATATTCTTTGACATGCATCTCGATATGTGGAAGCGTGGGAAGGAGGGAGTGGAGTATTTCGAACGGCTGCAGGTGGGAGGGAAGAAGACGGGGCACTTAACGAGGGGAAGTGGGTGGGGCGAGCGTTGACAGGCGAAGTATACGCGTCGCCCCAGAGGAAGGTGACAGTTGGAAGCATTGCATGTGGGAGTGTGTCTGTAGACGGGAGGGAAGACATTATGAATACAATTAAGCAACTGTCGAAGAATTGGATGTGGGTAGCTGCTCACCGGGGAACTGGGAAGAAACCGGACGAAGAGGGGTAGGTCATAGGATGCTCGGTCATAATTAAATGGCATAAGAATTGTTTTCTTATTTACAGAATGGAGAGTGTCCGATTTCCAACTATTATTTTTCATAAAATTTTCAATGTTTGTGGATGTATGTTTTTCAGTTTCTCAGGTCATGTTGTGGGTCGCATAAAAATATTGCATTCAAACAAATATGGATTAGTATTGAGAGGATTTTCATAAAATTAATATTAAGAGCTTAATGTTTTCCATTTTACTGCGCAACATGGGGCAGGCAACATTGCATTTCATTCAGACTATTGCTCTCGACGGGGAATTATACGTAAAAAACCTCTAAAATGGAAATGCTTTTGTGAAAAATTAGAGCAAATATCTTGCAGATCAAGGTCATTATTTGTCAACACAGAATAGTCTACTGGTAATATCAAATGACAGAAGACTAAAGAATCACCCTTAAATTCAAGTAAATCATTTAGCGACATTTCGCTGAGGCTGAAGGATAGCGCAGAGAATTTCCTGTTGGAGTCCAAGCAAGAAACTTCCTCTGGTGCCACGTGCGAGAAGGCGATTGAAAGGGGAACTCACATATCTTACGATGGTGTTTGACATCAGAGACACGACCCCTCCTTTGCCAAAGGCCCTCCCACAGTGATCTAAGTTTATTTTTATTGGTAAAGTCGCACGCTTAATAATATAATATATTTGTTCGAACAGAATTAACGTCAGAATTACGTAGTGTGCGTCCCCGCCGGATTGTGTGAGGTGACGATAGTAAAAAGACAATACTATAATCACTTGCCCTAAGTGTACAAGTTCAAAGAACTGAGGATAATTTTGTCTCGGTTCAAACAGTAGGTCTTGATTTTTGACTGTTTTTGATGATTAGAATTCAATTTCACTCTTGCCGGAGGAGAAATCTCAACGATTAACGAGCACACTTGGGTTAGTCGAGGAGAACGATATCAAGATGAAGTGGCGGCAAAAGGGATAAACATCCTACAGTTTGTATATTTGTCATTCTCCACGGTGGATAGTTGCCTTGGAGTGGTAGATACGTACATATAAGTTGTTTTGAAGTTTAATGACACTTATTTTTTTCTCGAGACTGGGATTAGATAGGACAATGTGGCTGAGCTAAGCATACGCGGGCACTCTGTTTAAACAAAAGGCGTAGATGGCTGCACAGTATAGTGCAGGGTTCGTACATCTGTCACTAGAGTATGAAGCGTTTTCCATACTTAAAATGGCGTCGTTTAGTGGACAAGAACAGCCTGTAATCGTCCGTTTTTTTCCATTAGTCCGGTTAAACACACGTCGACAGTCACGTTCAATAGAGTGAGGCATGTGATGATGATGTAATGCATGCGAAAGATTTGCGTTACTGATTACGACAGATCGAAGAAGACCCTTGTCGGGTAACAATGAACCCTGGAAGCCTCTGTCACGGACCATTCGGTTATACTGTATTCCGGAGGGTTAAAGGGACCCCTGTTGAAGAGTTCTCGGCGGCAATGGAATCATTGCATCGGCGCGAAAGCCATGTGCCCCTACAGAGTTATAATTCTGAGAAACGACACAAGTTTCATTGTTCTAATTCGAGTAGTTTTTCAGGTAAAATCTATACGAGTATGTAGACCTTAGAAATTGAAAAATCCCTGTTTAATGAGGAGAGTCGCGTTTAGCTGGTAGATGTTTGCAGTTCTTGGTGGTTAGCTGAAGTCGGAGAACAATTGCCTGGCTGGCATCGGCTCAATCTACGCATGGTTTAATTCGTTCCCGCCCCGAGTACGAAGCGCTTTTTTATTTTTAAGACGCCACAACCTCATACAAAGACGGATATCATACCTGTAGTCGTCGTACTTAAGAACTGCGGAACACGGATTGGCTAAAAAGAAACGCGAAAAAATTCGCGATAGAATATCTTAAAAAAGAGGTGCTTTTCAAAATTTCTCCGTCTACCTTTATTCAATGAATAACCGGTTTCACCAGTTTCAACATCGTCATGAACTGTAAAAATAGAAGGTAACTGTGAGCACCAAGAGGACTACACCTCGTCTTAGAGAGGGAAGGGGAGTTGCTCAGGTGGCGGCGAGTGGCGCAGTATTATTTTTTGGCTCTCAGGCACAAAATAAGCTCAAGGGAAAAGTAAACTTAGCAACACTATTTATGTTAATAAAATAAGGAATATTAATCTCATGATTGAAAATAGGCTTAGTTAGGTCCTATTTACCCTGTTAGGGACCTCCCGTAAAGGAGAATAAAACCACATGCAAAACCAATCTACCCCCACTTTGGCGTATATCTTCATTCAAAAACCTTTTTTGGCTGACACGCATGCAAATTCATATACTAAAAAAACATACCCATCCACATGCGCCTGCGAATATACGAGGGTCATCCGGAAAGTAGTACCCGTTCGTGCCGCATGAAGTGCTGACGACGCGAGTAGCCGCTGGACGAGGTCAGATAGCTTCAGTGGCTTGTCTGCCTTCTCTGAGCCAAGTTGCGTGACGCTAGCATTGCCTGTGTTGTTTCTGTGATTGTTTACAATGTTTAAAAAAATTGAGAACGCCGCCAGTTGTGAAGTGAGGGCAGTGATTAAATTCCTCAATGCAAGAAACGTTCGCCCATGTGATATTCATCGCCAATTAAAGGAGGTGTATGGAGACAATGTAATGGACGAGTCGTCTGTTCGGCGGTGGTGTTGCAACTTCAACATGGGGAGGGGGAACACACACGACGATGAGCGTTCGGGGAGACCGTCTGTCATTACAGACCAACTGGTGAGCTCAGTTGACGAATTCGTGAGGAACGATCGGCCATCCACCGTATAGCCCGGACTTGGCCCCTTCAGATTTTCATCTCTCTACAAAGCTTAAAGACTTTTTGGCAGGAAAAAGATTTGACAGCGATGAAGAACTTAAAGAAGGAGTGACCCTGTATCTCAATGAGCTGGCGGCGAAGGACTATGCAGCAGGAATACAGAAACTTGTCACACGTTATGACAAATGCCTTAATTTGCTTGGAGATTATGTTGAGAAGTAGTTTAAAGTATCCTCTTTCAAATAAAATTTTTTATGTTTGTTAATATTTACTTTTGTGTCTTTATTTCACGAACGGGTACTACTTTCCGGATGACCCTCGTACTTTATGTCTACCTAGTCTTTAATCTTGTCCTAACTTGTAAATCGAATGTGTTCACTATTTCTCTAATGATTTAGATTTCTTACTATTATTATTCCTGAATATTCAGAGAAAGAACGAATATTTTTGGGGATCGGGATGGTGCGGTGGCTAACGTGCGATGGTGAGAGGGCCCCGGTTCAAATTCTGGAGACTGCAGATATTTTTCAGTGTTATCCCGATCCCTTTTGAGGTGCTTTGTGTAGAGCACTTTGAGTGAGTACGCCGTCCGTCGGATGGGACGTTAAACTGCGGACCCCTTGGCGCCTTTCTTTCAGAGAACTCTAATGCCAGAGCCGGGTTTCTCTCCACCCTTCCTTTCCCAACCACCTCTAATGGCGCAAATGACCTTAGCTGTCGGTCGCCTCCCTTAAAAACTACTACTACGAATACTTGTATCGATCTGTACTGGAGCCCCTTCCCTTATCTTTGTGGTCTGACCTACCTTAATAATGCGGGGATAATAATAGGGATAATAGAGATAGGATAGGGATTTTGGACAGAATGAAGGGAGGAAAGAAGTATGCGGACTTAAATAAGGGCTTACTGGAGCGTAGGGTGTCGTACGTGGTGTCGTATTTGTGGCTTAGAAATACCAAGCTTGTTGCTACTCATTGTTACCATCCATAACGTGCCTTAATCAGTGCACTACCTATAATAGTAATATAAATGTATAGTATGTAAAGCCTCCAGTGCCTTTTTAAAGCCGGAGTTGTGAATATGGATTTCAGCGTTGCTGTTTTGATGGATATTAAAGTGCAGTAAACTCTCGATTACCCATTCTAATTGATGCACGATAAAGCATGGATAATAGAAAAACACAAATAACCGAAATGCACGGAAAATATGGTCGTGACACAAGTATGAACGGGTATATAAGAAAACTCTTCTTCTTCATTCCTTGTGGTTAACTTGAGGTTTTCAGTAATATAAAGTAATTTTTTTCCATTTTTAGCCATTTATAAAGGAATTATATAAATTTATAAAGGAAACTAATTTATAGAATTATAAGAACACATTATTATTATTATTGTGCGAATAGCTGGAAGAATTTTCCTCAGAAAGGTAAGCCAATCGTGTAGCTAGGAAAAGGGAAATTACTGGCAAAGCACGAATTTTAAAGATGGATCCCTGATAGGGATTCATGTTTTCCTTGTAATACCAATTGAAATAATGCTGTCTGCAGAGCAGAAACACTGGGCAGTGAAAGGAGTTGGCCAAGAAGTCAGCCGGACAACCAAGAAATCCATTCTCTTTCGCACTCGTTGGAGACTTAAAAGTATGTAATATCAAATTTAATATTGTTATGTCAAGGATGCTGGAAAAGTTAAAAAAATCTGCCAAATTAAATAAAATATCTGAGAAGGGAAGTATTTTTGCCAATGCTATTATAAGAAAAATTCGCTTTAATATCGTTGTTTAATTATCGGTTATAAAATAATTTTTTCGTGATTCTCTGCTGGATCGTATGCTCAGCACTAGGAATATGCTTAATGTAGAGTAGGTGTTCGGGATCCTCTAAAATAGAGATATCTCCTCCAGGTATTGGCGTATCATCGGTGAGGAGGGGAAGATA
Source organism: Hetaerina americana (assembly GCF_022747635.1). Lineage (NCBI taxonomy): Eukaryota > Metazoa > Arthropoda > Insecta > Odonata > Calopterygidae > Hetaerina > Hetaerina americana. Next base: position 29,146,102 of record NW_027287205.1, read on the forward strand.
TAAGCCTAATGGCATTTTCATGAGATGAAAGGGATTGGAAGACGGTTAGCGAGTTTGCAATAAATGCTAATGGAGAGGATGTCTAACGCCCTAAGGTTCGATGACCCTTTCGCCATATGTGGTGTCCAGGAAGTCACTCCAGTATTTACGCTCACCTAGAATGTATATATTCTAGAATTAAATAAAAATATATATAATAAATAGAATTCTCGGGATTGGGAGTTTTAAAAAGAAGAGAGCTGAAGTAATCCCTGATACCTTTAGGTAAATATAAAATGATTGAAATATCAACATGACCCTTGTATTTCCAAAATATCTGATTATGCCCGGTCCCGGACCCGGTATGACCGGTTGCGCGCGAGTTTGACGTGTGAAACGTGGAATTTAACCAAGTTAATATATTTTTTGCTCATGGGATATATAGAAAGAGTTTGGTAACTAAAGACCGATAATTTCTATCTTATGGATGGTCAGAGATTTGGGTAGCCCATGCGTTTCATTATCCCCCTGGTAGAAAATACCGCTCATGATTTCATCGGTTTGCACTCTTGAGAAAAGTTTTCGGCTGGGGTTTATATATTCCTAGCTCTTTGGCGTCTGCCTTGAAGCGACGAGATAAAGGTTGGGGAGTTGTGTGAGATGTTATTTCCACTGGGAGGTATGTCTCGCTCAGTCAAAAACAAAACCGACTGCTGCCTCCTTCACCTCCGTGCTAAAACATTTCGCCTATGGTTGCGATCTACGAGGCCACTCTTTCACAATTCGCAATACGGTTTCCTTGGTGTGGAGAAACTGCAACTCAGAACACTCTAGTTGATGTACATTGCACTATTGTGGATATTTCTTGGGATAGTTACTAGAGAGAAAATATTTGTAGGAAAGATGACAAGGGCTGTCATTGCTGTTAAGTGTATTTTTCTCGTCCCAAGAGTGACGTCGTGAAACAAATCAAGTGTCAGGTATTATATGCAGCTGAGGGTGTAAATGCTGTTCGAGCAGTTGTGTGGAAGATATTCTGAGAATGACCTTCCAAAAACGATGAAACAACAAGGCATGGGTTAGGAGTAATCGACAACGCGGATGGAATTCGATAAATCCAAGTCCTTGGCTCAAAACGCATGAGGAAAAAGTCATACTACTAAATCCACAAGGCCAAAGAAATACACAACCGGTTGAACCCACCTCAGTAGGCGTGCCTCCATCTGCATACTTGCATTCCGTGAAAGCAGCGTAAAAAATCTTATTTGGGATGTTTCATATTAGTTTTCCTGTGCTTATGAATGTTCCATAGGCTTCTCTTTTCACCAACCACACGAAGTACTTCCTGATTTCCATCAAGGGTTACGTGGAATGGCGTCGATTTATTTTCGCACGTGTACACTTACGTCCGCGATTTATTTCGCGAATGACCAAGGGAATTTTTCAAGATATCGCTTATTATTTGAAAGCTGCATTTTACAAGTTGATGGTTGTAGCTGCAGTGCCTCGTGACTGGAAGTTAAGTCGAATAACCCACACCTTATCCTAGAAAAAGGGGACAATACTAATGGATGAGCCTGATTAATTTTGCATCGATATGTTATTGGCAGCAATATATTACTCTGCCTCGAAAGTAGGAAATCAATATGCCGTAAACAGCAGGGGCTTAGTAAAAGCAGATCATTCGAAATGCCATTGGGCCTTTTCAATAATGATGTTCTTAAATGGGGATGAGAATGGTGCGGTGGCTAACGTACACGCTTCCCACTTAGAGGGCCCGGGTTCGAATCCTGAAGACGGCAGATCTTTTGAGCTTGTGGAGAACACTTAGAGTGACTACGCCGTCCGTCAGATGGGACGTTAAACTGCGGATCCCTTGGCGCCTTTTGTTAAGAGTAGGCTAATGCCGACGCCGGATTTTTCTGTATCCTCCTTTCGCATCCATCTCTAATGGCGCAAATGACCTCAGCTGTCGGTCGCCTTCTCTAAAACTACTACAGCGATATTTTGGAATGAGAATTTGGTGGCTCTGAGTGGAAATTAAATGCACATGCTAGGCTAATTTTTAATATATTGCCCTTCGTAAAAATTATAAAGTAGTGTACAAATGTGTATACATTATACTAATATTATAATTATAATAAAATCTCTGTGGGTAATTATCACAAAGAAATTTGAATTTTACATGCATTCACTGTTGTTTCAAATCCAATTACATCTTTCAAATGGCCAGCCAGCATCTTTGGTCTTGAAAAATTTTTTTTAAAGATAAAGGAAGGTCTAGAAATTTGCTGCATACATTATTATATCATCAAGTATCGTTTTATGAAATCCTATTCTTGGTATTTAGATTTTATTAATGGAAGCATTTGTTTATACTACTAACTATTCATTTCCTCCGCTAGAATTGTACTCCGTACTTTCATATATGAGGCTGGGTAAGTGTAAAATGTAACACGTGAATTGCGACTTGTGCGATATGGTATACGAACACAGTAAAATATAAATGCGGGCCAGATCTGCGAGGCATATTCGAAAAGTAAGGGCTGTTTGGTCACATCAAACCTATTTCTATTCTCTACATAATCGCCGTTGACTTCTATGCACATTTCGTAATGCTGTACCAGCTTCTTTAATGCTTCAGCATAGAAGTTCGTCGCCTGGGAATTGAACGAGTTAAAAACGGCGTTCTAGTCCCTTTGGTCATCAATTCATTTTCCTCCAAGCCACTCCAGAAGTGCTCCACTCGCTAGGTGCAAGGTTAAGTCATGTCCATCTTGTCAATAGCTGTCCAAAAACGTTCGTTCACTCAATATTCTTTGCTCAAATCTTGCTCGGTAAGGATTTTCGGTACCCTCTGGTACAGAATGTACGATTTCCCATTTTTTTGTAACAATCCTGTGCATGGTGGTGCATCAAAGAAGAGGAAATCTATCAACCCGAGCCCTAATCATTATTAATCGATCAGGTCGCAGTTCTTGGTCTACTTGTAGAACGATTTCATCGGTCTGGATAATCTGGGACTGTCACTCCGCTCTTTGTCATGCACATGTGTATGGCCATTTTTTGAAGTCTCGACCCCATTACCTAGCCTTTCCTTCACTCATTACTGTATGCCCAAAAACTAGGTACTACTTTCGATGAATTTGGCCATCTGATGATCCTTTAATCCAATCACAGCACGCACTTCGCAACGGGCGGAAGCAACGGACATTGTTATCTATGCTCACCGTCAGGCAAACCACTACTGAATCAAAAACATCTACAAATCAAAGGCTTTTTATGCAATCAATAGATGTCGTTGCATGAGTCCAGATTTGTTCTGACCCGCAAGTACTTAAATATAAGGAAACTGCTATTACTTTTCGAATATGCTTCGTACTAATTTACGTTAGTTTAGTAGTTATATTACTACTATAAGCTTTATAAATACGAGCATATTTATCGCATGAAATGGTATTGATTTCGAATGTATAGACATAGGCATTAATTTATTGCTGTTTAATATAATATATATATATATATATATACATATATATAGAAATGATTGACATTATTAATTATAAAGCAGAGTTGTTGTAAGTTAAAGTCGGTAACTAGTTTTCGATGCTATTTTTGAAGTTATTGCAAAAAATCGAGCCATATCATGGGCGTAATGTGACTTCCGTGGGCTGTCATTGGAACAGAGAACTGGACGATGGCGCCTCATCCTTGCGTTCGCCTTTTATAGGTCGCCTTCCCGCGGGACACCGCAACCCTTTTTAAACCGTATTTCCCGAACGTAAACCCCAGCAGACTCCACCTCGTGCCACGAATACTCATATTGTGTCATACTCCTCACCATATTCTTCCATTTTGGAGAGTAAAAAGTTCTCCAGCATCTCATAATAGCGTACAGTGCACAGTAACAATTGAACCACTAGATTCAAAAAAGTATGGCCCAATAATGCCTATGGAGAGGACAAAATGATTTTTTATTACGATTTGAAAAAAGAAAGCATGATTTGAAATAAGAAACTACGATTCAAAATTATCTTAATATAAATTGAAACTATGCTCTAAGTTATGACGGTTCCTATGAAAACTATTCAACTATGAGGCGAACAAGGAAACTATGATTGTATCAAAGAAACTATGATTAGAAACTCTGCAACTATGACCTGAAACTATCATTTTAACTTTTAAACTCTCTTTTGAAAATTCAAACCATGGTCTGCGAGCATGAAACCATAATTTGAACCTGAAAAACCATGAAGCCTTTACTATGAGTCAAAGCGTAAACTAAATTAAGTCAGCCATCAGTTCGTAAAAAAATGTACATCCATAGTTGAAGAACTTCTGCAGTTCCCAAAAGATTAATTCAGAATAAAACACTAAAACATGTTTCTCTACCCTGTAGAATAATACTGTGCAATGCATTTTGGGTAATTCGCAGGTCACCATGATATAAAAGGTCAGGGGGAGGGGGGCTAAAAGTTGGTTCGGAAAGTGTGGAAGTTAAGGGTTAGGCGGATTTCGTTAAATCATCAAATCAGAGTCCAAAGCCAATGATGGCAACATTATGATTCTTAGTTGCAATTCCGTCGTCACCGTAGTTTCCTGCGGACAACATTCTAGAGTATTTACAACAAATGAGCTCGAGCAACCAGTGACACTACAGGTATGGATGTTACAATTTTTGGCTTAATTTCTTCGCTCAAACGTTTCAATAAGAGTATAACTCGCCGTTGATATTTTTTCCTATATCAAGCTAGTCAATAAAAATTATTCCGCGCGCATCCCGAAAAACCGACGCTATCACCTTGCCTGCAGATGTGCCGGGTTCTCCTTCTTTGGAGGCGGTTCTCACTTTTGAATCAATTATTTGATTGCTCTTTTGTCTCGGGTGTGAAGTAATAGACACATGTGTCTTCAATGGTTATGAAACGGCATAAAAATTCTGCTTTTTTGCTGTGAAACTTTACTATACACTCCGCTGAAACATCGTCACGGAACTGGTTTTGCTCGAGTGTGGGCAAACGCGGCACCTATCTTACACACAGCTTTCTCATGTCAAAATTTTCAGTTAATATGCGATGTGCCGTAGTTTTCGAAATTTCTACTTTGTCTACTAGCTCACACACTTTCAGTCGACGATCATCCAGTATCACTTTGTGGATTTTCTTCACCATTTCTGGAGTCGTCACCTCATTAGGTCGACCAATGCAATGCTCGTCTTGACAGCTCGTACGGCCTCATTTCAACTCTGCTACCCAATATTTTACTGTTGTAAACGAAGGAGCAGACTCACCCAGAGCACTCATCCAGTTCAGCTTTTATATTGGGTGGGCTGAGGCATTTCAAATAAAAGTATTGTATCACATAACGGTGGCCAATTTTGTCCATTTTCACAAATTCACTGAAAACGTTCACTATTGATGGCTGCCAAACAAATACTAAGCAACGTGGCGTCTTCAAACTTGAAAAAATTTCTTTATAGATTGGGTACTTTCTAATACAGTGATATTTTTTAAACAGATATCGCCATTCCAAAGAAACTGCGGGAGATTCCGCAACAGTAACTTTTAACGGAGTCATCCGCTAATGTGCATCCCAGTCAAGGCGAATGATTTTTACACTCGGAAATTATTGCATTGAAATATCGCCATCTCTAGTTCAGGCCGGGTACTTCTGGGGCCATCCTCGCACACCAAGCTGTCTAATATGAACTCGTCACAACAAACGCTGCGTACCTCAAGTACATTCCTTAGAGCACCTTTGAATGTGAGGAATGCAAATTATATTTGGATAGAGTAATACGTACTGATAAAAATAATAAGCAATAGTTCGGGCGTTATCTATGATAACAAATTATTAAATAAAAACATTCAAAATTCACACATTCATGTCAAATGACTCGATTGTGACGCAAAAAAAGTTTATAGGAAAGGTTAAAATACAAGTACACTCCCTTGGCCATTGAGTTGAAAGAACTGTGGAAGAAAAATTACGTACAAGTACAATGATAACCTCTAACTGGTATACCTGTAAAAATTTCATCAAATAAAATAGTGCAATGTGAATGAAACAATTTATCCATTCAAACATACAAACAGCAGTTGAAGGTAAAACGGGCACAATCGTGAGGTCAATGTCAGTGCAATGAAGGGAAATTTCTTAGCACTCGTCGAACGACCAGGAAAAAAGTGAGCAGCAAATTAAAATAATAGTGATAGCAATAATCACTGAGAACCGTGAGTGGGTATTACTGTGGGGTACGGGAGATTTGTTAGGTTCTAAAAGTAGAGGCTAAGTCGAACTAAGATGCAATTTTGGGTGCGTGTGTTGAAGATGAAGATTTCCGGAAACCCAATTTAGGTGTAAAGACTTTCCCTTCCGTTCATCCATTATCCCAAGGTGGATTACGGATGGATGCCACGGACGCGAGCATTACTTCCACTCCTCCTCTCGCCCATTCTCTTCCTTTTCCTTTCCTCTTTTTAGCCGGTGGGATTTCGGGACCTCCGAACCGCGCAGATTTCCCTACTGAAGCAGAAGGGCCGTTCCCCGCCCACACTCGCCGATACCTCCCGTTTTCCTCATTCGCACAGACCGTAGTAGGGACGTAATCCCTTTTCTTCGAGTCCCGGGAAATCAAAGCGGACGACGGTGGTGGTGGAATCCCCCTAGGGTCTTGGGAGAGAGAGGAAGAGATGCGGTAAAGGGATAGGTAAAGATGGGTTTCGGGGAAGTAAGGTTAGGGTGAGAAAAGAAAATCTCATGGATGTAATTACTGTTTGGTATTCGCCCTTATAGTAGTATACAGTTTCAGGCAAAAACGTTATGAAAATCGGGGCCACTAATAAATCGAGAGCTACCGGCTAATGGATATAATTTAACCTTTTCGCTGCAGTTCGCTCTTAGGTATCTTACTTTTCACATGTGGCGAAAATAGAGGGTATCGTGCCTCGGTAACCTTAATTAATCCGGAAAAAATGAAATACTCTAAATAATAAAAAATGGAAATACTGAAATCAATCTAGATTCACTGTTTTTAAGGAACATATTTATTGCTTTATTTTGTCGGACATAATTTTCATAAAATTTCAAAATATGATAGCAAACCACATAGCTATGTTCATAGCAGCCATACGTGCAAACATAATGGGTACGTTCACAGCTGCGAAAGGGTTTAGTGAAAGTGGCATGGAGAGTGTACCCCAATATGGTAAACACAATGAGCCCTGTCCTTGAAATGGGATATATTCACAATACAGCTAAACCTTAATCAGTTTATTTCAAAATAAATTTTCCTTTTCGTCGCTCTAATGCCATTGCACTTAATCGGCTGGGCGACATTTACAGTAATATTTACCATAATAATAATATTATCTGAAAACATTTTTCTCTTTCAGTTAATATCCAAATTAATAAACGTGCCTTTTGAATTTTACGTCAAAATTGTCTGGGTTTTGATGCTGATACAATTTCGGTTGCGCTTACCACTTTAATTCATTTATTCATAGTACCCCGCGTCCTACGCTAGGGTACATGGCAGGGGATGACGCCAGTTTTGAGCGTGGTCGGATACGTTATCCTAATCCCTTATCGTTCGTGTGAACCATGAAATTGTAAATCTGTTCTGCATTTAATCTCTCTAATTAATTTGGAAGATTTCTTCTACCGTAGTACGATGGGCCTAATACGTGGGTAATTTGAAAAGTTGTTGGAATGGAATAGCAATAACCAACCTACCTTAGTAACTGTTTTTTTATTTTTCAATGTAGTTTCCCTGTACACTAATGCACTTGGTCCAGCGATGTTCGAATGTCTTGATCCCATCTCGAAAATTAGATTCCTACAGGCCTGCAAATTATTAGTCCACTTCAGTTATTAGTTCTTTGTTTGAACTTCTATCCACCGAGGAGTATTTTAAGCTTGGGGAAGAGATGGAAATCTGATGGAGCCAATTAAGGCGGGTGTGGCAACAATTCGTATCTTAGAACACGTATTTTGCCTGGCAATGATCTAGTAGTAGTACATTTAGGGGAGGTGACCGTCAGCTGAGGTCTTTGCACCATTAGGAATGGATGGGAAAGGAGGGCAGTTGGAGAGAAACCCGAACTCATTACAAAAGGCGCTAAGGGTTCAGCTTAGCGTCCCATCCGACGGACGGCGTGCCCGCGTCGTTTGGGTTGAAAGCTATTACGCTAGCCCCCGCAACATTCTGACGTCCCCTAACGTTCTTTTGCAAATTCAGCCATCCAGATTTTTCTTACTTTTCGGAGTTGTAATCTTTTGGCGATTAGCCTTGCCTCAAAAAGCCACAGCCGTTTCCTTTTTCATAGTTATGTATTATACGAGGGTCATCCGGAAAGTAGTACCCGTTCGTGCCGCATGAAGTGCTGACGACGCGAGTAGCCGCTGGACGAGGTCAGATAGCTTCAGTGGCTTGTCTGCCTTCTCTGAGCCAAGTTGCGTGACGCTAGCATTGCCTGTGTTGTTTCTGTGATTGTTTACAATGTTTAAAAAAATTGAGAACGCCGCCAGTTGTGAAGTGAGGGCAGTGATTAAATTCCTCAATGCAAGAAACGTTCGCCCATGTGATATTCATCGCCAATTAAAGGAGGTGTATGGAGACAATGTAATGGACGAGTCGTCTGTTCGGCGGTGGTGTCGCAACTTCAACATGGGGAGGGGGAACACACACGACGATGAGCGTTCGGGGAGACCGTCTGTCATTACAGACCAACTGGTGAGCTCAGTTGACGAATTCGTGAGGAACGATCGGCGCGTCACAATTGATGACATCTGTGAGCATTTTCCCAATGTTTCTCGAACAATTGTTCATGAAATTGTTAAATACCATCTGCATTATGCAAAAATTTGTGCAAGATGGGTCCCTCGCGTATCTCAATGAGCTGGCGGCGAAGGACTATGCAGCAGGAATACAGAAACTTGTCACACGTTATGACAAATGCCTTAATTTGCTTGGAGATTATGTTGAGAAGTAGTTTAAAGTATCCTCTTTCAAATAAAATTTTTTATGTTTGTTAATATTTACTTTTGTGTCTTTATTTCACGAACGGGTACTACTTTCCGGATGACCCTCGTATCTTACATGACGACTACCAAATACTTGTTTTAATTTTAAGCATTGGTCTCGACCGAAAAATAAAAGCGAAAATGCGCAGAATTTTAAAGGAAAATTGGATCGTGCTAAAGGGTACATCCGGGACTTCTAACTAAGTTCGCATTCAATATCAAACATCCTGCTTTCAGTAACCGAAGTAAGCATCGTGTACGTAAAACGGCCTTAATGTTCGAACCAGGATTCGAACCCACGAATTCTGTTCTGGTTAGAACAAAGTTCAATACTCGCCGGGATAACCTGGCCGCCATATTAACTTAATTTTTTTACTTTAATTTAATTTAAGTTTATGGAAAGGTACACTTGAACAAATTTGTAATTAATACAATGTATGCCCATCATATTTATGGACTGGATCAGACTGGAGGCTTTTGAAGTGTGGGTGTGGAGAAGAATGGAGAAGGTGAAATGGACAGAGAAGAAAACAAATGAGGAAGTACTTGGTATGGTGGGCGAAGAGAGGGGTTTGTTGGGAGAAATCCTATGGAGGCAGGAAAAGTGGATGAAGGGGGTATTGATCGGCGGCGGGATGTTGAAGACTGTAACTGAGGGGAGAATGTTAGGCAAACGAGGAAAGGGAAGGAACAGGATAGGTGTGATTGATGGTTGAGGCCGAGACTTTCTGGAAATCCATTGCGAACATTGGTTTCACTAAATAACTTTGCAGTTTCCACATAAAATAATTGATTTATTTTCAATTAGTTTCGCTACACTATAGAATCTTCAGGAACATACAAATTTGTACGTTCCTGAAGATGCTACAGTGTAGCGAAACTAGTTGAAAATAAATCAATTATTTTATGTGGAAACTGCAAAGTTATTTAGTGAAACCCCTGTTCGAACAGGATAAGGATGTTGGATGGGATGAAGGGAGGAGAAAAGTACTCAGAGCTGAAGAGGGATCTGATGTAGGATGTTGTTTTTTCATAGGAATCACTTAATATTTAACTAGTATGTATGTCCATCCAAAAACCTACCTTAACCGGTAGATTACCTAATAATAATACAATGTATGTTGCATTCCCTTTAGTGGGATTTGAAAGTTCGCGAGTACTAATAAGTCAAAGATGGATCGATTTGTGGACAGTATAAATAAGTTATTTCATTCTTTATTCGAAAACGTAACTGGAATAGTGTTTAGGTGTAATATAAAACCAATTCGGACGATTTATGGAATTTTCCTGTGTGGAAATTTCGGCCCGAGGTAATTTTGCCTATAGTGGTCGCATAAATGCCGCGGCCAGTTTTTTTTCTGTCTGATAGATACATTAATCTTTTAATGGAAATATTATTAGGCGTGTTTATGCAAAGAAATAATCAAAAAGCCGTATTGCTATAAAATAATTTCTCAAATGACATGGTATCTTATGCTAATTGTTCGCATCCAATTTGCCAGTTATGCACCAGGTATTTTATTTCTCAATAATCGCCTTCTCTACTTTTTACGAACATTTTTTTTTCACTTTTGACCTCGTATCAACCAAATTCAATTCGAGAACTCCTCATTAATGGGAAAGCACAGAACGTTCCCAAGCCCTTCTGTTTATGGCATCGGTGAAAAAACTGATGACATCAGTCTACAGCCAGTTGCACCAAGTTGCTAATTGATGCCTCTAATAATTTGCATGACAGAATCATCACTTTTCCGCATCAATCAAGAAAATGCATTTTTACGAGTATTTTATGATCAATAAACCTTTTTTTTATTATTTGGATCACAGGTTTGAAAAATGAGGGGTATTTTCAAATTTAATGCACCTGAATGGTGTAATAAACTGCTGAAACTTTCGAGGACAAAATTTTAATTATGACCTTGAAAGTATGCAATGAAGAACGCTGTGTTTGGTTATTGAGATTGGCTAAAAGGTATTCGAAAATTTTCTTTCTATGTAATTCCATTATCGTCGGTAATCGAAAGAAATTTGAGTAATAACTTGAAGGAATTAGGATATTCGCACGACTAATGCGGTGTTAAAACTTATAAAATTGAGTCATAAACCTTTGGTAAGTTCGTGTTCCCAAGTAATGAGCATGTAATTTACGTGATTCCACGCTTTTTTTATAGATTTTTGGTGATCGTTTTTTTCAGTGCTGACACGCCTTGCTGACACCCCGTGCCACACACCTTTATGATGGTTCATGGAGTGTTTATGTAGACGTAGATGCAATTCTTTAAATCGCCTTGCATACTTAGACTTCACCTGTCGATACATTTGATGTAACCCTATCACATAATACTTAAACGGCATTTCTGAAAATTAATAGGGTAACATTAACCTTTGCGTTATCACATATCCCTATACTGGCCAAACAAACTGATTTCGAAAAAAATGTGACAACCATACACAACGTTTTGGGCTCCTGAAGCACTCCCGCTCGCATTGGAGAGACATTTTGCACGTCTGCTTGTTAATCCCTCGTGCCTTTAATATATTCCACCCCTCTTTACGCCTTTCAATCTGCTTATTCTTATTCTTCCCCTCAATAGAATTTATCCCCAAAATCCTTTTATAAAAGTTTTCAACATCCCACGCATCTTTTGATGCCTCATTCATCCAATTCTTCTGCCTTCCTCGATTTTACGCCGAGAATATCCTCTCCTTCCCATTCATATCTAAACACTTCTATCTTGCTCTATCTCCATTTAATTCTTTTTCGTGTTCGAATTTCAAAAGCTTCCTATCTAGGTTCCTCTTTTGTTCCTCCAAAACATGGTTTTGGGAACGCCACACTCTAAAAAGTTTTTATCCACGTTTTCTTTAGGTATTAAAGGCTTAGAATCGCTGTTGCTAAACCGGAGGTCCCCCCTTTCTTGAGCAATATATTTTTGCAAAACTACCGGGCCCGTTTCCGTCCAAAAGAGTCGAGGTCCATGTGACCCAATTCACGCCGGTTCATTTAGTTAAAAATCGTCCTACTGCAAAAGCAGAAATCGCAAATATCTGGAGCATACTTAACCCTTTCGTTTACTTTACTTTTTTTTTATTTTCGAGTTTTATTCCATACGTAATTTTTATTTTCTTGGAGGTCGAACAATAGCTGATGGTTACGCGTGAATCAACTCGTCGGCCCCCGTCACATTTCAGCTAACGATGATGCATCCATATACACCGTATCGATTTGAGTTCGACCTCCATGTTTCTTCCTCGCGCTCCCATGTAATCCCCTTTAAAGAGTAGTCTTCTCTTTTCATTGACTACGTAAAAACTTTGATTTTGCAAACGAGTGCAATTCGGCCTCATTCGCGGACACGCAAATTACAAATTCAAATCGGGTATCAGCCGCCATTATTTGCTCCATTCCATGCGAAAGCCGCCGCTTGTCCACAGGAAAATGCCCCCATTAAATAAACTACGATAAACGATGTGCGTGATATCAAAGTGTGGAACACAGTGTCAACAAATTAATCCATTGGAACATTGAATCTGTAATAAAGTTCAGCTGTAGCATTTCCTTAGAATAACTACTCACAAAAAAAAGCTTTGTCATCCACAAATGCAGCTGACTTTATTTACTTTAATTCTTACCCGCGTTACGTGTTTTTTTTGCAATTTCTTTTAGCCTAAGAGTTAAAAAAACCATGGTCGCATTTGAAGAACGGTGAATTGATCCGAAGACTTTAATTTTCTGTCTTCTACCGCTATCCGTTCTCGCTAGAGTAAATCATGCAGAGATTTAAATTTAACATTCCTATCTTAATAGTATACTTAACCATCTTTTGAAATTGGTCGTTTCAGGTGTAAGTTTGTGTAAGGGATTCGAAATAAATTTAAGCATAAGCGCACAAAATATGTATTTATTACCGGCAATATATTTGTGAGAGAAAAAGGTTCGGTGTATAATATTAAAACTTTTGCATTTCATTTCATCACCAACTGTTCTCTGCCAGCGGAATATCTGAAAGCCACGAAGAAGTCCGAGTTTTAATCGAAATATATTAATGGCTTACCTTGGACCTTTTTTTTTCTTTCGTTACGAGTTCATTTGCCCTTTCCACTCAAAAATCTGTCTCCAACAGTATGAGCTGTCCTCATATTATTTTTGTAACTGATCCTAACGTGGCTTTTCTACATGTGCGTTCTACGAATAGCGTAATTAATTACAAGTTGTACTTGTACTGTATGTTGTTGCACTGTATGTTGTTGTACTTGTATGTACACTGTCCAATTTTTATAGTAGTAGTTGGTAGTGTCTTGGGGAGGGGACCGACAGTTGTGGTCATTCGCGCCATCAAGGATGAAGAAGGTGGGGAAACCCCTATTAACGAAAGGAGCCAAGCGGTCCGCCGCTTTACACCCCATCCGACGGACGGCGTGCTCACTCAAAATGCCTTCCGCATCCCTGTAAGTAGGGATCGGGATACCACTGAAAAATATCTGCTTCCTTTGGGATTCGAACCCTGGCTTTCTGAGTGCAAAGCCAGTACGTTAGCTGTCGCACCATCCCAATCCCCGTACAATTTTAATAATTTTTTTGTGTTTTTGTGAAAGATATCACCATGGGGAAATCTTCGGGTCGGAAATTTTAAAGGATTTGTGCATGAATGCAATGTAATCCCATCCATTTAAAACAGAATGATCAAATAACTAATAATATATGTATATTTTCCTCTGCTCTAAGGCAGTGTAGTAGGTATTTTAAGAATTATTCAGAAAAATGAATTTTTTTATTTAGATATTGAATTATTCTCTTACGCCATGAATGTGAAAGACGGGCAAAATCAACAATTGGGATTTTCATCAAATTTTTTAAGAATGGGAATTGTGTTAAGGAAAGCTCAACTTTTTTTCAGCGTTTTTCTAAATATCATTGCAGGTTTCTAGGCATTTTTCAGGTGCTTAAAGGAATAGTAGTATTGTAGTTTTATATTATTTTTTCCACCATATTTCTCATTATGATTAACCAAATGTACCGTTATTTTTATGGAAGCTCTATGGCACATTTTTTTCATGCCTGTCTCATCATTCATTCATTTTTATTAACTCTAGCACACATATTTGATTCTCATAACTCATTCATGGTCTTTCATTGGAATTCTTCTTTTAAACGAATACGATGATAGAAGGCACTTAGCTTTTCCACATAGAATTCTATGAGGAATAGTAAAGTGCCTTCTTTCATCATGATGGATTTCCACCATGTTACGCCTGAAACAGACATTTATACGAATCCTTCCTTTACAAATTCGAGTGAACTGCGATAACGCGGTTCACTGGAATTACCGCGGACGTGGTCTGAGAATATGTAAATAAACATGTGTCGCAAGTCCTTTCGCATTTTTGTAATTTTTAGGGCATTTTGTCGAATGCTCATTCACTGTTAGTTGCAAGTTTTCATGCAACAACATGAATTTCCGTTAGTCACTCCCTCTAATCTCGTTTCAATTTATGCTCTATTTTTAATCAGTATAACCATGCCATAATATATCCTTAGCTTACAATCTACTTTGTAATTCCCCCTTCCATCCATCGTCTCTCTCCGTGGGGGGAACCCTACCGCGGCCGCCTGCAGCGTTGTATCACAATCCCTCCCTGTGTCCTTGCGGGAATTTCACCTTCTTACTTTTCAAATTCTAGCTTGTATGTTATTGGATAAATTTTTACTACTTTCTAAGGTGCGTTTGTTTGTCAGTTGATAGCATATGTATTGGCATGCGTTTAAGTTGAAAGGATTTTCGCATGAATGTATACGCCTTCATGGGTGTAGGTTTGCATGAATGTGTAGTAAAACCTACACAGTTTTGCTCTCTTTTACGGGTGGTGACCTAACACCCCCCGCTGCACGCACATGCGGTGACTCGCGGGGTATTATTTAGATGTGCCTTATACATATTACCTTGTTTCCGTTTGATTCATAGCCGTAAGAAAATAATCACCGAATTAGAGTCTTTAAGAATCGTTTTATCTATATTTAGGTAATGCCAGTACAATCTACCATTGAAAGTAATTCAATAAGTCGCAAACTTAAAAATATCAAATTTAGAAGAGTCAATACACTTATTTTCACCGACCTTTATTGTAACCTGACCCTTTCAGAACACGAGCGAAAGAATATATTTACTTTAAGAAAGGGGACTGGGGGAAAAAGGCGTCCAAAAATATCGTGGGCTGAGCAGTTGTAAGAGTTTGAAAAAGCTGGAGGGTTTCCGGGGAAGGGCGGCAGATCTTGGCGTCGCATTGAGATTGACGCGCTCCTCCCGTGTATCCCATCGACCCCTACGCCCCTACCCTTGCACCCCTACTATATCTTCCGCCCAACATTCAATCTCGTCGAAGGATTGATTCGACGCAACACCATTCCGTGTCAACTCTCCCGAAGATCTTATGGGTTGCATCTGCCCTCGGGGATCTCCGTGATCTCAGTCACGACGGTTGTCTAGGGCACGGCAAACTCGCGCTGTGTTGGAGGTCCAGGAGCACCACGCGCATTCCTGGTATTGGCTTACAAATAGAAACATAACACATTATACTTATTCCGTCATCCCTTCGCACGTGCGTGCGCGTGTACACAAACACGCTCGCACATGTATACGTAAATATATATATATATATATATATATATATATATATACACACATATATATAAACACATATATATATATATATATATGAATATATATATATGAATATATATATATATATATACACATATATATATATATATATATATATATATATACATAAACACACATATATAAAGTATATATAAGTTACTAGGTAATCTACGGGCTAAGGTAGGTTTTGAATGGACACAACTACCAAAAAATATATTTTGTGACTCCTAACAAAACACAATCCAGCAGCCTAGTCTACATCAAGTCCTTCTTCATCTCCGTGTACTTCCTTCCTCCCTTCATCCCGTCCAACATCCATATTCTCCTCCTGCTCTTTCCTCGTTTGCCTAACATTCTCCCCTCTATTACAGTATTCACCATCCAACTGCTTATCAATACACCCTTCATCCATTTTTCCTACCTCCATAGGATTTCTCGCAACAAACCCCTCTCTTCGCCCACCATACCAAGTACTTCCTCATTCGTTTTCTTTTCTGTCCATTTCACCTTCTCCATTATTCTTCACACCCACATTTCAAAAGCCCCCAGTCTACGTCTATCCTCCTGCTTCAGTGACCATCTTTCCGCGCCATACATAACTTCGTAAGTACATACATAAGTACGTAGGGAAACGTGTGTTGCATTTATTATAACTTTAGATTTTACACGTATCCTATAGTTTGTATTCGAGGGTAATGGTGTCTTTACAGACGGTGCCCTATTGTTACTATGGGGAGATTACGAGGGAAGAGTTTTGCAAAATGACCCTTGAACTTGACGGGGGTTCATGCTTGATAGCAGAGTAACCCTTGCCGCTGAAGGTAGCTCACGGAAAACTACTTAAGGCGTGTCTGTCACGACAGGGTATTCTTGGATCTTCCATTTGCCGCGAATGGCACTTGCATTATAAAGTCGCTACGGCAACGGTAACTACCAAAATCACCTCCTGAAGGTCTGGAATCAACGATCGCGGAATTTGACGCGGAATTTGGTTAAGATTGTGGGTTCTTAGCTGCGCAGTATACGAAAATGTTCGAGGTTGTATTATTACACACGTATTATGTAAATCAGATGTATTATTGCCCTTTCATTTATTGAATGTTGGACTTAAATTTAGTGATGCCACCTTTGTATAAAGATGAAAACAAATCTTGAAAAGGACATTATACAATGTGTAAAAAGTACTAATTTTGGAATAAAGTATTAATAGGAATCGAGAATATGCTCGCATTGCTTTCATTACTTCGTCCTTGAAATTCATCCACGGTTAAACATGTAAAAATTATTCTCCGAGTCGTAATTTGAAATTTTAATCTTGGTTGAGTCGATAGGATCACTACTCACCGAGCTTACAGTTTGACATTACGAACAATACTCAACTTGTAATTAAGTTGCAAATAAATAGATAAAAAAAGTATGAGTATGAAAAAATTGTGTGAAGAATACTTAAGAATATTGATAAGAAATATACAAAAATATCCTGAAATATCCAAATGACCGAAATGAATTCGTAGTTGGAGAACACTGATTGTGTCTGCTCTTGTTAAATATGATGAGTCCCAATTATTTTTTTTTTCAATTTAAAAACATTGTAGATAGATTAAAGTTGACAGAGTAGGAATGAAACACGTTTATCGCCACCCATTTTGTCACAATCGCTAACTGGGTCATAATTTCTCCATGTCCAAATTTTGGCGATAGGCTCTGGCTGGTGACAATCGCACGTCCCAACTTGTTTGTGTGTGTTATCGACTGAAGGTAACCATTACACGCGCGCGAGAGCTTCTATTTATGGCGGCGAATGTAATTTCTGTGAGCTTCATACAGCGACCAGAGGACGTTTGGAAATTAGTGGTTGTCCCACCTCTCCGTGCTCACATTCGGATGTCCTTAATAACCCCGTGGTTCGATTGTGTACCTCCCCTTCCAAACCCCACTCGTCCTCTGCATACCACTTTCTAATTCCCTAATAGCCTGTATGTTATCTTTCTTTATTTGGAGTGTTCTCTTCAACAACTCGTGCTATCATCGCCTTCAAGGTTACATTTTTACTATCGAAAGAGGGTCGTAGAGATAAAAATTTTTTATTCGAGGCAGCGGGTAAATATGACAGTGTGTTCCATAAAGGTGGCCATGTGCCACTTCGTCAATTTTCTTAATCTTCTCATTCTAATTATTAATAATTACAATTAGCAGTAGGAGTTTAAATACATGGGGTAGGTTTGTTGTAAGCCATGGGACTCCATTTTGGAGTACTATTAAGCCCGATCTTCGTAATCTAATCCTAAAAAACCTAATCCTTGGTGTCCTTAAACCGATAATAATACTTAATTTTACAATGACTCATTCTTAAGCTACGCATACCTACTATGTACGAAATAAAATAAATAATTAGGTATATTATTATCGATATAACTATTGCATTATAAAAGTATTACCAGTATATAAGAAGCACATTTAAAATATAACTTAAACGATAGGAGACCAATTAATAATATTTAGTATTCTATCGGTTAAGGTTGGTTTTGGATATATACATCCGACATAAAGGTAGATTGATACGGTCCCTTCCCTCTCCCAATAGAACACAACCCTGCTTCTGAACCTAGAGTAAGCCCCTGTTCAATTATATCCCCCATTCTTCCTTTCATTCCACCCACCATGCGCATCCTATTGCTTCCTCTTCCTCGTTTGCCTAAAATTCTCCCCTCTATCACAGTCTTCAACACCCAGTTGACAATTAAAATGCTCTGCATCCATCTTTTCTGTCTCCCCCAGCTAACCCATCTCTTCCCCCACCATATCTAGCACTTCCTTGTTTGTTTTACTTTCTGTCAACTTCACATTTACCAGCTTTCTCCACTCCCACATCTCAAAAACCTACTATCTACTTCAATCTATAAAACTAAGCATCTAATTTTGTAAAAACTCTTTTTGTGTACCATCATAGATATGTTCATTAAGACCCCTTGTCAGACCCCGCATAAATATTACGACGCAAAGGGGTTTAGGTAAATGAATGCGCGTGTGTTTAGGCATTCATTCAGGAAAATTACCCACTCGGGAGAAAACAGTCTCTCGCGTCTTTTGATGGGAAGGGTAGGGATAGGTCGTATGAGGGGGTGATAAATACGTGGTACGTGCAATTACCTATTACAGACGAAGTAGGATACCAAGTGCAAAAATATTTTGCTCCGGTACACACGGTCCTTCTCATTTCATTCCTTTGGTTTTGCGTGTGTGAAAACTCACTGTAGCTCTAAATATCACTCTTCACCCCTTATATTAAATCACATTATATTGTTTGGAACTCGGGCAAGATCGAGGAGGCGGTGACGTGTACAGTGATTCGAATCTATTCTAAAATCTCCCTCATAATCATTTTATTCCAGGACCGTTTACGAGGAGTGACTATACCTTCACAGTCCAAGGCTGTATAGCTATGTGTCTCTCCAGGTTACATGGTAGTTCTCCTCATACCCACGAGTGCTCGTGACATGTCTTCCACCGCGTCAGTCTTTCCAAATTGAGATATCCCTCCGCGTGACGTCCCTTTGGCGTGAATTCTACTTTTGCTGTTAACAGTGAGTGTATTAGCATTGAATTTTCTGGATCGTTGGTGGCGATAAACGAAAAAAAAAATCAAGGTCTTCCGATAATCTGCTTTTGTTTTCTGAACAACGAATCAAAGTATTTATTTAATAAATAAGCCATTTAGTAAATAGCGCCTTGTAGGCCTGAAACCTAAATTGTAAATCAAGAGAATAAGAGTACATGGGTTGGTTTTGTGGAGAATAGTGGGGAAAATAAGTTGGAAGGAAGGAAGACTAAGATGATGCTCTAATAATGTTGGGCAAAGGGAGGCATTACCAAGTGATGATAAGAAAAAGGCAGAGAAAGTGGGAAGAGGAAATATTTAAAAGTAGTGGTATGTTAAAGACCATGATAGAATGGCGAAGGTTGATTAAGCTTCGAAGAAAAATGAATAGAATAAGCTTTTTACCCTTTTTTGAATGTGGGTAGACGGTATCACAAAATGTGGGACAAACAAAAGGATGTTCTCGCGATATGTGTAGTAAAATAATCGTTATGAACTGTTCAAGAACTTATCTTTGATAGGAAGGAAATGGTGAATGAAAAATCATTGTGACATTCTTCATATAACTCAGCAGACAACTTTCGTAAAGAGTAGGCTAATGCCGAAGCCGGGTTTCTCTCCACCCTTCATCTTCTCCTGTCCATCCCTAATGGAGCAAATGGCCTCAGCTGTCGGTCGCCTCCCCTAAATACTACTACTACAAGTCTTTTAGTTACTCTTATATCAGTTTCAAGGTTTTCTCTTTTGGGCAATGGAATAAACCAGCTGATCCGTGGCCAGGGCTTCTTAGGCTAGTTATGACACGGCGTCCAAACTTCTTTGAACTGTCGAACACACGAACTCATTTTATGCACGCCCAGAACACCATAACCGCGCACATCACTCAATTGGCGTTAATTTTGGTTAATTCGCTGCGGGAGATGCCGCCACAGTAACTTTTAACGGAGTCATCCGCTAAATGTACATTACAATGCAAAAATGCCAGTGTGTGAAAATCATTCGCCTTGACTGGGACTCAAACCCGGATCGATGGATGTCCCGCCCAGCTGGTTAAGCTGCCGAGGTGTCTTCTTACCATACCAGACGAGATTTTGGGGGTTTTTAAACGAACAAGATTTTGTAACGAAATACCGTACATATAATATCACAGGCATTCGTTGTCGTGCGCGTTGCTCCACAGCCACGGGGTTAAAACCAACTTTAAACACTAGGGATGTTTTAACTTTTGCCCTAGGTGTGGTTTACCTTTGTTTTACCTTTGAAATTGTTGTATTGTCAAGCTCATTTCGTGGTTGACTCCGTGAAAAGTTACTGTCACGGCGTCTCCCGCAGTTTCTTGGAATTATCAAATGTAAAACACCTCAAGTCGTACATATGAAATGAATGTATGCATTAATTTAAAATTAAACTTAAGAGGTTAAAAGGATCAGTTTAGCGAAAACGTTTTGATTAGGGTCGCTATTAGTTTTGAGAATCACCCATTAAATTACGTACAATTTGACCAATGTATGTTCTATGCTCAATATCCAAAATTCCTTTTTCCCCAAATTATTTATTTTATTTCCAGTTTTAACATTTTCTTGGAAAATCGTCTTCAAGATAGTTATAGGAAGCTACCATAGATACCAGATGTAACTGTTTAAGAGATTTTATGGCCAACAATATGTACGTTAAACAAAAGGTCCTGTCCGACACCTCAGTTTAGTAGACAGCCATGAATTAGGCGAAGAATTTCTCTTCCATTATAATATATGTAGATGGATATGCTTTACGCCTTCTTTAGGATTAGGTGTGGATTATAAATTCCAAATTTGTTTGCGCAAAATTTGAAATTCAATCCGCCAAAAAAATGAAGTTGCTCAAAATTTAATAGCATTTCCAACGAGCAGAAAATTGAAATTATATTAGTGAAATGGTGTTTGAAATATCTAATGTAAAAAACTGGAATCCTAATGCATTCGGGACGCCATAAATACGCATCATATTTTGCGGCAACGTTGATTTCCCTTCACCAATGATGCATGCATCTACGAGGCGAGGGTCATTCCGAATTTTTTTCCGAAGAATTCATTTAAAATTTTCTTGGTTTTAAAACTGTCGTCAGATTTTAGCATCAATTCGAATTCCTCAGTTAATTTGAAGAAATGAAATTGGTGGATTGAATTAAATATACCGTCTTATGTGGATGATAAGAACATTTAATCATTGATGTGTTGATTTTCATTTGACCTGGTGAAGTGTGAGTGAAGCCTACACGTAACCCACGCCATAGAAAACTTTAAATTTGGTGTCTTTGGTTGGCTTTAGATGTCCGTGAAGAAGCGCGGTGGGAATGCCTGCATCATCGATTTCTCGTTTCGCCGGCTATCGTGTCCTTCACCCCGGTCTCTCTCGCCTGCATTCCCCCGCGCGCATCTACCATACGAGCGTTCGCGGCAATGGAAGCCTCGCTTGAATGACGGTGGTGCGTCATGAACGAATGCTACCGTGCCATTCATAGCGGCGGGTCTTTCAATGGGGCGACAAGTGGGAGGGTAGTTATGAGATAGGGTGGTGGTGGGAGGATATAAGGGAGGTAGGGGAAGGAATGCTCCACAAACGCCATCTGTTAACGTTGTGCGGAAGTAATAGTCCCATCCGAAAACGCTAAGTGGCTGAAGTTCCGAATTTTTGTGAGGAATTTTTTAAAATTTTAATGGAAGTCTTCCGTTTAAGGTAGGTTTTGGATGGATACACAGCCTCTCCGCTAAATTTTCCCACCTAATGCGATACAGCGTAGCACCCTACTTGAGGGTAAATCTTTCCTATTTACCACATACTTTCTACCTCCCTTTATCTGCTCTTCCCTCTTCCTCGCCGGAACAACACTTTCCTCTCTATCACCCTATTCAACATTCTATCGCCAATCAAAATATTCTGCATCGATTTTTCTTTCCTCCTATGGATGTATCCCATCCAGCTTCTCTCATCTACCGTCAATTTTAGTTGATTTATTTCAATACATGCGAGTAAATATGAAAACAAGACGTGTAGTTTGGATGCACCTGCCGTTATTTGAATTTGCACAATTTTTCTGTAAAAAATTGTGCAACTTTAAAAGTTTTATTTTATCTCATTTAAAGTTGTACATTTTGATTTTTAAAAGAGTTTGACACCGGATAACTAGTATATTAATTTGGAAACTTAATTATATATGTAGGTACTATGAGTTCTTTGCTAAACGTACTTCGTTCGTATTGCATAAGAGGAAACATTACTAGGCTAATGTGCATCTGACGCATACGCGGTCACATCAGGGGCTCTACAAGGTTCCATCTTAGAACCTTTACTTTTCTAAATCTTTATGAAGCCTGACACTACAGAGGAATAGATAATTGGAATGACTGTCTGTCACTGTGCAGAGATCTGGAGAGTTTGATCTTTTGGCCAAATGGAATTCGATCGTATTTTAATTAGGTACGAAAATCACAACAAATTACCATTTAATCTAAATGAAAGTATATATGCGGCATTCTCCAAATAAATATCAATTCAAATATTTGAACAACCTAATGGTACATACTGTTGCATGTAAGTTAATTATCGTGTGAATATTTATTGACCATGTTTCATTTTCAAATCTTCAAAGATAGAACAATTAGCAGGGGGTTGTTTCTGCACGCTGCTGTTAATTTAGGAGAAATTGAATAATTTTAATTATAAAAAATTCTACTTTTCCTATGTTACCTTAAACGTTAATATTAAGTAAAGACGAAATCGGCTGTAATATTTGAGTCGAATTAAAAGTGATTTTGACACAAACTAACTCCTCAATAGGATTTTCAATACTCAGCATTACTGTAATTTACTTCGATTGTTTAAATCAGAGCTGTTTTTCAAAACCATCCTGTTTTTATTGCAAAGTTATGACTGTTTCTTATCAATGTAAATAAGTTTTTCATCCATGGCTTGCTCCAAAAGTTAGGCGTACTTTAGCCACTATAAACAAGTAAAATAAACCCGTGAGTAGGAAAAGCGTGTCGTGGGTGAGGATATCAGTCGATATGCATCTCTTAAAAGTGCTATCGTGGGTTTGATTCGTGGGATTTGGTACACAAGTAAATACGAGGAAGGAATAGGAACACGAAATTTGAGTGATGTGAAAATACCTACTCCTCGGAATTCTTTCTACCGTGCTCAAACCGCGAGTGAATAGTGCTCCGCATCATATTTTATGTTTTACATTTGAATTTTCGTGGTGTGGTGATGTTAATATTGAATGTTCCTATCCCCCTCCTATTCTTCCGGCATAGGATTATAAATGTCCAAAGCTTCAACGTCAGCGGCGGTTTTCGAGCCCTAGGGCGTGAAGGTGAGGGTTTTAGTGGGTACGTCGAGGAATGTCACACCTGAGCGAGCAACAGGTTATCATAGAATGCCGAGAATAGCCGTGGGATTTTTGCTACACTTGTGAACTTACTTCACTGAATACACGGGTACACTCTCGCTGTCTCTGTATACATTTAACCAGAAATGCTTTCGGGAAGCGTTTCTTATTGTCAAAAGACCTTCGGATATACTATACATACTTCAATACTTTTGGAATTCAAATCATAAAGTATGGGTTTTTATGTGGACAAAGGGAATAAAGGGAGTTGATGTCGTAAGGGGCTAAATTTTCTGCCAAAAAGAGGGGTCCATGCAGTTTGTTCACATAACCTGGAATCTGACGTATTGAATATTATGATGGTATGTCTCAATTTGTAGAATCTCTTACTAAACGAAAAGAAAGTTTGTATGTTCCCAATATTCTGGTTGTGGCTGATATACAGCGCGTTGTGACCATCTTCTTCTTCATCTTTACGCACAGGTATATATCTTCACGTACAATAGTGCAATCGAAAAAGAAAAAGTTTTATGGCTGAAAATGACGTTTTTGGAGTAAAAACAAGTGTTACCTTAGCAATAAAAAGAATCATGGAGAAAAAGCAATATCTGTTTTCATTTCTTCCGTTCATCTTGTCGCTTCCTGTGCTTCTTCCTATTAAATCTTTATGACTCCTCACTGCCATCAGACCTTCATCAAATTATATCTTTTTTCTCTCTCTCTCCCCTTCCCTTAATTTCTCTTATTATTCTTCTCTGCAGACAGTGCTTTCTTAAAATGAGTCCAATCCAATTTCATTTCCATTTTCTTATAGCTCTCATAAAACTTCTTCTTTTGTTTATTCTCCCCAATACTTTCTATTTTTTTTTTACTTTTCAGTCCATGAAATCCTTTCCATTTTTTGCCATGTCGACATTAGTAAGCTGTTTAGTTAATTTTTTTCGTTCTTCCGTTTCGTATATTCTTCTAGAAAGTTTCCAAATGTAAAAATAGTAATTTTTTCCCAGTTCATCATTATTAATTTAGTTCGTCTGTTAGTTCATACCGTTTGAATTGAGCAAAATGTTTTCCTTTGTGGCGATCTCCATGTATTAATTCTCTTTTATTTGATTCCACTTCGTAAGTACTGAAATGATGGTCTTTCTCTGTTTACCATCATAACGTCTCCTAATTTCTTTGCCACGTTCACTACTTCTGATTTCATGGCTTTTAATTTTATTCCAATATCGTTTCCCAGTGGGTAGCGGTAGTCCAGTGGGTAGAGCGTTGTACTGCTGACCGAAGGGTCCCGGGTTCGATTCCCGGGACCCTTCAACCCTACCCGGGACAAAGCATTCAAAGCACCAAAGTCAAAGCACCTGCAGCTCCACCCAAGCTAAAGTGATTTTTCGGGTACCAGATCTTCCTGGGAAACCATAACCGACACAGGGAAAGGAACTGGCCCCTCTACCCTGATGTGTGGATTTCACACCCCCTATAGGGCTTAGTACTGGTTGAACTCTACCATCAGCTACTAAACCGACCTTCGGGTTGATTACTGTGTTTATGGTTTTTATCCTTTCCCAATCTCACTAGGTTAACCATTATTTTCCAAAAAAGGTTTCACACTCCAAATGAACACTACTCAATCATCTACCGTACATATTTTACGATCTTCACATTTTTACCTCCAATTTCTACACCTTTCACATCCTCAATTGCTTGTTCCCAAATTTCAATATTCTACGATATTGATAGATATTGGTTAGTGCAGAGGCATACAGCCGTATCTATAGTCGTATATACAGTCGTATCTCGTTTCACTTTAGTAGGCCCTTCTTACCTCTGATTATGGCCGTTTTTCTTCGTTTATTTTACAATGTCTTATTTATCTCATTCCATCCCTATTTCTTTGTTATCTTCACTAGAGCACTCAATTTCATGTCCTCAAGACTATATTCCCAGGCTCTAAAACTGACAATTTTATCAATGAAAAATATAAGGAACAAAAGATAGGAGTAAAGAACTACCTGTGACATAATATTCAAGTTCCATTGAAATATTTTACAGTTAAATATCCTTTCCGTTTTATTTTAACGTTTATAAAAGTTTTGATGGATATTGTCTTAATTTGGGTAGGAATGAGATAAGTTAAATGGAGAGAAATTCTAAGTAGGCGGGATAAATGGATGCTTGGAACACTGAGAAGCAATGGGATGGAAATAGAAAATGTATTTTTATTTGTTGGCAAAATAAATTTGCATGGAATCGTTAAAAGGGTAACATAAAAAAGGTACACTATGCAGAATATAGTGCATATTAAAAACAGTATGCAAAAAAATGAAACAGTACATTGATTTGAATACAAAGAATTCATTACATATCATATCATACATTTGGTGTAAAATAAGTTTTTTAAAAAATATATTTTCCATGGAATTTGAAATTTAAGTGTATCAGGCATTTAATTTCTGGTGTCAGTCTGTTGTAGAAACTGAATCCTAGGTGTGTGATGCTGTTGAGGCCCTTGACGTTCTATGGAAATTTAAATAAACAAGTACGTTTGATCTTGTGGTGTAATTATTTAGGTCTTACTTTTTCGGGAAGGAATTTAATGTTTATGGGCATGAAAGTCACTGTTTTCATTATATACTAGGATGCTACAGAAAAAATGCCGAAAACGGTAATGGAGGGGAGAACGCTGGGAAAGAGGGTTGGAAAGAAAGAACAGGCGCTTCGGATGGAATAAAGGGAGGTAAGAAGTACTTGTGTGCCGTGCTAAAAATCCAATTAAAATATGTAATATTTGGTCGAAGAACCTTTGCACCGAGATAATCAGGAGTACAGTAGTGTGTAGTTCCATAGTCAATCAAAACCCGTACTTAAGATGCTAACTACTGATAATAATAATTATTTTCATATGATAAATTATCACCTTGTATATAAGAGTAGAATCCGTATTTATTTCTAATCAATTTAAGATGTTATGGTAATATTCGTTTCGATTACTTTTTCAATAAATGAACGCATGCTGCAGCGCTAGAAAATTGGTGTATTTGGTCAAATGGTCAAATTCTATTTTTTTCTGTGAAATCCAATACAACTGAATTCAAACTCCCACCCTAAGTTCCTATGCTAAATCATTTTGCAGAACCTTTCCTCAATATTTAATAAATTCTATAGTTTGATATAAAAATTCCGAAAATGTGTGATAATGAAGGTGGTCACCTAATAGGCCCATAAAATTTTCGGTTGTATTTTACTAATACCATCCTTTCCTCTAGGGGTTTTACTTTCCCATCGAGGGTTCCTCAAAGTTTTGGTCGCTAATAATTTCGGGCATGGCTGGGTTAACCAGACGACCCTTGACCGAAAAAATCTTTTCTTCCAAGCGCAGTCGGACAAACTTTAGCGTGATGGGGGTCGAGGGTCAGGGCGTCGAGAGAGAGAGGAATGATGCAGACGCCGCCGCCTCGGGGAGGCATCCGGGGATGAAAGTGAAAGCATTTTCGCTGTCACCCACGGCATTAAGCATGCGAGTCCACCTTCCTCCCGGGGAACACCCTCGTACATCTCTGATTAGCTCCCTCCGCGCCTCGGCACGCGCTCATTCTGTTATTTGCCCCTTACAGAAATTCGCGCTAGAGTTCCTCCGGCTTGCCGTTTCTGCTTTTCGACGCGAAGGCACCTCAAGTTTGTTTTCCGATGTGCGGAGTGAGTGATTGATGTCGTTCCTAGCAGAGGTTTTATCGGCAGGCGTCTGACGCTAAAATGTATCCTCCTAACCTCGCCCACGTCCCACAGTGCCTGCAAGGTGAACGTTTGCATCCTAAGATGATTTATTAGCCGTTACAGCGCCATCGACTGATGCAGCACTGGTCACGTTTGACAACAATAAGGCTAGGCCTGGGCGGACTTTTAGGGAAAGGATGGTGAGAAGAGGTGAATTGAGAATTAAAATGTAACAACATTTTTGTAAAATTCATATTTATTCAGTTTTTCGGGCGTTGGGTAATTTCAAATAAATTTTGAAACCAAATAAGCTGATTGTTTTTATTTAGTTTTTAGTTTTATTTAGTACCCTGCGAGCCACCACCAGGGTGTGTGGCGAGTAGTAGTAGTAGTATTTAGGGAGGCGACCGACAGCTAAGGTCATTTGCGCCATAGGGGATGGACAGGAAAGGAAGAAGTTTGGAGAGTAACCCAGCGTCGGCATTAGCCTACTCTTTACGAAAGGCGCCAAGGAATAGCCGCAGCTTAACGTCCCATCCGACGGACGACGCACTCACTCAAAGCACCTCAAGTACTACTAGTGTGTGGCGATGAGTGATTACACACCAGATTACCTTTGACCCAAAACATCATTCATTCCAAGTGCAGTCGGACTAAATTTATTTTATTCTGATCTATTCTCATTCATTGAAAAAATAACATTTTATATCTAACTGCTCCGCACTTAATATCTCGCATTTTATGCACATGATCTCCCCTACCGTAAAACGATGGCAGTAATTACACACTTTCAACATCATTGCTAAAGATACATCCTTCCAATGAATGCGATCCTATTCGGCAATCGATCCAACTTCATGAGGATCCCACATACTTGCAGCATATTCTAAACGAGGCCCAACCAACAACATATAACATTCCTCTTTGATCTTTTCATCATATTTCTCCCGCTTGACGTCGTTGAAAATAGAGAATTTTAAGAAATGGAATGGGAAAAATAAAATTAATTTATTTTGAAATAAAAAATGTCAAATCGTTAACAGGGTACATTAAAGTGAAGATATATTAAAGAAATATGACGCTATTAAAATGAAAATTAGGCCCTCCAAATTAACCCAATATCTAGTCATTTAAATTAGCCTAAGTTATTAATAAGCGGAGCTTTATTGACAAGTATCCATCGAGGATAGAATTGATTGATTTATTGTTTCTTACTGCCCAAGAATTAAAATTTAAATCCTGTGATATCCTCTGATGCCTCGGTACTTTTTATTCTATTATTTATAGCTCTATAGTGTAATCTCCCATTTAGAATATTTAGTACACATTGTTTTTTATCTATAATAGGAAATTGGTTTGAATAGTTGCGACGTAAGAAGAAGAATTGCTTAAGGGGAAGAAGCTTTAAACAGGAGAGGGAAATTTATTACAGGGGTGTACGAAGTTGCATGAAAATGTAGTGGGGTTTCGCGGAAACCCACTACCGGGATCTGCATGGACACGGTCATCCTTGAGGATGACTGCATCCCTGCAGATAAGATGAGGCCCACCGCCAAATCCTCCCCTTTGGTCACTAGTCATCCCTTAGAAGGAGCAATGACCGCGCTGTCGCCTGCGCGCGTCAGCAGCGACCTTCGACCCTCCACGACCCCTTATAAGGCAAGGTGATCGCGGAACAGTGGCATTCCCCCCCTGACCGCCTCTGAGCTGCGGGTCGTCTTCCGACCTCCTCCGAGCGTCCTCCTATCCTTCCCAGCTCTCTGCGCGGGTCGTCTTCCGACCTCCTCCGAGCGTCCTCCTATCCTTCCCGGCTCTCTGCGCGGGTCGTCTTCCGACCTCCTCCGAGCGTCCTCCTGTCATTCCCAGCTCTCTGCGCGGGTCGTCTTCCGACCTCCTCCGAGCGTTTCCTCTGATCAGCGGGTCGCATTCCCGACCATCCTTGCACTCCCTTGCCTACCCTGGGGACGCCTCCCGGACACTCCCTCGCATATCCCGCCTTATCCTGCTCTCCTTCCGCCATCCCCTTGCCTGTCCCCGGAGCCTGCCGTCGGCCCGAGCGCCCTCGAGTATCCGCCGCCGCACGCAGACTCCTACGACACATCGCCATTCCCGTTGACGGGGTTCGAACCAAGGATCAAAGGCTGTCCCGACCCTTTTGGAGTTGCCGTAAGTGACTGTTCGCCCCTACTCCCCGGTGCCTGACCTCCCTTGCATAAGTTAAGAAGGGCTCAATAAAGATGTCTACCAAACCATATCTCTATTATTTAACTCGGTCCTAGATACGCTACCACCAATGATGCCGCGTCTAGCAACCACGCGACAAAAATATCGGGAAAAGTTTCGGAAAAATAGATTTATATCTGAAATTGCTGCGATGTCTCAAAATTCTTCAAAATACATCCCCCGAAAGTCTATACCCTTTTTCCAGCGGTTTTTCTATGACTCGATGGCTCCCTGGTAGGCGGATTCGGGAAGATCCTTAAGGGTACGCGTGCAAGCTTCTATCACGGCACATAGGGTCTCATGGTGGTGTCCTTTGAGGGAGGATTCCATTTTTGGGAATAGTAAATAGTCTCTTGGGTTCGAATCGGGACTATAAAGGGGTCGGGGAATCGTCGCATGGCGGAATATAGTATCTTCGCAAGCAGACCCTCGACTCTGCTTTTGGTCAGGGACGAGTTCAGCGCCGATCTTTCGCATCGCTAAATTTTCAGCAATAATGGTGTTCACTGTTATCTTATCAATGCCAATACAATCTATGATTATGCGCCCACTTAACTGAATACAGCATTTCACACACCCGTTGCACGTTGTTATCGGCTCTTGACGTCAACAGCCTGGGGCTCGTCATCCACACTCTCTTGGACATTTTATAAGAGATTCTACCACTTAAAAACTGCAGTTTGTGATATACTTTCATCCTTGAATCATACTCAACGTTTTCCTAAGTCCAACATAAAATATGATGGCGTACCGCTGTTCAGTCGTTCGCTGCATTTTGCGCTTGCACCGAGTCAGTTGACACGGGTCCACTTGAAACACGATGCAGTCTGGTTGAGCGCTCGCAGGCGACTGGCGCTTGGAGGGCATGTTGAAGGTCTGATTCCCACCACCGATCCTGCAGGCACGCCGTGACGTGCAGTCACGTCAGGAAGAAATTGTTCCTGATATTTTGCATATACACCTTATTTATTAAAACACGGTTCGTATGTTAATATACGCCATGGTTCATCTTAGTTGTAGACCGCAGTTTTGTACAGAGCAAAATCATGAAATTTGAAACGAGTGGATGGAAATTGAGAGGCTTTTGAAATTATGTGGGCGTAGATGAGAAAGGGAAAGGTGAAATGGAGGTAAAGAAAAACGAACGAGGAAGTGTTAGGCATGATACTACCTTGATCAAAAAGTTCCCGGAATAACCACCGTGTGGCGCTCCCATCGTTCCGATTTGAGTTCTGTTTTTTTTGTTAAATTGGTACATCTGTTGTTGATATTCCCTTTAAATCTTAGTGTCATAACTTGACATTTACAAAAGTTACGTAGCCAAGAGTACATCTATCTCTGTGTGTGTTGGCGATTTTTTACAATTGCAGAAATGGATTTAAATTTGCAACAACGAACTTGTATTAAATTTTGCGTAAAAAACGGATTTAGTGGCGCACGGACGTTGGAAATGTTGGAAAAGTGTTTCGGCAACGATTCTCTAAAAAAACGGTCGTTTACCAGTGGCACGAGCGGTTCAGAAGTGGTCGTGAGTCAATCGAAGATGATGAACGCAGTGGCAGACCATCGACATCGAAAGTCGGTGAAAAAATTGATAAAGTAAAAGAAATGTTGGTCAATAACCGCAAATTAACCATCAGAGAAATAGCGGAGGACTTGAACATTGCCTATGGATCCGCCCAAGACATTGTGGTTAATGATTCGGGTTTCCGTCGTGTAGCAGCAAAGTTGGTGCCAAAAGACCTCAATTTCATGCAAAAAAGAGACCGTGTTGACGTCGCAAAAGACATGATTTGCGAGGCTGAATCCGATCCCACATTCATCAAAAGGATCATTACTGGAGACGAGACGTGGGTTTATGAGTACGACACGCAATCCAGACATCAGGCAAGTGAATGGCGTTCACCAAATGAGCCGAGACCAAAAAAACCACGTCGTTTTCAGTCAAAAAAGAAGGCAATGCTGACGGTTTTCATGGATTACAACGGTGTAGTGCATCATGAATTTTTGCCAGAAGGCCAGACAGTAAACAAAGAGTATTATTTGGGCGTTATGAGACGTTTGCGTGAAGCAATTCGCCGAAAGAGACCAGAAATGTGGGCAGAAAACTCGTGGATTTTGCACCATGATAACGCACCGTCGCACAGTGCTATCATTATTCGTAATTTTTTGACGAAAAATGCAACAAATACCATCCAACAGCCACCGAATTCACCTGATTTGGCTCCCTGTGACTTCTTTCTGTTCAATCGAGTTAAAAAACCATTACGGGGAACGCGTTTTAGCAGCCGAGAGGAAGTAATGGAAAAATCGCAGGAAGCACTGATGGACATACCGAAAACCGAATATAAAAAATGTTTCGAGGATTGGATCAAGCGCTGGCATAAGTGTGTTGCAGTCGATGGGGATTACTTTGAAGGGGACAATATAGATTTAGATGAATAAACTTGTATTTTTAATTTTCTGAATAAATTCCGGGAAATTTTTGATCAAGGTAGTATTGGAGGAGTTGGTAGAAATTCTAAGAAGA